>NC_056507.1:46362108-46363735 GCF_014905685.2 Nematolebias whitei | reverse complement strand
GCCTCTCCGACAGCAGCAGCAACTCCCCAGGCCTCTCCGACAGCTGCTGCAGCCCCCCAGGCTCCCACGCCGTCTGCTGCAGCCCCCCAGGCTCCCATGCCGTCTGCTGCAGCCCCCCAGGCTCCCATGCCGTCTGCTGCAGCCCCCAGGCTCCCATGCCGTCTGCTGCAGCCCCCCAGGCTCCCATGCCGTCTGCTACAGCCCCCCAGGCTCCCATGCCATCTGCTGCAGCCCCCCAGGCTCCCAAGTCGTCTGCTACAGCCTCCCAGGCTCCCATGCCGTCTGCTGCAGCCCCCCAGGCTCTCATGCCGTCTGCTGCAGCCTCCCAGGCTCCCATGCCGTCTGCTGTAGCTCAACAGGCTCCCACGCCGTCTCCTGCAGCTCAACAGGCTCCCATTCCGCCCGCTGCAGCTCAACAGGCTCCCACGCCGCCCGCTGCAGCTCAACAGGCTCCCACGCCGCCCGCTGCAGATCAACAGGCTTCCACGCCGCCCGCTGCATCTCAACAGGCTTCCACGCCGCACGCTGCAGCTCAACAGGCTTCCACGCCGCACACTGCAGCTCAACAGGCTTCCACGCCGCCCGCTGCAGCTCAACAGGCTTCCACGCCGCACGCTGCAGCTCAACAGGCTTCCACGCTGCACGCTGCAGCTCCCCAGGTTTCCTTAATGCAGGCCGTGTTCCCTTTGGCCCTGTGTTTTGGACGGCCTCCCGGCCGCCCCCCTGACCTGGCTCGGCTTGATGGACAGCCTCCCGGCTGCCCGCCGGAACAGTGACTCTTAGGGATGATCCCTTGACAGTCCATATCCCTTGTGATCCCTCGTGTCCCCTTCTCTGGCTCCTCGTTTTCTGGTTCCTCATGTCCTTTTTCTCCTCGTGTCCTCGTTCTCTCCTCGTGTCATTTTTCTCCTCGTTCTCTTTGGCTCCTCGTGTCCTCGTTCTCTTTGGCTCCTCGTGTCCTCGTTTTCTGGTTCCTCGTGTCCTTTTTCTCCTCGTGTCCTCGTTCTCTCCTCGTGTCCTTTTTCTCCTCGTTCTCTCCTCGTGTCCTTTTTCTCCTCGTTCTCTTTGGCTCCTCGTGTCCTTGTTCTCTGTGGCTCCTCGTGTCCTCGTTCTTTCTTTCTCCTCGTTCTCTCTGGCTCCTCGTGCTTTGTTCTCTCTGGCTCCTCATGCTTTGTTTTCTCTGGCTCCTCGTGCTTTGTTTTCTCTGGCTCCTCGTGTTTTGTTTTCTCTGGCTCCTCGTGTTTTGTTTTCTCTGGCTCCTCGTGTTTTGTTCTCTCTGGTCCCCGTGTATTTTCTCTCTGATCCTCGGTCCCTCCACCCTTGCAGTACCACCCTCCACCCGCCCTAGTCCTTCGGGAGGGGTTTTTTTTGGGGACGCCTGGAGGCGTCTTTGGGGGGGGGGGGGTACTGTAAGGATGGTACTTTTCTGTGGCCCGGTTTGTGTCTGTTTCCCTCGTGCTTCCTTATTAGTTTCCATTGTTGCCACCTGTGTCTCGTCCCAGCTGTTTGTCATCATGTCTCGTCTTCTCCCAGTATTTAAGCTGTCCTATTCTGTCTTGTTCTTCGTCGGGTCGTCTTCATTGGTACTCTCCCTTGGGTCTCCTGAGTCTTGCCCTGAGTCTTTCCC
>NC_056507.1:46361301-46362008 GCF_014905685.2 Nematolebias whitei | reverse complement strand
TTGTTTAAAACAGACAGAAAGATTATTGGAGAAAACCAGACTTCGTGGAGTCAAACTCTCCTGTATCTTCTGTAAAAGTTAAACATGACATTTCTTTTTCAGTAAACTTTTAGTTGACCGAAACTTGAACCTTAACACACTTACAAAACTTGCTCATTGAAGACAGAAAAATCAAGAAATGCATACTAACCTGATTTCTTCTTAGAATGAGGAATAAAAATCATTACTTACTGTTTATGTAAATAAAAATGAGTAGTTCTCTTCAACCTGTAAACATTGTTTGAACTAACACAAGTTGATTATTAAAACATTTGTAAAATAGTAATGATCATAGAGAATTGTCTTTTCTACTTGATTAATTCAAGAAGGAAAGTCTCAGGATGGGTCAAACTGTATTTCTGGATGCAGATCAATGAAATAACAGTTTCTGTCCCACAAAGTTCTTAAGGTCAAGGGTTTTGACCTTAGGCTTAGTTTGACATCAGGTTAGGTTCACTACAGTCCCCCCTTTGGAAATCATTGCCTGTCCATGGGGATGAATTCCAACCGTGAACTTACACCTTCAAATGTCCTTGAGCTTGATGTAATCCAGCAAGTGTTGTGATTTTCTTATTTCTCCACCCGAGTTCTGTAGTAACCGCTTCAATCCTGCAGGTATCAGTCAAATCATTGCACATTAAATACGACAATGGCACCTTTAAGTTTAT
>NC_056507.1:46360935-46361201 GCF_014905685.2 Nematolebias whitei | reverse complement strand
AGCAGTTTGGAGCAGAAAGACAATGCAGTCGTTATTTTAACATATTAGAATCTGGATGCATCTCTTAATCTTTACAATACAACCTGCATTGTCTTTCTGCTCCAAACTGCTCCTGCAAACTGCTCCTGCAAACTGCTCCTGCAAACTGCTGCGTCTCTCTCTCACACACCCACCAGGACAGGACTGTTCACTTCTCTTTGTCTCAGAAAAACAGGGCGTTCCTTCACACAGAAAAACTAACTTTTCAGCGCGCTTTGAGTCTGTCT
>NC_056507.1:46359105-46360835 GCF_014905685.2 Nematolebias whitei | reverse complement strand
TTGCGATTCAACCTCAGATGTCGACAAAGTGGCATCATTCCCAAGAGCCTGGAACTAAAATCATCGGTCAGCGGGCACCGGGCAAGCAAGATCCTTCAGAAGGCACAAACCCAGCTGCTGAATGAATGGGTGAGACAGACCAATTTTACTATTGAGGCCTTGAAGGCCAAAGAAGAGCACATTAAACAGAAACTAACTATGTGTCTAGATCAGACCACACGTCAGCAAGTGTTGGACTGTACAGATCAGGCACGCTTAGCACAGCATGTCAAGTCCAAGACTTGCCAACAAAATAAGTTTAACGTACTAATAACTCATCAACACCATCACTATTCCAATAACAACACATTCAGTGTAGGACAACACTCCAGTAGTCAATTACATGCCAGGGAGACAGAAAAGTGGGTGAAGAATTTATCTGACAGACAGCTCACCCAGCCGGAGACAGAGATTCTTGCCAGGGGACTGAACTTTGCGGTTGCACCAAGTACAATTCCGCTAGTGGAGATGATCACAGCCACAGAATCAGCCATCCGCAACAACAAAATGAAAGAGGGTGAAGCAGAACAGCTCAGAATCAAAGTTTCATCCTGCCTCAGCAATGCCAAACCACCACCTTCCAACATCAGTAGAGAGGAGAGGGATGCACTCACCACTCTTAGCAAGGACAAAAACATCATCATTCTCCCAGCAGACAAAGGAAGGTGCACAGTGATTTTGAACCAGAAAGACTATAATGAGAAAGTTATGACACTCCTTAGTGACTTAAACACTTATGAACCTCTGAAAAGAGATCCAGGAAGTGGTTACAAGAAGAAGTTAATAGATGCCCTGAAAGTAGGACAAGGCTATTGACCATATTCTGTACCACAGACTGTACCCAAGGGAGGCCACACCTAGTCCGTATGGTTT
The DNA here is from genome assembly GCF_014905685.2 of Nematolebias whitei. NCBI lineage: Eukaryota > Metazoa > Chordata > Actinopteri > Cyprinodontiformes > Rivulidae > Nematolebias > Nematolebias whitei. The sequence continues at coordinate 46,359,923 of NC_056507.1, read as the reverse complement.
ACCTAAAACCACAAACAAGGTGTACCTTTAAGACCTATTGTTAGCATGATTAACTCTGTCACTTACAATGTTTCCAAATATATGGCATCTGTACTCATCCCTTTAGCTGGCAGCTCAGAACACCACATACAGAACACCATGGACTTTGTGGATAAGGTGAGGGATGTCATCATGGAGACTGATGAAACAATGGTCTCTTTTGATGTCACATCACTCTTTACGTGCATTCCTGTTGATGATGCAGTAGAGGTGGTCAGTTTAAGATTAAAATCAGACACCACTCTGAGCAGCAGGACCACGCTTTCCACAGAACAACTGTGTCAACTCTTGAAACTGTGCCTACAGTCAACCTACTTCACATATGGGGAGCAATATTATAGGCAGAAACATGGGTGTGCTATGGGGTCTCCAGTTTCTCCTATTGTTGCCAACCTGTACATGGAGGAGGTAGAAAAGAGAGCCTTGACGTCCTTTTCAGGGACACTACCAAGTCATTGGTTCAGGTATGTTGACGACGCCTGGGTTAAAATTAAATCTCAGGAAGTCCAACATTTTACTGACCACATCAACTCTGTGGATAAATACATCAAGTTCACACGAGAAGATGAAAAAAATGGCAAGTTGGCTTTCTTGGACTGTGAAGTCTCAGGCTCTGATAGAGGACATTTGCAAACCGAGGTGTACCACAAACCCACCCACACAGACCAGTATTTGCAGTTTGACTCCCATCACCCTTTGGAACACAAGGTAGGAGTGTAGTATGACATATGCAGGATATATTCATACATTTCGCGAGTTCTTCATTTTTCTGACTGTGT
>NC_056507.1:46340477-46359005 GCF_014905685.2 Nematolebias whitei | reverse complement strand
ATTTCCTCTGTCTCTTCCGAGCTCAGAGGTTTAGGGCCTTGTTCCTGGAACTTTTGTGATTTTTTCGCCTCGGGACGTTTCGTCCGAGGTGGGAGGCGGCTAGGTACGTCTTTTGGGGGTTCCTCTTCGGATTTCCCTTGATAATATGGGTCCTCTCGGTTCCCATATTCTTGCGTCCTGCGCATGTCCCATGTACGATAATCACGTTCATCCTCTGAAAGAGGAGCCTTTTTGTTCCAGCGCGCACCTTCATTATGCGGTTTGTTAGTCTGAAAATACTGCCTTTTCTCGCCTGTTTTAGGAGGAGGTGGCGCGCACCTTCCTTCCATTTCTAGGGAGTGGGGTTTAACCTTTACACCAGGAAACACCTCTATGGGCGTCTTAGCATGAGAACGTGCCTCAAACACATTCACTGCACACTGTTTAATCTCATTTATGGATTTTTCTCTGTAATTTGCCATAATTAGTACTGACATGCGTATGTCAGTGTGGAGATTTTTGCTGAAAACAAATTTAAAATTTTCTTCTTCCTCCATTCCGGTTTCATTTCTGTAACCAAAATAAGCTTGGAAGATTCTTTTGTAATAAACTCTTGGATGTTCATTTTTTCCCTGCTTGACCTTGTCAGCGGCTGGGAAACCAGCAGGTCCTGTGCAAGGGTCGTACTCTTTGATCAAAGCTTCACACAGAAGGTTGTAATCCCTTCTTGTTGCATCAGGTAGACGCTCGATGAAGGCATACACCTCTCTGTCTGAAGTGAGCCGTATCAGACTGATCTTATCTTCTACCATAGCATTAGGATAAGATCTCAATCTGAACTCCAGATCTTTGAGATACGCTTTTGTTTCAGTTGAACCCATCGGTTCAGGTACAAAACATTGTACATATTTTGAGATTTTTTGCAAATCATCCATTGAAGGAGACAGTTTCCATGCACTCTGTTGCATGTTTTGTGGAGGAGACCTGTTCAGGTCTGTTCCTGCCACGTTATGTGAGGGTGGGTTACGAGCAGGATGTGCAACAACGTCTTTCTGAGGTGTATGTGGGTGGCCTGGACTCTGTCCACGGTCTTCAACTCGCCCCACGTCAGAAATCTTGTTTGTTGCTGCTCGTAGTTTCTCTTCACATGTTTTTAAGCGTTCCTGTGATATATGATAATCACTTTCTAAACGCATATTTAGCTGTTGCAATATGTGTTTATCCATTCTGAGTTCTTCCAGCTTTTTGTTAAGCACATCTATTTTGCTATTCAGCGAATCAATTTCTGCATTTGCATTTTGCTGTAATTGAAACATCTGTTCAGAATGTTTTTTTGTGAGGATTTCGTGTTCACTTTTAAATTGAAGGAAGTGTTCTTCAATTCTCTGAACCACCTCTTTTTCACTGTTTAACCTTATTGCAAGGTGGTCAGCTTTCTCAACAACCGTATAGAATGATTCTTTCAGCAAAATTGCAATTTTAGCCAGCTTTTCATAGTTTGGCATTGTAATTTCTGTAGAGGTCACACTTTCTGCAACCTCCTTCAGATTGTCCACTAACTCTTTTGGGTTCATGCGCTCTGCCTGTTTATCATATGGATGTACGGACGTTGTCAGAAGCGCGAACGCATTCTCCAAGCAGTCCGCCATTCCTTTTGGATCAAAATCTTTTCCTAACACACCTGTCATGTTTTTCACTGTGTAGCACTTTATCTGTTTAAAAAACAGTTGCAAGCTTCAGATATTTTACAGGTAAATATTTGTATTCGAGTCAATGAGTTTTCACACTTATTAGCTTTTTGGGTTTACACAGAAGTACTGTTATAAGTCAACTTATTCAAATGTGGGTACCTTTCTCAGGTTTTACCCCAATTCATGAATATTTAAGTAAATGCTCTTCTGGCAGTGTTACTTTTTTGTGCTTATTTTTCAACAGATATCAGTTACCAAGCTGTTTTTTAGTGTATTTTACTCTAAACCACTGAATTTTTTATAAACCTGCAATTTCTAAAAAGTCTCACAGCAACATTAGTTTAAAACGTTTTTTTAAACCGTTCTGTTCCAGAAATTTGCTATTTTAACAGTTACTCATAGAACTAAGTGGTGAAAAGAGAAAGAACAGTTGATGTATCAGGATTAATCAGTCCTTCCTTCAGAAAAACTGTTATTCCTGTTCTCCTGTCTCATCCTCTATTTAAAATTAAATAGGAAGATGTATTTGTTTAGGTGGCAACTTAAACAGAAAAATCTCTTTTTCCTGATAAGTTTACTCTTATTTAGTGATTTTGCAATTAAACGTGTATTATCTTTCAAGCAAAATGAGTAAACTTTTCAACTCTGTGAATATTTGTAACTGTATCTTTTAAAAAGTTTCTAATTTTATTTTGTACCTTTATAAGGAATTATCAGTGAATAAAATCTTTTTGGTAAATGCTTCTTTGCATAAATACCTCTTACTTTTTAAAATGCAAGATAACAGTGATTATTCAGTTTTGAAGAAGTTTTTTAACTCAAAAATGCCTTACAGAAAAATAAAAAGAACGTTTAATTTCACTCTTTACCTAAAACTGAAGTGAAACTGCGATCTAAGTTTCTCCAGGAGGGGGTAGTGTTTAGCTTTTTTCAGCAGGAGTCTATGACGACTTCCTGTGACGTTCGGTTGACATCCTGTTGTTAGCCGCTTAGCTTAAAGTTAGCTTCGGCTAAACTCGGTTAAAATCAACATTTCTGAACGAATTTAAGCGTAAACGTGGCGTAATTTCAACAAGCGCGACTGTTATGCATGAACACGAGTTTTATGGGACATTTGCAGCTTTATTTTGTGATTTTAAGCACGGCAAAGCTCATTTCCGACATGGGGGAGTGACGTGACACGTCATTCATCCAGTCGTTAGCTGTTAGCTCAAAATTAGCATCGCTAGCGTTGTTTAAAAACATCATTTTATGACGGATTTTAAACTCTAACGTGGCAAAATTTCAGCGAGTATGCTTCGAAGCACTTAGCCAGCGTATCAAAATCACTTTAAAGGCGCTTTTCAGCTTTAAAAAGCAGATTTTATTTCCCTATGAAAACGAATTTCATTTCTGGGTCACGTGACTGAAATCACCAATGGCAAAGCAGCGCAGGGTTGAGAGGGGATGACGTAGCCACGCCAGTCAACCTTCTCAGCAAATCAGGGCGCTCCACACAGCAATATTCAACCAATCAGGAGACGTTTGCAACCAGCATGCTAGATTTAGCCTGAAAATAGTTCGTCAGCTTTTCGTCTCTTAAACTGTCAAAATGCACTTTTTCTGTTAAAAATTGTAACGATTAACTCTTAACTGTGTTCTGAGACGGCGCTCAGCTTTTAAACGTTTATCCATCTATTCAAAATACTCGTTCAAACTCAACAGAACCGGACCACAGTCCTGGTCTTTCAGCAGAATCTCTGTACTTTTAAACAGAATCAACGTTTTCCACAGCTCATCAGCTTTTAGTTAACATAACAGGCGTACAATGTCAGCTTTATAAAGACTCAATGACACAATTTCAGCTTCCTGTGAGCTTCACTGAGCTTCACAGACCAACACGCTTAAACATGCAGCGTAACACAGCGGATAAACTATTATTTTTTCAACATGCCAACATGAAAAAATCAATGTTTACACAAATTCACAGTCATTTATGAGCCGTAACGGGCCACCAGTGTAGTATGACAATATATGAGATATATATGCATACAATATTCACGAGTTCCTCATCTTTCTGACTGTGTAATGTCGTGCATTGAATTTAACAGAAATGTAACGAGAGACGTTATTTATCTTTGACCCATCAAAGTGAATGCGGCCATTTATTTTCAGAATCAAAGTTTAACATCAAACATTTACATTAATTTGGCAAAATATGAAAATAATAACAGACAAGTTTCACAGAAAAGGGACATCGATCACTCGGCGGTGAACGAGGACTTTGCTTCAGATATTTCTAAAATATCTGTACTGATTTTAGAAGAGAGAGAAGAGTTTAAGATGAAATGGAGTTATCTTACAGAGAGATATGTGAGGGAATTAATCTGTTTGACCAGAACGTGCACGCTTCATCAGATCTCAGCTTGCCTCCGGTACACTTTAGTCGAAGAGGAGACTGTTACCTGGTTGACGTAGGTCAGCTCGATAGAGAATCCTCCAGACTTTTTCAGCGTCTCCGTTGAGAGCAGCTGAAATCCTTAGATAGTCGTGTGTGGTTTGTTTAAACAGAAGTTATAATCCCAAAACGTCTCTGGATCATCCTGAACGCGTTTGCACCCAAGAACTCTGAACTCCTTTCATTCTTCAGAACTTCTCAGACTCTAACAGAATCTTTCAACTCCAGCAACTCTGTAGTTCTTCATCTCCTCAGGCTCTCCAGCTTCTGGAATTCTCTGGAATTCTCCTGAATTCTCCTGAATTCTTCTGAATTCTTACATGAACTGGGAAGTTGCCACATTTTAAATGGGTCGACTTCCGGTTCATTTGAGAGCTTTTGATTGGTCGATGGACCAGGAATAGAGGTGTGGTTTATGATGTAAGATGTTATTAAAAGTCAAGGATTGTTTAGTAACAAACAGAAAGATTATTGTAGGACTTCAGACTTTTTGGAGTCTCACACTTGGTAATCTTCTGAAAAAGTTTAAACATGACATCTTTCTCGGTAAACATTTTAGTTGACCGAAAACCGACCTTTAACACACTTACATTGCTTGGCTCATTTCAGACAGAAAATCAAGAAATGCATATTAACCTGATTTCTTCTTTGAATGAGGAATAAAAATCATTACTTACTGTTTATGTAAAATAAAAATGAGTAGTTCTTTTCAACCTGTAACATTGGGTGAACTAACACAATTTTGATTATCAAACATTTTGTAAAACAGTGATGATCATAGAGAATTGTCTTTTCTGCTTGATTAATTCAAGAAAGAAAGTCATCAGATGGCTCAGACTGTATTCAGATCAATGAAATAACAGTCCCTGTCCATCTGATAGATTTGGGGTCATCAGGGTCAGATCAGGGTCAGATCAGGTTCACTACAGCTGTTAGCTTAAAATTAGCATCGCTAGCATTGTTCAAAAACATCATTTAATGACGGATTTTAAACTCTAACGTGGCAAAATTTCAGCGAGTATGCTTCGAAGAACTTAACCAGCGTGTCAAAATACACTTTAAAACGCTTTTCAGCTTTAAAAAGCAGTTTTTATTTCCCTATGAAAACAAATTTCATTTCCGGGTCACGTGACTGAAATCACCAATTACAGAGCAACACGGGGGTGAGAGGAAATGACGTAGGCCCGTCATTCAACTTCTCAGCGAATCAGAACGCTCCACAACAGCAAATTCAACCAATCACAAAGGGTTTCAGCAAGTAGCATGTTAGATTTAGCTTGACATAAGTTCGTCAACTTTTCGTCTTGTAAACTGTCAAAATGCACTTTTTCTGTTAAAAATTGTAACGTTTAACTCTCTGAGCTTAGTTGAGGCGGCGCTCCGTGGCACAACGTCTTTTAAACCGTTTAAAAACAACTCGTTCGAACTTTTTCAGAACCGAACCGGACCACAGCCGGGTCTTGCAGCAGAACCTCCGTCCTTTTAAACAGAATAACGTTTTCCACAGCTCATCAGCTTAGTTACACGTAACAGGCGTACAATTTCAGCTTTAAAAACACTTAATGACACTATTTCAGCTTTCAAAACATCACTAGCGTAACACAGCGTAAACATGCAGAGTTCCACTTCAAGCGGCAGCTCCAGCACGCTGCGTTCAATCACAGCTGACAAAACTGTTATTTTTCATGCCAACATGTAAAATCAATCTTTACACGAGTACACAGTCATTTATGAGCACGTGACGGGCCACCAATATGTAGTATGACATATGTAGGATATATTCATACATTTCGCGAGTTCTTCATTTTTCTGACTGTGTAAATGTCGTGCATTGAGTTTAACAGAAATGTAACGAGAGACGTCATTTACCTTTGACCCATCAAAATGAATGCGGTCATTTATTTGCAGAATCAAAGTTTAACATCACACATTTACATTAATTTGGCAAAATATGAAAACAATAACATGGCTAGTTTCACAGAAAGTGGGCACAATACGGCGATTGTCCTCACTTTTCAGCAGAACAGCAGACATCAATCACACGGCGGTGATTGAGAACTTTGCTTCAGATATTTCTAAAATATCTGTAATGATTTTAGGAGAAAGGAGAGTTTAAGATGGAAAATGGAGATTTATCTTACAGAGAGATGTGTGAGGGAATTAATCTGTTTGACCAGAAACGTGCACGCTCCTTCAGTTCTCAGCTTGGTCACGGTACGCTTGGTCGAAGTAGAACTTTTACCTGGTTGACGATAGGTCAGCGTCGGTATAGAATCCTTCCTTTGACTCTTTCAGCGTCTCCGTTGAGAACAGCTAAAATACTTCGAGAGTCGTGCGAGGTTATCCAAACAGAAGTTATAATTCCCAAAATCGTCCCTGCATTCTGGATTCCAATAGAAGCATTCTGGACGCCTGTGTTAGCATCCAAGAACTCTGAACTCTTTAACTCTCTTCAGAGAGTTAAAGTCTGGAACTCTTCTCCAGGAAAAACTTTCAAGCTCTGAAAACTCCCATGTTGAACTCATTCTAGGGCGCAGCAGCTTCAGTTGAACTGGGAAGTTGCCACATTTAAATGGGTCGACTTCCGGTTCATTTGAGCGCTTTCTAATTGGTGGATAGACCAGAAAAGAGGTGTGGTTTGTGATGTAAGGTGTTATCAAAGTCAAGGACAGAGATTAAGTTTGTTTAAAACAGACAGAAAGATTATTGGAGAAAACCAGACTTCGTGGAGTCAAACTCTCCTGTATCTTCTGTAAAAGTTAAACATGACATTTCTTTTTCAGTAAACTTTTAGTTGACCGAAACTTGAACTTTAACACACTTACAAAACTTGCTCATTGAAGACAGAAAAATCAAGAAATGCATATTAACCTGATTTCTTCTTAGAATGAGGAATAAAAATCATTACTTACGGTTTATGTAAATAAAAAGGAGTAGTTCTCTTCAACCTGTAAACATTGTTTGAACTAACACAAGTTGATTATTAAAACATTTGTAAAATAGTAATGATCATAGAGAATTGTCTTTTCTACTTGATTAATTCAAGAAGGAAAGTCTCAGGATGGGTCAAACTGTATTTCTGGATGCAGATCAATGAAATAACAGTTTCTGTCCCACAAAGTTCTTAAGGTCAAGGGTTTTGACCTTAGGCTTAGTTTGACATCAGGTTAGGTTCACTACAGTAGTCATCAGGACTCTGTATCACAGAGCAGACAGCATCCCCACTAGCTCGGGAGCCAGGCAGAAGGAGAAATCCCACACAAGACAGGCTCTAGAGCAATGTGGATATCCTAACTGGGCCTTCCTGAAAGCAGAGAAGAAACCCAAACAGGACTCCAGTCAGCCATCAGGTGAAAAGGAGGAACCCAGACCAGTGGTCATTCCATATGTTGAGGGGGTATCAGAGAAACTGAGACGTTTATTTTCTAAACATAATGTCCCAGTGGCTTTTAAACCCCAAAATACATTACGGCAAAGACTGGTTCATCCCAAAGATCCAGTCCCCCGGCACAAACAGAGTAATGTTGTGTATGCTGTTCAGTGTCAGAAGGGCTGTGATCAGTCTTACATCAGGGAAACAAAACAGCCACTGGCCAAAAGGATGACCCAGCACAGAAGATCAACATCATCAGGCCAGGAGTCTGTGGTCTACACTCATCTCCAGGCCAGCGGTCACTCTTTCAGGGATGAATATGTTCACATCCTGGACAGAGAGGAACGATGGTTTGAGAGAGGAGTAAAGGAGGCCATCTTTGTGAAAAGAAATCGTCCATCATTAAACAGGGGTGGAGGCCTCCGGGTTCAACTGTCCCCCTCTTACAATGCTGTGATTGCTAGTATCACTCAGCCCTCTGTGAGTAGTAAACAGCCATCAGTGTGCTAATGATCCATTGTTAGGCTGATGATCCTTCTTGAGCATGTGATCAGCTGGTTTTGGTTGTCAGCAGCAAACTGGTTGATCCACTCTGAGAAGGTGCTATTTAAGAGACTGAGCTGAAAACAACACCTCAGACTGAGGAAGTCTCATGGACGAGAGACGAAATGTTTCTAGATTGTTTTGCTTTGTTTTGTTTTTTGTTTTTTTGAATGTCCAGAAGACCAGATTGAACTTTTTTGGCTACTCCCTCACGGACTCTCTTTCAGGTCCAGAGAGAATGTACAATCGACTGGAAGGTAAAGGAGACCCAGGAAGGAGGTCGATCGCACAATCAAAATGACGGTGAGGAGGAAGTGAAAGAGCTCGCTGTTTGCTGAACACTGGAGCAATGTCATGATAGACAGGGGGAAACATAGAAATATTGGTCGCCTCGGGAGAAGTACTTTCAACAAGTTGATTTGTGATGCCAGAACGTAAACAGTGCTTTAAACAATTATAGCTCCATTTTTCAATTCGGCCCAGCCTCCAATTTATATGTGGGTTGTGCTCCTTGAGCCATGGGTAACCCAGAATTAACTGAGCATTTGGGGACTCAAATATGACAAACTCAGTCATCTCATGATGATTCCCCGAAGTTATTAGATTTAATTTAGTGGTCTTAAGGTGAATCTGGGCTAGAGTTTCACCCATAATCCCAGCAATGGAAATGGGAGGAATCTCTTGAGTGGGCAAGGATAATGTTTTAACAAGATTCACGGTGATAAAATTTTGTTCTGCACCAGAATCAATTAGAGCAGACACAGGGAGGCTATCTTGATTTATTTGAATAATAGTAGGAAGCAGCAGTCTACATGTGGGGGAGAACAATGAAGTGCCCACCAGTAATTCTATTTTTATGGGTGGGCGTTTTCGTTTCCCCAAAATGAGCAGTCTACTAGAAAGTGGCAGGACCTGCCACAACATACACAATCTGGAATCCTTGCGTTTCTGTCTTTCCTCAGGTGTTAAACAAGTTTGCCCAGTCTGCATTGGTTCAGGTTCAGGCAGGGCAGGAATCTGTTTAACTGTAACCATGGCAAAGGGAGGTGGACCGGAAGCGATCTGTTCTTGGTTCTTGTAGTTCGCTGTAGGGTGTTTGTAGGCGTGGGCTCACCTAATGTCGTGAACCTGGAAGTGGAGTGATTGTGGGAAGTGTAGTCCCGTTCTCTCTTTCGTTTCCGAAAACGTTCATCAATGGAGATTGCCAGTTCAATCAGATCGTCGAAGCTCTCCAGCTCGTCTCGTGTGGCTATTTGATCCTTAATAGGATCACAAAGAGAATTTAAGAAGGTATCTTGCAGCGCCATTTCGTTCCACCCCATCTGTGCGGCGAGGATGCGGAATTCGAGGGTGTACTCAGCCACCGGTCATCGGCCCTGACGAAACCCAAGGAGTTGTTTTACGGCGTTGGGCTTCTGCAGAGGATGGTCAAAAATTCGATGAAACTCCTTTAACAAGGTATCAAATAACATAAAATCCAAATCATGAAATTCTAAAAAGGAATTAGCCCATCAAAGTGCGTAACCTTTTAGCTGATTGGTGAAATTGGTGATTTTGGCCATGTCTGTACCATATAATTGGGGTGTTTCCTTGAAGGCAAATTTAATTTGTAACAGGAAACCTCCACATAGACTAGTGTCTCCGGAGAAATATTCTGAAGGTTGAGTTATTACCTGTTAGGTGGTGGCAAGATCATTGGGTTCCTTTCTGGAGGAACTGCGCTCAGGAGATGTTGTAGGAGCTGGAGGAGAAGAAGGTGAGAGTCATTGATTAAGAGGAAAAAAACATACCTCCTAGTTCCCCCATATTGGTCTGTGCATCTTGTTGTTAGTTTAAAAACTTGTCGAAGCATCTCTTTGAGTTTGTCAATGCGTTCCATCTGTGATGAGGAGGGAGCTTGCACACGTCTGGTCTCGTGCTGGGCCTTTTCTGGCTGGAGCATTTCCGTCATAACACGGGGGACCCAGAGTGGTACGAGACCAGACAAGACAAGACAAGATCCAGTTAGAAAAGATAATTGTTTATTATGTAACAATACGAAGGATGTGAGATGGAGGAAGAAAGGTAACACTTTATCCACTCCCCTTCACTAAATTAATTTTATTTATTTAGCTCTCATTAAAGTGGGGCACCAGCTGGTCAGAAATACTTACCAACAACAACTTAATTAGTATAGTCACCCTTTAATGATCAGAATCAGTCACTGGATGGAATATGTTAATTACAGGGAGTTTTATACCAGAACAAATGAGTATTCATCTGAATGAAGAGACCAAAGTTGTCTTTGAAGTTTTATTACAAAAACAATCAAACTAAAATTCAACAACAATAATAAACAAACAGTAATAATGAAGCAATCAAGGCTTAATTCTCTTATCTAAGGCAAAATTGACTCTCTGAGCAGGAATTATTTCAGTTTTATATGCGCATGAATTTAGACAAAGTTTAACTATTTTAATAGTTTACTTTGGATTTTGGTTGAAAGAAGTTATTTAATCTGATCAGATAAAGTCATTTATCGTCACTGCAAGTCAGGAAATGATTTACCAAGTTGCATCAGCTTAAAATAGCATAACCAGACAAAGAGTTGAATCATTGGACTAGGTTTCTGCTCCTTACTGGGTCAGCATTGATGGCACCACTTGTCTTTCTGGGGTTCTCTGGTGGATCTGACCAGAGGCACCACGAGGAGGACTCGCCGGGAACTGCCCAAGGTAGCTGACAGTCGCTGTGACAGCTTCAGGGTTCTGTGAGGGCAACGCTGATGATAAGGTGCACCGTCCATCGGCACCTTCAGCCGAGAATGTGAGTCTTGCAGTGAGAAAAGGCTTCATCTTCTGTAGTTATCTAAACTTTTAACAATTGTAATTTGAGTGACATGTTTATCTGCTCAGGAGTTGAACGAGTGGACATAAGCATGACCTCTAGGGAACATTGTGGCTCCCCTCTGAAGAAAACAGCTTCCAGCTCAAATAACTTTTTCACACGTGTCTCTGAAGGAATAATCACTTTCTGAAAAAACAGAACAGAGAAATATGTTATTCACATTGTGTAAGGATGGTACTTTTCTGTGGCCCGGTTTGTGTCTGTTTCCCTCGTGCTCCCTCATTAGTGCCACCTGTGTCTCGTCCCAGCTGTTTGTTATCACGTCTCGTCTTGTCCCTGTATTTAAGCCGTCCTTTCTGTCTTGTTCTTCGTCGGGTCGTCTTCGTTGGGTACTCTTCGTTGAGTCTCTGAGTCTTTCCCTGAGTCTTCCTGGTTCCTCGAGTTCCCCGTGTCTCTCGTGTCTCCTGAGTTCCCCGTGCCTCCTTCCTATGTCCATGTAAGTTTTGCTGCCCCGTCAGCTTGTTTATTTTGTACTTTTATTTATCATTAAAATCCTATTTTTGTATTTCTGCCGAGTTGAGTCCCTGTTCTGCACTCTGGGTTCGCTCCTGACACAAATCCTAACAGTACGACCCGAACAGAACAGAATCCAGAGGCCAGGGTTCTCACTCGGCAACACTCACCTTTTTTCTTTTTTCCCTCCTCGTGCCGTGATGGACGAGCTCCTCTCCGTCTCTGTCCTTCCACCGTCCCACCGCCGCCGCAGTGGAAGAAGATGGTTCCGGAGGCAGTCTGCGGCGACCGGCCCGGTCTCGTCGGCCGAGCAGAACTTCAGAGCTGGTTCCGGTGTTTTCGTGGGAGCGGGGTCTGCCGCCTCACCTCCCAGGTTTCCGGTGGGGGCGAGATCCAGCATCCCGCGGGAGCTCCGGTCCACTCCTGTTCGTTTTGGTGAGTCTGGTCCGGTTGACGTTACAGGGGCGGGTTCCGTCGCCTCACCTTCCAGGTTCCTGGTGGGGACGGAATCCGGCCTCTCACCGCCACTCCGCGCCGCGGCTGTTCGACCCAGCCTGGCCGTACCTCCAGAGAGTATTCATTGTGACTCCGTGGGGGCGTGTCCCGCCGCCTCACCTTTGTTTTGCTTTCCAATAAGCAAAGGTAACCACTGGAAGTAGCGATAAGCACCTTTGCTTGCAGCCTCTCTTCCAAGGGGTCCGGGAACTAACTTCAGCGCCGGGGTATTACCTACAGCTGTCTAAAGTAGCCTCATTAAGGCTGCGGCAAGGTGATTCATCCAGAATATTAACAACCTTAAATCCGTGAGTCACACCCTGATCTCACTCTGTTACCTCGAACCTCCAAGCAGCAGGGATGGATCTTCTGGTCCAGAGAAACTCACGTTGTGGCCGCTCACCTCTCACTTTAGCGTTGCAATTGTTAACTGTTCTGGTAGTCTTTAGGGCCCTGGAAATGGGCATAAGGGTGTTGTTACTCAATAACTAATGAACCTTTCAAAACCTCCTCTATTGATGTAATTAAGTGAACCAAGCATTGCCATGTTTTTGTTCAATAAGGGTGAAATAATAGTCCAGATTTATATGTTTTGCTTTGCTTTAATCAACAATTTGCGCAGGGGTACAGCAACAGGCACAATTTTATAATGATTAATTTTCATGATTACACAGGATACACTTTCTTCACTAAAGTAAGGTAATGGAATCTTCCTGATGACTTCTAATCCCCAAGAGCCCTTGGGGACTTTGTGAACACTACCTTCCCTCAGACCTTTCACACATCAAGCCAAAAGAGGTTCTCTCTCAACTCCCTCATGAACCAGAGGCACCTTCGAGCAAATCCCACTAGTACCCAGTTTAATACTCTTGAATTTATCCTGTATGCTAAATTTCTAATCTAATGAATTAATTTATTTAGACCAGAAGGACAGGGTAGTCCGCTTACCATGATTCTGAGGTGACTCTCAGAGAATCTTTGTGTCGGTAAACGGCATATTTCCCGTTTTCCAGGAGAGAAATACGGGCCTTACCCTAAACAGGAGCAGCTCATGCCAAATTGAAGAAATCAGAGCTTTGGAAGTGCCCGGGCCAAGCTTTTCTTAGAAATAGTGGTTCGTCCTGTGTGGGTGGCTCTGGGGTCTCCGTGGTCGGGGTCCCTCCTGGGGTCTTGGGCTCTGGTCCCCCCTTTTTCGTCTGCCTCTGGTCTTGGGGGGTCGGGTCTCTGCTGCTTCACAGTTACTAATAAATGTTCTATTAGAGAAGCCTTATACACTTATGCATGCTCACAACCACACACAAATAGAAGCAGGGATGCTTATGTAGGCTTTATATGTAGATATATAGATATGTATGTGAGTGTATATTCATGTGTATGTATGTATGTATGTATGTATAAAGGCGTAGGTATGGGTATATATATTTATGGAAACTTACTGCAAAGTTATGGATATTTTAAGTTCTTTATACATATGTATTTTGTTGCTGTGTTTTGTCATTTTCTTTGCAGGTGAACAGACAGTAGCCGGGTGTTTTGACGTGTGCTCTCTTTGTGTATATTTCTTATATTTTGGAGTCTTACTTTGTCTTTTCTTTCTTTCTATCCTATTAAAAAAAAAAAAAAACACCTACACTACATCCAAAAAAGTTCAATCTGGTCCTCTGGACATTCAAAAAAACAAAAAACAAAACAAAGCAAAAAAAAACTACACTACACTAGATAGTCACTATAATAAATATGTCATAATAATGGTGTGGAGAGGATGGCTGTAAGGGGAGAAGGGAGGCCATCACAAAATAAAAAATAAAAAAAAATAAAAAAAAATAAAAGAAATAGGACTCCTCTCCGGTCTGCTGTGGCAAGTGAAGACTTAATTCCAATCCCATTTCAGTGAGGAGGGAAGTAAATCCCCAGTCTTGTCCCAAACCGATAAAATCCAACTCCTTTCGGGCGTCTCTGATTCTCTGTCTGCTCTCTTTTTGTAGTTCCTTCTGCTCAGCTCTTCAACTCAGCTTTTGACCAAGTTTCATCTGTTCAGCCTGTATTTAAAGACTTCTTTTTCCCTCCTCCTCTTAAGGAGGGGTTAGGGGCCTTTCCTGGAAAATGACATCATCTTTTTTCCAGTAAGTGACTGTTGTTCTGTACCTCAACCAGTTTTAACTGGTTCTTGGGGTTTTTCCCCAAAGTTGTTTTTCACTGCTTTCTGGTACTTTCCAGAACCTGTTAAAAAACAAGCTGGTTCCTGTTATTTGCTCAGATGTGCGTCACCACAAGATGAGTTGAGTTTGAACCCCATGACTTTTTGTTCTCTTTCTTCTGCTCAAAACATGTTCAGACTTGCACTTAAGGTTACATCAGGCCTTTTTGCTCTTCTTACTTCAACACTTTCCAAGTAAATCACACAATCTTACAATGGATTATACAATTCTTAAAAATCAATACATTTCATTAGTTGATTACTTGTTGATTATTAGTAGAACAGTAAAACACTTTTGATTACACATCATTGTATATAGCTTGATTTAAAGCAGGAGTTCAGTCCTTCTGTTTTCAGCTGCTGAGGAGAACTTTGATCAGACTTCACCTTCATTAAAGCTGGTCGTCTGCCATGTATCATCACTTCAGACACCAGGTCCATTGACACCCCCTTCTTGAAGTCGGATCTTTCTCCTGTTCGGCGCCAGGTTCGCTGTAACCTAGCCCTCCTGTTCTCCCTCCCAGGAGTCAACCACCGTCATGTTGTCCAGGTCGGCGTTTGAAGTGGACTGCCCCGCCTGGACTTCATCCGGCGCTGCTCGCTTCCTGGGTACCCGGACCTCCTGGGCCGGTATGGCGGATGGACCTGGTAGGTCGACCTCTGGTAGGTCAGCCGAACTAGTAGACTGAAGGGTTGGTGGGATCTCGATCAGGGGTGAACCTACAGGAGTAATGGATTCTACAATGATCTGCCTCCTGGTTTGTGGTGTCATAGCAACCAGATTGGGCATTTGACGAAGTTGTTTCAGCCACAGAGGGACAACCTGTAACACTTCAGATTCAGCTGTTTCTGAATGGGTCAAGCCTTCTGGTGTTAAGATCGGAGGCTCAGAATCTGATGGGCTGGTTGGGTCAGTGAAGATCGTGCCATCGGTACTCAGAGGACCGGACCGGCTCGCCTCGCTACTTAAGTACCTGTCAAAGTCATCCAGGTAGTTTTCCAGGAGACTTAGATCGTTATGATCTAATGGAAGTTCAGTTAACCTTCTAGGGGACACCTCTACATCCATGGGCTCGGCTTCATTCTGGGATGTAGATGACAAAAGGTCGGGTGGGCCAGCAATTGGTTCCTGGGGCTGGCTGGCTATCTCGGTTGGGGTTGTAGGGATACTAACACTGGCTCGCCTACTTTCTCCCCTGGCTACCATGGGCACGGAGACTACTGGAGGGCTAGTTGTTAACCCTGCCGTTAAAATGAACGTGATAGATGAGGACATGAGCTCTTGGGGCTCCTGTGTGACCCTAAAAGAGGGGCCGTGAACCAAGGGCAACCCTGTGGCCAAATGGTAGGCTACATGTCTGGTAGTTTTATTTGCGTTTTCCCAGAGTTTTACAATTACTGGGTAATATGTGGCTCCTGGGGGAATGGCTGTTATAGGTATATAGGGTTCAGAGCCCTCAGCTGAGGTCCAGATGATCTTGCAGGTGCTCTCTATCTCCCAGCACTTTTCTGCAGACACCCGAGGAAGGCTGGCGGGCTCATCAGAGACCAAAATACCATGTACTCCAGTCGTGATTATTACTTTAGAGTGGCAGCCCTGGCACCACCAGGCTGGACCCACAGCCCATAGAAATCGGGTATCGTCCAACCCCAGAAGGCAATAACAGCAGACCGTTTGAGGTCCTATTGCTGTTAAAGTGTTGGGGCGCTGAACCTGCATTTTGACTGTCGTGGCTTTTTGGTTTAAAACCTATTCCCTTAATTATCTCTTAGAGTGAGGTTTTCTTAGACCGATAAAGGGTGGTTCTACCCTGTCGTCTGGTGATCCCACAATAGGTGCGGGTAATGAATTTCTCCCACTCTTCCAATTGGTTTAATTGTTGAGTTGGTATCACTGTTTTCCAATCACAGTACCCAGGTAACATTAACCCTGAGGTGTTGGAGATGCCGTATTCTCTATATGTAACGCTGATGTATCTTTCCTGCCCTGTAGTTTCTGTTTTTTGGATTTTGCATACGTCACCACAAGGGGTTACTCTAATCCTCTGGATCTGCTGATGGTCGTATGTTTCTTCCTCACAGTGGCAGGGGATGATTTCTCCGGTATTTGTCGTTACTACGAGTTTGTCCGGAGCTGTGAAAGCAAACGCCCAGTTGCTGTAGACGGTCGCTGCGGTCAGGATGTAGAACAGCGTCTGCATTCTGCTCCTTATGCCTTCTAAAAAGAGAGTACATGTATTATAACATGGCAAGGCAATCACAATGAATTCAAGGTCTGCCTTACTCTCGGTCCTCATCGTGTCTCTGAAACACTCAACTTCGTATTGCTGGGCCTATACAGGCCGTCAGCTATCCATTGAGCATTTTCCAAACTGATGATACCTCGAGTTTACAGGATTCAAAAATAAATTTAAACATAAAAAGAGAAAAATAAACCTTTAAACACTAAATCAATCATTAAAAGTTTATAAAAGTTAGCATAAGCGGGGAGGGGTAAAGCTGTTGTTTGTTACTTGATTATTTCTGTTCTTTTATCTTTGGATTGGCTTTTCTTTTCACCCTCCTGAGATTCTGCGGCCTTCGCTGCCCTCCGGTGCAGGGGGAGCTGGATCAGGTCTCGGCTTAAAGATAGCGGCATAGGTCATCATCCACACCACTATAGGCATTGTGGTGCAGAGGCTGGCCCAATAGGCTATTGCACATATTCCCCAGACCAGACTCCATCCAATTAAGATGGCTAACTTTTTGGTCCATTTACGTCTGTTCTGTGGTTGCAGGGATACTATCTGATATAGCATATTTGCCAACACTGTTACGGCTACCGTCCCTTCGACTATAGTTGCTACTATTCTCCCGGCGGTACCTCCACAGCTTGTGACTGGTATTGGCACAGGAGTAAGTGCTGCCGCACACTCAAGGCTAATCACTATGGAATCTTCTATCAGCCATGCTGAAATTATAATCTTTTGCAGGTATGTGAGTTTGATTCTTCCTAACAGATAGGTGACAAAGAAATGAGGTGATATCTCAGGTCTCCTGAGTATCACATGGGATACAATCACTCTAGCGTACGTTTGAACTGCCACTGGAAATCTTATCAATCTTTCCTTACTCCAGTCTCCTGTGTGGCAGTAGCACATCCATGCAACCATCGTTAAAAAGTATTCTATATTGCTCCCATGAAAATAGGCTGGACATTCTGACCAAATGGTAAGATTGGGGGTTACATTAGCCTCTGTCTTCCAATCTATAATACTCACATCAGTTGTTGGAGTACAAGACATGCAGTCGTCTTGGTTGTCCATAGAGATTTTGAATTGCTTCTGTCCTGATCCTTGCTCTTTGCTGCTCCTGGGTAAGAGTGAAGCTGCTTCCCTGTCCATCTAATTTAAAGCTGAGCTGCACCCTACTCTGGTGGGGGTGGCCTATAGCTCCTCCTCCATGGGCGGCACCCAGCTCTGAGGCATTCTTGTAAGAAAACACGTCCTAATAAGGCAATAGCTATCACTCCGATCATGCTTAACAAATAAGGCCATATTTTAAGGAAGATACTGACTATCCATCCTTCAACGGTTTCTCCACCTTCTTTGATTACTTCACCTACGCCTTTCACCACGTCCGTGACTTTTTGGCCTACTGTGTAACTAACGGTCTCATACCATGCGCAAGTGTGTTCATCTTCATGTGCGCCACATTTCTTCCAACTTTCTTCTGGATATTGGCATGTGAGATTCGAGTAGATTTTATTTGGGCCTACCCACTCATAGCCATCTATCTCATCGCCTAAGCATAGGCTGCGTCTCATGGCGTGGCCTTCTACTAAAGCTATCATTGAATCTGAGACAAAGGGGACTATCACTCAATGAATTTGTTTCCTGGGATGAAGCTGATGTCCTAATATCTTATCTACGCAGGTACCCTCAGGTACTGATCTTATCTACTTGCCACTGTGTTTTTTCCACACTACCTTCGCTGCGTACAAGGTGTATTCAGACCCATAATAACTCTTACAGTAGCTTTCCCATCCCGGTATCGTACCACAAGGCCTTCGGGCTAATTTAATGACACATTGTGTTTTTGCCTTATCACAAGTCATGTGCCATGGTCTGGGACTAACATACCTATCTGGTCTTTATAGGGCACTGGCCCATATATCTTGCTCTTTAGAGTAGACCGTGGCCAAATACTGATACTTAACCCAGTAGTTATTTGAAAGTTGCAAACATGGGGCTACCCATTCTCTAATTTCTTCTTCCTGAAACCCCCACCATGTTCTAGAGTCATCTCGTTGATGATATTCATGCCATGCTTGGAGTAAGATTTTAACCGTTTCTTGTCTACGTAATTCTGTGAAATCATATCGCCAGGTGGACATAACGGCGACCTCTGTCTCCCATAATCTACATCTGGGTGACGCTCCACTACTATCCCACACTGAGTTGTTAAGACTAAGAAAAATTTGCTCGGCTACACA
>NC_056507.1:46328114-46340377 GCF_014905685.2 Nematolebias whitei | reverse complement strand
ATTACTTCACCTACGCCTTTCACCACGTCCGTGACTTTTTGGCCTACTGTGTAACTAACGGTCTCATACCATGCGCAAGTGTGTTCATCTTCATGTGCGCCACATTTCTTCCAACTTTCTTCTGGATATTGGCATGTGAGATTCGAGTAGATTTTATTTGGGCCTACCCACTCATAGCCATCTATCTCATCGCCTAAGCATAGGCTGCGTCTCATGGCGTGGCCTTCTACTAAAGCTATCATTGAATCTGAGACAAAGGGGACTATCACTCAATGAATTTGTTTCCTGGGATGAAGCTGATGTCCTAATATCTTATCTACGCAGGTACCCTCAGGTACTGATCTTATCTACTTGCCACTGTGTTTTTTCCACACTACCTTCGCTGCGTACAAGGTGTATTCAGACCCATAATAACTCTTACAGTAGCTTTCCCATCCCGGTATCGTACCACAAGGCCTTCGGGCTAATTTAATGACACATTGTGTTTTTGCCTTATCACAAGTCATGTGCCATGGTCTGGGACTAACATACCTATCTGGTCTTTATAGGGCACTGGCCCATATATCTTGCTCTTTAGAGTAGACCGTGGCCAAATACTGATACTTAACCCAGTAGTTATTTGAAAGTTGCAAACATGGGGCTACCCATTCTCTAATTTCTTCTTCCTGAAACCCCCACCATGTTCTAGAGTCATCTCGTTGATGATATTCATGCCATGCTTGGAGTAAGATTTTAACCGTTTCTTGTCTACGTAATTCTGTGAAATCATATCGCCAGGTGGACATAACGGCGACCTCTGTCTCCCATAATCTACATCTGGGTGACGCTCCACTACTATCCCACACTGAGTTGTTAAGACTAAGAAAAATTTGCTCGGCTACACATTTGTCTATTTTGTCAAAATCGCCCTTAGGTGCATTGAGAAGCTCATCTGGTTTTGGCAATTTTTGTACATACATGTCTGTATAATACGGTCCCATGAGGCCCTCATGCGTCCTGGCATACCCCTCCACGAAGTCACCTTCGAAGTGAGGCACCCTAGACGCAATCCAGACCCATGGTAATGTCACATTCAACCAGTTCTCATGCCAGGCATTATGTGGGTGGAATATGGCTGCCCAACTCCAGTAATAATAACACTGATTCTGTACTGGAGTTATGGGTAGATAATTTTGAGTTTGGCATTCAGAATTTATGTTCCAACAACAATTTGGTAGCCTACTCCTTTTAGTCTTTTTACATTGCTCTTCCAGGTCGGGTCTGAAAATCATTTTTATCCCATTTATTACTGTTGTTCGGTACTGATGTACCTGCTTCATTTTGGCCTTAACCATGGCATGGGGAGGCGGTGTAGGCCGCCTGTTAGATCCCCAGTCTGTAGCATTGATTTTGAGCGTTCTTTCATATCGTATTGTGTGGATTACCTTATTTTTGATCGAATTCAGGTATCTATCTGTGTGATTTCTTCGAATGAGAGGGGGAATCCGGTCACAATCTAAGTGGATGTCGCCCCAGAACTCCCGACGAGGGAGAATCGCCTGGCAGCTGTCGTTTTTAGGTGGGGCCAGAAAAATTACTTCACGGTCCCAGTAGCCTTGATGCTTTAATCCAATCAATGGTCGACAGATCCAATTACAGTGCCACTCGGGGGGTCCGTCCTGGGGCTGTATCCAATTACATCTTGTTGATCGTTTGATCTGATCTTTCAAAACTGCTATTCCGATGACTCTTTTGTCTGGTAGTATCATTAGATTTGTGACGACCCAATTGGGTCTGTCAGATTCGGGTTCGGTGGAATGGTCTGCTACTGTTAGGTTTTCGGACATTAAAGCCGCACTCCATTCTGTGGTGACTTTCAGTCTGTTCATCCAGGCCTGATGACCATCTTTCTTCACTTTATTCCAGGCTGCTATTTGGTTCGGGATGCTCTTTGACGGGTTCCATGGTAGGGAAATATTCTTTGCGGTGATATCCCAACAGTTCATGTCTGCATATTTTGATTTTCCATGGGCAACTGCCACATGTGTCAGGCTCTAGGGTCTGACTCCAGCTTGGTATAAGATAACCAACAACATTGCTAAGCCTATAAACACTACGAGTCCCCGCAGCAGGGTTCGTAGGCAGGTTGCTTTATCCAAAATCGTAATCCTTTGACGGTCCTTAGGTCGGTTTGGGGTCGCTTCATCATCGCTTTCATCGCTGCTTGGATCATCATTGTTGGAGTCTCTGTTTCTCATTTGAATCATTTTGAGAGGGGCCCTTGCTCCTTCTTCCTCGATGTCTTTGCTCTGAGTGTTTGCGGGCTGTCGATACTCGTCCTTTAAGGAGTTCCAGGTATATAGGAGAAGGGTGTGGCAGCCCTGGTTGTAGTCCTTTCCACACGCATTTCCATTGAGTTACCAGCCAATGTTTGATTTTGCGTTTGGGTAGATATGGAGTCATGACAGGGCCATGTTCCATGTCCATAGGGGCATTTGGTTTGTACACATTTGCTAATGTTTCTATTTGCATTAATAAGAGGCTTTCTTGGTATAGGACTTGTACTGCATAACCACCTCCTGTCCAAGGCCAGAGTGTGCAACCCGGCTCAAGCATTCGCTGTCTTTCAATTCTTATAGGCAGGTGTTGATTTTCAATCACGTACCGATTTGGGTTTTCCATTCTTCTTGTGATGGCTTCCACCATTTGTGGGCTTGTGCTCCAGATTATTATGCCTCCTATCGACACCTCGAAGAAGCGGCTTTGATATGGTTCGTGGTAATTAGGTCCCCATCTGAGCTTTATTTCTTTCTCCCATAGGGTCAGGTAGACCACGTTGAATATCCATGGGGATGTTGGTGGACAAGGTTGGGGCCACATCCCTATGGATAGTCTGGGGAGATGTACTTGCTCTGAACGCTGTTCCTTTTGGGGGTCCTCCAGGGGAGGCCTTCTTTTGTACTGGCGGTTTGAGTAGAAATAGCTTATTGAGTGGTTAGTCCAATTGGGGAGGTCGAACTTTGGTTTGTCTAGCCATACTATGCCATTTGTAGTTTTTAAGGCTCGTATCTTCGAGCCAGTTTGTTTGCACTGGATCAATACGTTGGTTACTCCAGCACTAACAGATTTTAAGTCTATAATATCTTCCTCTCGTACGAGGCCCCTGGTGAGGGTGCTATCAGACATGCTCGCTCAGGATATCTTGTCTTCTCGTAGACCGGATACGTGGGCTGCTCGGATCCAGATCCTCTGGGATCTCCATTTGTTAATCGCCCTTTATAAAGTTCTACGCTGAGCGGTGAGGGGTGGTGTAAGTCTGGTCGTAATCCTCGCCACACCCACTTCCATTGTCTGACCGACCATTCAGAGGGTTCCCCTAGGGGTCCCTCCATTGGCTCAAGCTGATCACCAAGATAGTTAATCATTTCATCCCAATCACTGTATCTTTCCATTGCTTCTCCCATCACTTGCCCCACCAGCTCCTCTCTTGCGGCTTTATGTTGGTCGTAGGCTTCTCCCATCTCCGTCAGCGCTGTTGTCAGGCTGATCAGCGGGTGTCCTCTGTAAGATATTTTTATTCTGTTTGCCGCTCGTATGGGATGTGAATTCCACTTGTCGAGTGGGGTTTGGACTCGGTCATACAACATTTTTAGGGGTAATTGAGTGTTTTCAATCACCACTCGTTCTGGTTCTGCTATTCTCTTGTTGATTTTTGTTCTCAGCGTTGGGCTTGTGGCCCAGATTATCAGTCCTCCCAGAGAGATCTCACAGTACTCTGTTTGGTGAGGTTCTTCATAGTATGGGCCCCATTTGAGTGTGACTAGCTTATTCTTTATTTCCAACTGGACCATATTAAAGATCCATGGTGTTCCCATCGGGCTAGGGTTATATGGGAATTTTAAGTTATCACTCAACAGGGTTAGGCCAGGGAATATGTGGCCAGCTCTAGTGAGATCTGCTTCTCTAAACGTCTGCAGATGTGAATTATAATAATTTCTTGTTTTTGCTAGGAAATTTGAAAAGTCCTTCTTTGGTCTGTCTAATTCTACCACTTGGCCTCGTACAAGCAGGGCCGGCTTATATATCTCATTTCCGGGTGCTTGAAACAACATATTCTGTACTTCTTCTTCAGTTGTATGGCTACCCTGAGTATTAAAGGCATTTACTTTATACTTCCACGTTGGTAAGGCTGCTATTGCATTGGTTTTAACACGACATGTTTCAATCGGCATGATCTGTTTTATGTGGCCTATTTTCTTCCAGATGTGGCCTGGGCTTTTTATTATTTTTCTCAGAGGTTCTTTACCTTTTCTTTACTTGCGATGACTCCCAGCGATGAGTCCAGCAACCCCTTGTTCATTTCCTACTTGCGCGCTTTCTTGTTCGCATGCTTCCATTTTCCTTGGAATGCTTTTTTGGCCCAGCTTTTCAGTCCTTTTTACTCAGTTTTGTTTGTTACTGGCTCCTCCGAGCAGTTTTTGTATTCCTTAATCGGGTGGGCTGTGGCTCCCACCGAGCACGCTCCTTGGTCTTCCTGGATCGGGTGGACTGCGGCTCCCACCGAGTACACTCCCTGGTATGGTGCAATGACCATCTGCATGGAAACTTTAACCATCTGGGTGGAGTCGGGCTTTGTGGGCGTTCCAGCCTTCTGTGCAGCAGTTCCGGGGATCTGAAGCACTCCTTTCCTCTCCCAAGCTTCAGGGGTTACCAAGAATTCGACTGTTTTCTGCATGGGTTTAGCATCGTGCCTGGCCCATCCATCCAGACTAGTAGTATAATAGTACAAGTTATTACGTCTGGTTCCAGTCTCTCGGGGGACGTCTGGCAGGGGCACCAGGGGGACTTCCTGGCTCATAATTACCTCCGTAATCAGCTGAGCCCATGTTGTTAATTCCCAGGGCCCTGTCCAGCCTCTCTGTCCAGCCTCACCGGTTTCTTCGTCAGGTAACATGCCTGCTTCTTTTTTGCTCCCTGCGCCTGTTTGGTTTCGAAGTACTCTAAAAACTAGGGGGAACTGCTGAGTGCCGAGGGGGGCATTCCTTTTCTTACCCCTCGAAGAATCATAGGGCCAGGCTTGTTGTACAGCCTGCTCGAGCAAATCTCTGGGATTTAACTTTTTCCTGTGCTGCTGCTTCTCTTTTCTTTCTTCTAGTTCTCCTAGTTCTGGATATAATGGTGGGGCTGAAGGTGTTACCTTTAGAGAGCTGTAGATGAGTTCTTGGTCATACTGCTGTTCAGTCAGATATCCCTCTAAGGTCTTGGTTTCTTCTTCATCAAGTTGAGTCTTGAAAGATTTGAGGGGCTGTGATATCTCCTTACTTGCCAGCCCATTGCTCTCTCAGAGTGCAGTAGTTGGCCTTCCTCCATTTGTGTGTCACAGGCTGAACAGTACTTTACTTCGGTTCCATCCCACTCGCATGCACAGTCTTTTGGACCTTTACCACTTTTGTCCCATTGTGTGATGATAGTTGCTCGAGGTAATGTGGTAATCCTGCATTCTCCACAGACGAATGCATCCGTTACCTTTACAGGTTTTAGTTGCAGCTGTCGTGCGTCCATCTTGTTTGTTTTGGGCTTGATGGGCTTCTTCTTCCCTGGTCCTTCCCAGAGAAGAGGTAATCCACTTGGTTTCAGGCAGAGCGTACAGTTGTTCTCCAGCAAGCTCCACTTGAAGGTATCTCCTTCCTTTGACATGTATCCTTTCTTTGCATACTCCAATGTGCTCAAGGCCCTACCCGTCCAAAGCCCTGAGACTGTTCTTCTTAGTATCACTCCCCCGCATATAGTGGCCAGTCTAATATAGGGGAGCATGGTGCTTGGTTCTGTGGCCATACTCTGGTTTCTGGTTTCAACTAGCTAGGAATTGGCTTCAGTTGCTCTATTCCTTGGATCCCTTTCTTCTCTAGTTCAACTGTGTTTTTATCTAACACTTTTCTCACTCTGTCTGTGGTGTTATATTTGGGCTTCACTGCAACTGCTGATGGGTGATCCTGTGCTCTGACCCACACCTTCTGTCCCACCCTGAATGGGGCCTCAGAGTCTGACTGTTCCTCTTTATCCCCAGAGCTCCGCCCAAATTCAGGCGTGCTAAACCGTCGTTGGTTGAGCTCTTATGAGGGGGAGGGTCTACTAGCTCGTCTCCTGTCATTCAAGGCTTGACCTATCTCCACAGTTTTAGTACTCCATTCTTTGGTATTAGCATTTTTAGCTATCCAATTTTTGACTAAACCTATGGCTCTTTCTGCTACTCCATTGGCTTGAGGTGTGTAAGGAGGCAAATAAACGCACATAACTCCAAAAGTCTGACACCAGTGATCTACCTGTGCATTGCGGAAGTGTGTCCCATCATCGGTTCTCAAATCTTTTGGAACTCCTAACGACCCACAGACCTGCTCCAGCATACTAACAACACTGTTGCCATTAGCTTTTCTAGCTGGTTTCACCACCACGTACCCTGACATCGAGTCTACCAGCACTAGAAGGTACTTCTCTCCTTTCTTGCCTGTGACTCCCATAGGCCCAGCTACATCCATGCATACTGAGCCCCATGGTGTGGTACTTTTGATGGTCTGTCCATCCACTCGGTGCCCTCGCCTTCCTGCGTTGTATTGACCGCATACTTCACAGTTTTGCAACACCTTGCGGACCTGTTTCAACGGGACCCAGAGCTCCTGACACTCCAACTCCTTACGTGTGGGTTGTACGCCTGCATGACCTAGACCCTCATGCACGCCCCGTACAACCTGCTCCACGTACTTCTCTGGGACTCTCTGACCTTCGGAGGTTCTGTCCCACTCCTCGATCCCGACAAAGACTATTTTTCTCTGCTGTACATAACGATCTACTTCTTCGTTGCCTTGCCAGTATTTTCCTTCTCTAGTGTTGGCCTTCTGGTGCTCTACTTCTAACTTCAGATTTAGCCTAATTTCAGCTATTTTCTTCCACAAGTCATGGTGAGCTACCACTTTGCCCTTGGCGCTTTCAAATCCATTTTCTTCACAGATGGCTAAATCATCATTTAGAGCTTGTGCACAATAGTGGCTGTCTGTCACTACTTTAGCTGTTCTTATTTTCTTGTGAGTTAATTCTAGCAGCCCTTCGAGTACTGCCGTAACTTCTCCTGTTTGTGCACTTCCCTGAACTCTCCCCCTTCTACGGCAGCACTCGTTCCCCTGATATTTGAGGATAAATCCCCAATGTGCTACCTGATCTGACCCTTTTTTGGATCCATCCGTGTAGAGAGTCCAGTCGTGCTGCTTCGGTTCTTCGGGCACTTCTTTGGCTGCTTTTTACTCACTGGCTGTGCAGGGCCTATCTCCAAATCGGGATCTAATAGAATATCTTCCCATCTACCCCACCTTGTGTTAGTAGCTTTGGTACTTTCTATTGTCCCTTTTCTGAGATACTTGTGCACTTGGCTTTGTGTCACTACTCTAATAGGCTGCCCTTGGGCCAAATCTTTTAATGTCCCCCAGTATCTAGCAAGCACTGCTAATTCCTTTTCTTCCTGAGGTAACTTTTTCTCTACTGAGGTCAGGGTGTAATTCCATAGAGTAACTAATCCACCATTTTCGTTCTTTACTGCTATCATGGCATCATCACTGTCGCAGCTGACTTCAGCTATGAGTTTTGTCATTAGGCTTCTTGGTTCTAGCCTTACTGCTTCTTGAATCTTTTTCCTAAGTCCTTCTAAGTCCTGTTGGTTTTCTGCTGTCCAAACCCATAGTTTTTTACTGTTCATTTCACTGTCATTGTCTTTTTTCTTTAGGCAGGCATACAGTGGTTTGGCGTATCTCTGATAGTTAGGGACATGATCTCTCACATAGTTACACAGTCCTAAGATCTTCTGTAAGTCGTTCTCTGACTCAGGAGGCTGAATTTGCTCGAGTTTCTCCCTATACCCTTCTGAGAGTCCTAGGTCTGCTGTCACTTGAAACCCTAAATAATTAACTTGGAACTGTCCAAGCTGGCATTTTTTCAAATTCAGTTTCAATCCTGCCTCTGTGACTCGCTGTACCACCTTAGCTAACCTTTCTAGGTGCTCTTCCTCTGTGTCATCTGCAATAAACACATCATCGATGTAAATTGTGGCGCCTAAGTCTTTGAGCACGTCCATCATGACCGACTGGAATACGTTAGGAGAGTTTTTGTATCCTTGTGGTAACCGTTGCCAAACATAACTTTTTCCTTGGTGGGTAAAAGCTGTCTTTCCCTGTGATTGTTTTGCCAACCTAAGAGAGAAAAATCCATTTGCTAAATCGATGCAAGATTTGTACTTTTTCACTTGCAGAGTTTTTAGGGTGCCCTGCAGATTGATTAGGCTCACTCTGTTGGCTACTGTTCGTCTGTTAAGGGCTTTAAAGTTAATCACTGGTCGCCACCCTCCTCCTGCTGATTCGGGTTTTTTAACTGCCTGGATTGGGCTGTTAGTTATGGGGTTTGTTTCTTCTCTAATAATTCCTAACGCTCCTAATTCTTTCACAATTTTGTTCATTTCCTCAACTTCTCCTGGATTTAAGGGATATTGTCTCACGGGCGGGTTTACTCCTCCTTCGATTATATGTACAAACTTTGGGCCTAGGTCTCCACAATCATTTTTAAATCTGGCTATTGAGGCTTTCTCTAGTATTTGTCTTAACTTCTCTTTCCCAGCCGGGGAGAAGTCACTCTCATTTATTTTTTGTTTTGTCACTTCAGGGATATTTACAGGTTTATACCAGTCTTCAGCCTCATCTTGTTTGTGTGTGAACCCTATTTTTACTAGCCTAGATTTTAACTTCTCTAACCTTCTGTTTAAGGCTCTTCGGTTCTTTTTTGGTCTCTTCAGCTCTTTCAAGTCTGTGATTGTCATAAGGTTATAAGGCCCTTTTATCCACACAATTCCTTGCCATAACCCGTAAGGCATTGTTTCAATTTTTCCGTTTGCTAACTGAGCTGTTAGGTGTCCTACTGTTTTTAGGTTCCTGCGGGTCATAGACACCTCTGCTCCAGAATATATTAGGTAAGGTTCTCCCTCTACTTTAGTGTAGATTTCGTCCCCCTCCCATTAGGCATCTTCCAGAGTGACCCGCAACCTATCTGCCATTATTTAGCTGGCCCTCCACTCCCTTTCTCACGGGATTCATGGAGGGTTCTTTTCTCTTCTGGGGTCAGTTTTGCATATTCTTCCGGGGGTAGGTATTTACCCCCTTTCTGTGGTGTGGAGTTTGAAGCTGGGGCTGAAAATCGTTTTGGTTGTTGGTCCCTATATTGTGGCTCTGACTGCCTTGGTGGTCTTTCCCTGTACTGTGTCCCTTGCTGTCTCGGGAACTGTTCTCTGTATTGTGGCTGTTGAGGGGCCTTTTGTGTCGGCTTTGGCGGTTTTTGGCTTTGCCTGCTCTCATTTTTCTTCTTTTCTTCCCAGAACAGCTGTTCTAGGTCGTATGATTTCACTGCCTGGTCTATCTGGGCGTCATTAGTTTCATGAGGCATTCTGGCAAAGGTGAGCTCTCCCCTTCTTCCCTTGGATACAATCCTTAAGGCTTTAACATACCTTTTAGGGGGAATTACTTGTTTAAGTTGATACCAAACTGGAGTGAGGCGTTGGCCTTGATCCATGTGCATTCTTGCCCGCTGAATGTGAGAGTCCTCATCGTCCATGTCTTCTAGGACCAGTTTATCATACTGGCTTTGAGCCGATTCCCCTTTACTCATCGGGTTTGTGGTGACATTACCCAGCCACAACTTTTTTGCTGCGTCACACACAGTGGAGCTAACTACCATGGGCCACACATCTTTGATGTATTCTTCGGTGGTCTCCTGGGGTTGTTTTTCCCTTACTAAGGTTTTCAGCTTTTTGTACTCACGATAACTGTCAGTCTCTGGGCCTGGGGCTTGGTTTTGTCTAGCCTGCCTAGGCTCAAGGGTTGATTCGGGCACTTGATACGGTGGATTTGTCTCGGCCGGGTACATGTCATCTTCCTCATCGGCCGATATTTCATCTCGCAATTTCTTTTCTGTTTCTTGGGCATATTTGTAGGCCATCTTTTTCATTCTTCTCAGCATCACATCATGTACTATCCCTAAATAAGCGGTCCTAAACTTACTGGTTAAGGGTTTGTGGGCTGCTAATGTGGGGTATGAGGGCATCATTAAAATGTTGGCCCACTCTCCCAAAGTAGCTTTAACAGTCAGTTCCACTGTCTCCTCTGATCTGTCTGCCCATACTGGTGGAATGTCATAGTAATTCTGGCCAGCTTCAGGGATGTAAGTTCGGTGCCCATCACTCGCCTGTACCGGGCCCCAACTCAAGTCCCTGGCCAACCTTTCTGATGCTCTATGTACGTCCAGTATTTCTACTCCCTTCTTTTGTCCTTTTCTTTGTCCTATTCTTAATGGCTTAACTGGACTGTCGTACTGGCCTGCTATTGATTCTAGACTGGCACTACCTTCATCATCGGTATCTTCCTGACTCGGGTCTGCATCTGTTTCTCCCTGGGAGCTCTCTTCGTCTTCTTCCTCACTTTCTATGTTTAAAGGTTGTATCTTTGTTAATGTTTCTCTCTTTGGCTGTCCTTCTCGTGAGTCTGCTCCGCTTCTGCGTCGTCTTGTGGTTGAACTTTTCAGGTCATTTTCTGAGGGTGAGGTCAGAGGTGTTTTCGACCCCTGAGGACTAACCCTCAACAGGTCTTCACTTTTCTTGGCTCCCAGTGATGTCAATGATTTTTCTGTGTCTTCTTTCCCTAACTTTAGGGGTTCCTTGATTGGTTTTTCCTCTGGTTTTGTCATTGCAGCCACGACTCTGGATTTTCGATCTTCATCTAGATGAGTGGGGTTCACTATAATCATTTATTTTAAGTGGGCCTCTGTTGGCATGTCTTTGGCCAGGTATGTCATTGAATTGACTGCTACTCGTTCGGCTATTTCCCACTGCAGATGATGGGACCGGAGCCCATCTATCCCTATCACTATGTGCCTGAAGCCGAACTCTATGGCTCGGAACACTCCTCTCTGCAAAGCTTCTAACATTTCCCTGAGGTAGCTGGTATTATCGGTTGCTTCTTTATAGCTTCGAATTGGAATGTGTATTATTGCATAATACGGAGCATCAGCTCCACTGGTCATTCTTGTTTTTGGCTCTGTGCTATTTGTTTCACCAACAAGTTGTTTTATTTCAGCTTGGTACTCCCTGCCAGCTACTTTCTTTAGAGCTTTTCTGTAAGTCGAGTTATGGATTTTGTATTTATGATTTGTAAACACCAGTAATGCATCCGCCTCTATAGACCATGGTGTCCCTATCACCTGGTATACTCGGGTACCATTTTGGAACTTCACACATTGAGTCCCCTTTGGGAGTTGTTCTAGAGTGGGACCAGAGTGGGACAGAACCTGTTTGAGCCCTGCTGTTTGCCTAATTTTCCTTTTTGGTTTCTCTTGAGAATTTTCTTTTTCCTCTTCCTCTTGACTGGAATATGACTCAGATTCTGGCTTTAGGTGTTTTTCTTTAGCCTTCTTTTTTCTGTGAATTTTTGAGGTTTCCCCTAAGGGGCTCTTTTTAAGATTCTCCTGCTTATTCGGCTGATCTTTTAGTGGTTCCGTCAGCTCCTGTTTCCGCACTCCTCACAACTCCCCTCCTATCCATCCTGTTTCAGTGGCTCCGAGTTTCCCCATCCTCTCCACTATGCTTTGGGCAAGAAGGTCTAGGTTCTTGTTAACCTGTTTCAAATACTTTTTACCCCCTGTGCATTCATTATTACTTTCTTCAGGTTTGTTTTCTCCTTTGATTATACTTGTGAATAATCGTATTCGCTCTGCTCTCGTTTCTTCGTCTGTATCGAAATCTGAGTTGTATTTGGGAGTTTCCCTGTACCTACTTAGGTCTGGAGTGGAGCTCACAAACGTGGGGGGGGGGTGATGAGAGGCTGGAACGTAAGCTCTCTTTTTTGGCTTCGCACCTCCGGGGTTTTCTTCTTCTATTTTGAATTGGAGGGGGGTATGTTCTTTTTAACCAGATCTACCACTGGTTCGTTTTGGTCTTCTTCTTCATTCTCCGACGCTTCAGGGGTATGTGTGATGGAATTTTGCTCACTTTTCGGATCCATCTCTAATTTTCTTTCTTTCCTATAATCTCTCATTCTGTCATGAATCACGTCCTTGTATTTAGATCTTTATCACTCTGTTCACTAGCTCTGGTTTCTCAGTTCTGTTCTGCTCTTTTCATTCTCACTCTTTATCTCCTTCTACCTGGTTCTCATGTGTGTGTGTGTATGTGGAGAACCAGTCTGTCCACCCTGCATGTTGGT
>NC_056507.1:46323627-46328104 GCF_014905685.2 Nematolebias whitei | reverse complement strand
CTGTTGTGTTGTGATCTTGGTCCAAACCATCACGAGAGTTCCTTACACATTCTTGTCAATTCCATTTCGCACTCCTTGTATCTTGCCGCTGCTCTTGTTTCAGGATTTATGGTGAGCCATCCCAATCCTGTTACTTTGGCTATCATTTTTACT
Source organism: Nematolebias whitei (assembly GCF_014905685.2). Classification (NCBI taxonomy): domain Eukaryota; kingdom Metazoa; phylum Chordata; class Actinopteri; order Cyprinodontiformes; family Rivulidae; genus Nematolebias; species Nematolebias whitei. The sequence goes on along the minus strand of NC_056507.1, from coordinate 46,327,951 downwards.
AAGGGGTCATACTCTACTGAGGGGCTAATTACGGACACTATTGTTGCATCCCTTGGTATTTCTATCTGTTGTATCCACCATTGTAACCATTTCTTAACTTCCTTTTTTGATTTTATCTCGCCTGGGTCCCTCAGTACTGCTGTCTGAACTCCTTGCCAGACATTTGTACAGTAGTATACCCCTTGTTCTTCCATATATTTGGTCAGAATTTGTACCAGAGTTCCCTCGTCTACCTTGAGGTTGCTTTCTTTTAGCGTTTTTTTTTACTGTTGTATGCCATGTGACGTATCCTCTCCCATACAGGATGATTTGCATTTTTGTCACTCCTCCTGCCAACTGTTCTTCTGTACTCTGTACAGCTGACTTTTGACCTTCTTTCTGTCCTTCTACTGGCTTCTGTTCTTCTTGGCTTGTCTGAGTCGGCTTGGAACCTCCTAGCTCTGCACTCGTCGATGCCCCTTCTGAGGCCATCGTAATGTCTTTTCTTGTCGGGTCAAGGTTGTCGGTCCTCAAAGTCTCCAGACTTTATCCTAACGTTTTCGACTAGGACAGACTAGCTGCTTGCTTACGACTCTGGATTATGGTCAGTAACCCTCGTAAGCCTTCTACCCCTCCTCACTAGCCTCTAGTGATCTATTGGGGGTACCAACTGGGGGGTCTCCCAGCCACTAACAGCTCCTTACTCTCTAGAGCTGCTCTATCGACGCCTATCAGTCCTCTGTAGCGCGTCTTCACTTCTGGGGTTTTTTATTCCTTTAAAAACGGTCCCATCTGGGGTGCCATGTTTTGCTTTCCGATAAGCAAAGGTAACCACTGGAAGTAGCGATAAGCACCTTTGCTTGCAGCCTCTCCTCCAAGGGGTCCGGAAACTAACTTCAGCGCCGGGGTATTACTTACAGCTGTCTAAAGTAGCCTCATTAAGGCTGCGGCGAGGTGATTCATCCAGAATATTAACGACCTTAAATCCGTGAGTCACACCCTGATCTCACTCTGTTACCTCGAACCTCCAAGCAGCAGGGATGGATCTTCTGGTCCAGAGAAACTCACGTTGTGGCCGCTCACCTCTCACTTTAGCGTTATAATTGTTAACTGTTCTGGTAGTCTTTAGGGCCCTGGAAATGGGCATAAGGGTGTTGTTACTCAATAACTAATGAACCTTTCAAAACCTCCTCTATTGATGTTGTTAAGTGAACCAAGCATTGCCATGTTTTTGTTCAATAAGGGTGAAATAATAGTCCAGATTTATACGTTTTGCTTTGCTTTAATCAACAATTTGCGCAGGGGTACAGCAACAGGCACAATTTTATAATGATTAATTTTCATGATTACACAGGATACACTTTCTTCACTAAAATAAGGTAATGGAATCTTCCTGATGACTTCTAATCCCCAAGAGCCCTTGGGGACTTTGTGAACACTACCTTCCCTCAGACCTTTCACACATCAAGCCAAAAGAGGTTCTCTCTCAACTCCCTCATGAACCAGAAGCACCTTCGAGCAAATCCCACTAGTACCCAGTTTAATACTCTTGAATTTATCCTGTATGCTAAATTTCTAATCTGATTAATTAATTTATTTAGACCAGAAGGACAGGGTAGTCCGCTTACCATGATTCTGAGGTGACTCTCAGAGAATCTTTGTGTCGGTAAACGGCATATTTCCCGTTTTCCAGGAGGGAAATACGGGCCTTACCCTAAACAGGAGCAGCTCATGCCAAATTGAAGAAATCAGAGCTTTGGAAGTGCCGGGCCAAGCTTTTCTTAGAAATAGGACTCCTCTCCGGTCTGCTGTGGCAAGTGAAGACTTAATTCCAATCCCATTTCAGTGAGGAGGGAAGTAAATCCCCAGTCTTGTCCCAAACCGATAAAATCCAACTCCTTTCGGGCGTCTCTGATCCTCTGTCTGCTCTCTGCTTGTAGTTCCTTCTGCTCAGCTCTTCAACTCAGCTTTTGAACAAGTTTCATCTGTTCAGTCTGTATTTAAAGACTTCTTTTTCCCTCCTCCTCTTAAGGAGGGGTTAGGGGCCTTTCCTGGAAAATGATATCATCTTTTTTCCAGTAAGTGACTGTTGTTCTGTACCTCAACCAGTTTTAACTGGTTCTTGGGGTTTTTCCCCAAAGTTGTTTTTCACTGCTTTCTGGTACTTTCCAGAACCTGTTAAAAAACAAGCTGGTTCCTGTTATTTGCTCAGATGTGCGTCACCACAAGATGAGTTGAGTTTGAACCCCATGACTTTTTGTTCTCTTTCTTCTGCTCAAAACATGTTCAGACTTGCACTTAAGGTTACATCAGGCCTTTTTGCTCTTCTTACTTCAACACTTTCCAAGTAAATCACACAATCTTACAATGGATTATACAATTCTTAAAAATCAATACATTTCATTAGTTGATTACTTGTTGATTATTAGTAGAACAGTAAAACACTTTTGATTACACATCATTGTATATAGCTTGATTTAAAGCAGGAGTTCAGTCCTTCTGTTTTCAGCTGCTGAGGAGAACTTTGATCAGACTTCACCTTCATTAAAGCTGGTCGTCTGCCATGTATCATCACTTCAGACACCAGGTCCATCGACACCTTCCAGGTTTCCGGTGGGGGCGGCACCCGTCACCACACCCACATTCCTTTTTTTCATTCATTTTCCCCTGAAGAGATTTTTTATGTTAATCAGACAATTCTTGAATTATTTAACTCTGCTAAAAATAACCCGTCCTCCTTTGATTTCGTTTTGTCCCAGATGGAGGATTTTTTACTTTCTATCCCTGGTCTTTCTTTGCTCCCCGAGTATGATTTTTTATTATCTGAGTTAGAGACTCTAAAGACTCCAGTTACAGCCATTCCTGAGGTGGACTCCACGCTGCACGCAGCCCCTATGGTGGGTCCTCACCTCTCCTATTTTTAGGGGGTCCCGGCAGACGCTCCTCATCTCTCCTATTCCGAGGGGGTCCCGGAGGACGCTCCTCAGCTCTCCTATTCCGAGGGGGTCCCAGCAGACGCTCCTCAGCTCTCCAATTCCGAGGGGGTCCGGCAGACGCTCCTCATCTCTCCAAGTCTCCAGAGGGGTCAGCGCTCTCCAAGTCTCCAGAGGGGTCGGCGCTCTCCAAGTCTCCAGAGGGGTCGGCGCTCTCCAAGTCTCCAGAGGGGTCGGCGTTCTCCAAGTCTCCAGAGGGGTCGGCGCTCTCCAAGTCTCCAGAGGGGTCGGCGCTCTCCAAGTCTTTAGAGGGGTCGGCGCTCTCTACTACCACTGAGCATTCGCCTCCATGGTTCTCCATGTCGTCTGCTGCAGAGCCACAGGCCTCTCCGTCGTCTGCTGCAGAGCCACAGGCCTCTCCGTCGTCTGCTGCAGAGCCACAGGCCTCTCCGACAGCAGCAGCATCTCCCCAGGCCTCTCCGACAGCAGCAGCAACTCCCCAGGCCTCTCCGACAGCAGCAGCATCTCCCCAGGCCTCGCTGACAGCAGCAGCATCTCCCCAGGCCTCGCCGACAGCAGCAGCATCTCCCCAGGCCTCTCCGACAGCAGCAGCATCTCCCCTGGCCTCTCCGTCGACAGCAGCAGCATCTCCCCTGGCCTTTCCATCGACAGCAGCAGCAACTCCCCTGGCCTCTCCGTCGACAGCAGCAGCAACTCCCCTGGCCTCTCCGTCGACAGCAGTAGCAACTCCCCTGGCCTCTCCGTCTCCTGCTGCAGCCTCCAAGGTTCCCTCATCTCATGCTGCAGCCTCCAAGGTTCCCTCGTCTCCTGCTGCAGCCTCTAAGGTTCCCTCGACTCCTGCTGCATCTTCCAAGTTTCCCTCGTCTCCTGCTGCAGCCCTCCAGGCTCTCACGCCGTCTGCTGCAGCCCTCCAGGCTCCCACGCCACCTGCTGCAGCTCTCCAGGCTTCCACGCCGCCCGCTGCAGCTCTCCAGGTCTCTCCGTCGCATGCTGCAGCTCCCCAGGTCTCCTCGTCGCATGCTGTAGCTCCCCAGCTCTCCTCGTCGCATGCTGCAGCCCCCCAGGTCTCCTCGTCGCATGCTGCAGCTCCCCAGGTCTCCTTAACGCATGCTGCAGCTCCCCAGGTCTCCTTAACGCAAGCCGTGTTCCCTTTGGTTCTATGTTTTGGACGGCCTCCCGGCCGCTCCCCTGACCTGGCCCGGTTTGATGGACAGCCTCCCGGCTGCCCGCCAGAACAAAGACTCTTTGGGACGATCCCTTGACTGTCCAAATCCCTTGTGATCCCTCGTGTCCTTTCTCTGGTTCCTCGTGTCCTTTCTCTGGTTCCTCGTGTCCTTTCTCTGGTTCCTCGTGTCCCTTCTCTGGTTCCTCGTGTCCCTTCTCTGGTTCCT
>NC_056507.1:46313747-46323617 GCF_014905685.2 Nematolebias whitei | reverse complement strand
TTCCTCGTGTCCCTTCTCTGGTTCCTCGTGTCCCTTCTCTGGTTCCTTGTGTCCCTTCTCTGGTTCCTCGTGTCCCTTCTCTGGTTCCCTCGTGTCCTTCCTCTTGTCCCTCGTGTCCTTTTCTCTGGTTCCTCGTGTCCCTTCTTCTGGTTCCTCGTGTTCCTTCCTCTGGTTCCTCGTGTCCCTTTCTCTGGTTCCTCGTGTCCCTTCCTCTGGTCCCTCATGTCCCTTCCTCTGGTCCCTCGTGTCCCTTTTCTCTGGTCCCTCGTGTCCCTTCCTCTGGTCCCTCGTGTCCCTTCCTCTGGTCCCTCGTGTCCTTTTTCTCTGGTCCCTCGTGTCCTTCCTCTGGTCCCTCGTGTCCTTCCTCTGGTCCCTCGTGTCCTCTCTCTGGTCCCTCGTGTCTTGTCTCTGGTCCCTCGTGTCTTTTCTCTGGTCCTCGTGTTTTCCTCTGGCCCTCCACCCTTGCAGTGCCACCCTCCACCCGCCCTAGTCCTTCGGGAGGGTTTTTTTTTGGGGACGCCTGGAGGCGTCCTTAGGGGGGGGGTACTGTAAGGATGGTACTTTTCTGTGGCCCGGCTTGTGTCTGTTTCCCTCGTGCTCCCTCATTAGTGCCACCTGTGTCTCGTCCCAGCTGTTTGTTATCACGTCTCGTCTTGTCCCTGTATTTAAGCCGTCCTTTCTGTCTTGTTCTTCGTCGGGTCGTCTTCGTTGGGTACTCTTCGTTGAGTCTCTGAGTCTTTCCCTGAGTCTTTCTGGTTCCTCGAGTTCCCCGTGTCTCTCGTGTCTCCTGAGTTCCACGTGCCTCCTTCCTATGTCCATGTAAGTTTTGCTGCCCCGTCAGCTTGTTTATTTTGTACTTTTATTTATCATTAAAATCCTATTTTTGTATTTCTGCCGAGTTGAGTCCCTGTTCTGCACTCTGGGTTCGCTCCTGACACAAATCCTAACACATTGTAATATTTCACATGATTTCATTATGATTGAAAACAACAATCAAAATTATTCATGTTCACACTTGTTAATCAAATAAAACAAACTTTATTAATGATTAGATTTTCTTTCTTAGAAACATAGGAAGAAATAAGACAAACATTAGTCAGACTGTAGCTGACTCTGTGTCCAAGGACAGGACATGTGTAGAAAAACATCAGACATCCATCCATCCATCCATCCATTTTCTTCCGCTTATCCGGGGTCGGGTCGCGGGGGTAGCAGCCTAAGTAGGGAGGCCCAGACTTCCCTCTCCTTAGCCACTTGGGCCAGCTCTTCCGGGGGAATCCCGAGGCGTTCCCAGGCCAGCCGAGAAACATAGTCCCTCCAGCGTGTCCTGGGTCTTCCTCTGGGCCTCCTTCCGGTGGGACGTGTCCGGAACACCTCACCAGGGAAGCGTCCAGAAGGCATCCTAAACAGATGCCCAAGCCACCTCAACTGGCTCCTCTCGACGTGGAGAAGCAGCGGCTCTACTCCGAGTCCCTCCCGGGTGATCGAGCTTCTCACCCTGTCTCTAAGGGAGAGCCCAGACACCCTGCGGAGAAAACTCAAATCGGCCGCTTGTTTCCGAGATCTCATTCTTTTGGTCACAACCCAAAGCTCGTGACCATAGATGAGGGTGGGAACGTAGATCGATCGGTAAATTGAGAGCTTCGCCTTTTGACTCAGCTCTCTCTTCACCACGACAGACTTGTACAGTGCCCGCTTCACTGCAGACGCTGCACCTATCAGCCTATCGATCTCACGCTCCATTTTTCCCTCATTTGTTCACATCAGACATCATTGAAGTCAAATGTGACTTTGAAAAAAACAATTCATGGTGAGTCTGAAAGATGAAAAAGGGTCAAGGGTCATAGTTAGAGCAGTGCAGCTTCATGCTACAATTATATGCAGTGAACTATTTACAGGTGGTCATCTCTTGGGGATCCTGAGGAAGAGAGTTGGATCAGTGAGGTCCATTTGTAGGGTGGGACACAGTTGATAATCTGTTTGTTTTTTCTTACAGGTGGATGCGCAGATGTTTGACGTGGTTGTGATCCACCAGGAAACCCCTGAGATGAGAGGCCAGGCAGGGCAGGCAGGGCAGGCGAGGCAGGCGGACAAACGTGTGATGGAAGGTGAGGCACGGAGGACAAGAGCCAGAGTCGCAGGGATATCAGGACCAAACAGGAGTCAAAGAGGTAGGATGACTGCAGGCACAAGAACAAAGGTAAATAACTCTCGTTTGTAAGACGATATACAGGCCACAAGCATAAATACTGAAATGGGTACAATGCTTGTTGGGTAAGTTAAAAAATGTTATCATTTAAAACTGTTTCTGTATTTGCTAAAACTCCAGCCGTGTGAACTGAAGCCCAGCTGAAACACCAAACACCCAGGGTTTTTGTTTGCAGCTCATGTGTGTGTACTAAGACCAGACCTTGGGTTTTTAAACAACAGATGGCTGTTGTTTAGTTCTGACCTTGCTATCCTGCCTCCGTATCAAACTGTCTCTGTTGCATCTCGTTTAATCATATTTCGTGTCTCTGCTGCATCAGATAAGCTGAATCTGCTACCTTGTTTCCCACACCCACTCTACCTAATAAATGCGAGCGTCACAGGCGGAAGGTCAGACTTCTTCTCTTGACGTTTGGTCGAGCAGAACTCCCACCTCTGCAGAGGACTCTTATCAGAACTTACGCTTGTCTTGTGTGAATTATTTTACAAAGGTGTTACAAAGAAAAAAAAACCTTTCATCTGGCGAGCCAGCCAGGAGCTCCCCGCATCTGTTCATCGGTGGGCTCGACAAGGACGCGCTGAGAGCCGGCAACAGGCCGCCCAAAAACCCCGGATGCCGATTGTGTCACAGGCCAGCGTGCATAGGTTCGACTCGAGGCATCAACGAACAGCCCGGCAGAGATCCGGCCCATCTCTCACACAAGGCAGAAAGGCGAGTATGAGATGTTTTTTCAATGAGAGCAAAGTGAAAAAAAGTGAGTTTTTTTGCAATGAGAGCAAAGTGAAAAAGAGAAAAAGAGTTTAAGCCGAGACCCAGTAAAGTTAAAAGTGAGGTTGTTTGCCCAAAACATCCGACACCTTGTTAAAAGTGAGGCTGTTTTGTCCATACAATTGCGATCTTATTAAAAAGTGAGTTTGTTTGTTTAAACTGACCGACACTTTGTTTGAAATGAGGCTGGTTTGTTCAAACAACCAAGACCTTAAAAGTGAGGTGTGACAAGTCGAGACCTGTTTAAACAGTGAGACGGTGCACCGAGACCTTATTGAATATTTGGTGAGGCTGTGAACAAACACTAGTGCAGTTTTTAAACGATTGTTCTATTGTTTGCTGTGCGAATGCATGTTTTATTGTGAATGGATGGGAGATTTGTGAGTGATATCGCTGAAATCTGGATACCTGACGGTGACAACTCAAAGATTGAGGCAATTTTACACAAAAATCTTCATTAGGATTTTTTAGGTGTGATGGTCCATTTGAATCTAAAATTCCTTCACTCTCGGGATTAGCACCCTAAGCAGGAACCCGGACTAACCCTTCTGGTTAGCCTAGAAGCCTGGTTCTTGGGGAGTGTTGGGGCGCCCTTGAGACATTTTCTGTTGGTGCCACCCACAACTCTAGATTAATAAAGAAAAACCATACTGAATACATTATTTTTTTTTCCTTCTTCCTCACTTTAAATAACCAATAACAATGGGAGAAATGGCAAGCAAAATAGACCCCTCCGAACTAACAGAAGATAAAAGACGGGCAGACTATGGTACCCTGTCCGGAGTAAAACAAAAGGCAGGGGAGGATGTTGAACAACTGAAGCTGCGTTATGGACAACAATTTAGAATCCACAGTGAAATTGATTATGATGAAACCACAGACTCTGCTTATCAACAACAACTTAAGTATGGTCTACTGCGGGCTTTTAGACCGGAAATCACAAGTTAGGTTAAAAAACATTGCATTGAAATGGACACCTGTCCTGTGTCCACTCTGATGCAATGGGCAAAACACGCAGAGAAGTTTGCCAAAAAGAAACCCAGCCAACCTAAGGCCAGCAACAAACACATTCTACACGTTCGATGCTGCAGACACAGAAATTTTCTACACAAATGAACACCCACACAGACCCCAATTTAACTCAGGACACAGAGAAGGTTTGGACCACAACAAAACAGAACCAGAGGTTCTTATCCGTTCCATAGACCACAGCGTACCCCACAATTTGGTGGCCCACCGAGATACACTGGGCCACTCCAAAAACAACACCCTCAGGATGACTGCTGTTGGCGATGTGGTCAAGCTGGCCATTGGGCCAGAGTTTGTAGATTGTTCCCTCCACAGAGCCAACAACATAATATCTAGCTGACTTTTTCTTTAGTTTTAAGTAAAATCAAATGGTCAGTGTGAGAGCTGTTTTCTGAAGTGCTGCCGGCTCCCTGTCTGGGAAACACACACACACCACGCGCGCACACCTACACACATATTCAAAAACAAGCCACGTTCTACTGAAGCTTTAAGCTGTATGACACACACTAAGAATCATGTTATCCAAATTTAGATAAAACACTGCATGCTGCTAAAAAGTTGAAAAAATAACTGAAACTGATTCATTTAACTTTTTCCTGTTTATTAAATAACACTAATTGAGCCTCACAGACACTGATAATTACATTTAAAACCCACTCTTTGAGGCGGAGGTTGCTGGAGCCGGTTTCGGCCCGGTTTTAGCCTTGAAGCCTGGTCCAACGCAGTCCCATCCATTCGTTTCTCTGACTCGACCAGAACCAAAACACCGAGTGTGTGTCATCAGCCCCTCGTCATGGAACAACAACAACAACAACAAAAGGACAGACAAGATATATGTGTCTAGATACGTTCAATTGGATGTTGTGTAAAAGTAAAAAAAAAACCTAGTGTTAAATTACCCGCGGTAAATCCGCTACAAGTTGTTAAAAGTCCGACATCTATGGCTCGTTTTGGGGTCCATTCTGTGACCGAGGTGGATGGAGTAGATGAAGCAGTTTGTTTGCCATCACAAACTGTCGACTTCTCTCCTCAAAACCAGCAGAAATCCACCCTTCGTCACCGCCATGACTGGTTAGCTAAACGTTAGCTACACAGGAAGTGCAACACGCGGTAGCACGCATGCGCGTTAACCGAGGATACAGGACCACAGCGCCAACTAATGTCCCGGCATGGTCACTGCAGGCCAAAAGTGAACATTTGTGGTTAAACAGATGTTTGTAGAAGACAAATACTGATTGGTTAAACGATATTTGCTGCTTTTTAAGTAAGTTACATCAATTTTTGTAATCTGTTCATTTACTTATTTTATTTTACCTTTCAAACTGAAGGTTTCTAAGAGCCAGCAGAAATCTTATAGAAACAGATGATCACTCATCTATAGTCAAAATTAAATGCACGATGCAGGATTGTATCATGTAAATGACAGCAGTTGAGTGGAATTTTTGAGCGACCCACGAAGGGGGCATTTGTTCCATGTGTGTGTAAAAATAATGTCTTAATTAGCGAGTAAAATAGGTGCAAATTTAACATAATATAATTTGATAAATTTGAGATAACCACATTAAGAGTTGAAGGCTCATTTTAGCAGACTTATCACTGTAAATTTTAGCAGACTTAGCGCTCAGTTAATCAGCTCTGCACATTGGCTGATATCATATTTTTCGGACTATAAGGTTCACTGTTGATTTTTGAGAAAATTAAAGGATGCTAGATCATTTATGTGTAAATAGGAGATTTTGATAACCAAAGAATTTCTCTGTCATGTGTACAGGATGGTTCTCTTAGAGGGACGCCACTTTAGACCCAGGAGAACAATGGAAATGTGGTGGATCTGTGTTCTTTAATATATTTAATTTTACTTGACTTGACTGGACGAAAAGAAATTAATTGAGTTTTCATGTATAGCGTGTTTTAACCACACTTTTATTATGGTCACGTATTGTTTCACCTAAACAGATCTCCAGAGGAGCTACGGCAGAGTTGAATAACTGATTTTGATTTCCTTTTATTTTTTTTCTAGCTCCATCAGCAAACACAATGTTTAATGCTGTATTGTACTGTTTTGAATTAAAATATATTTTCTGCGCATGCGTTTAATACGTTTTTTCCTACAGACAGGAGGAGGTAAGACAAATAAAATGTATCATCCTAACTAAAAAATTAACATTACTCATGCCAAATATTAACCACTAAACTTTGAAACCTTAATTTTCTGATTTTGAGTACTCATTTTCACTGCATGTGGTAATAACATATTTCTGTCTTTGATTTCTATGTTCTCTTGTGAAAATAACTTTGCTTCTTCTAGGAAGATCCAGATTAAGGACTCTGGGGAAATCTAACATATCCTTTTTGAGGTTCAGGTTTGTAAACATGAAAGGAGGGGATGAAAGTACAAATGTAATGTGATTTATGTTGTTCTATAAAACCATTACAATGTAGAAGTAATAATGAAATATTTTATGTTGACAAACCCCTTTAGTGGAAGAAACAGAAAATACAGTCACATGCCTTAGAGGGCTGAAATTAGACTAAACACAGGGAATATCACATGACCTATGGAGAACTACAATGTTGCCCAATTAGGATAAAAGTAGACAGGAAAAATTAGAAAATATCTAAAGACAGACACCCTAGACAACGATACAGAAGATGTTTGCAGATTTTGTATTACAAGTGGCAAGTAAAAGGAAGGCAGTCTCTGGGTCCAACAACTGCTCTGACCCTGGGAGAAGAAATGGAGGAATACAGGTACAAATCATGTTTTGAAGAATTCAGAACCTTGGTGTCAGGCTTTCATTCACAGGTGACAAAACAGAAGGAGAGAGAAGAACCTGGGAGGTCTCACACACTCGGTACTGCTGAATGTCATCATAAGGAAGAGGAAGGAGCCGAGGTGGACAGACACCTACAGAGCTGAACCGAGGTGGGCCGGACCTTATCAGGTGGTTGAGAGAACATCGCACGCCAGCGGAGGAGCCAAACCCATCACTGAACCAAGTTGGGATCGATCTGGTTGATGAAAGCCCCCACTTTGTCAGGACAGGTGACCTGATTGACCCCACTGTATCGAGACCAGTGACTCGATAAGCCCAGAAGCCCCCACCCCAGAAAGCCCCATTACACCCCCTTTTACCACACTTTGTCAGGGCAATTAGCCTGACACAAGACAGCCAGAGGCTGGGAAAGGAGACCGGAGTCTCCAAGCCCTGACACACACTCATAAAAAAAAACCTGAACTGAAATTATTCCCCCAAGAAAAATGAGAAGATGGACCCACTGACTTAGGCCTCTCCAGTGCACACACGTCCTTAGAAAAGTTTAAAACATATTGACATAGAGACTCTTACACACATGAAGAAATCTCCGCGGTCCTACAAATTTCATCGCCGCTGGGCAACAAAGGACCCCTCACCAGGGAGGGTCTCCCAACTCATCGAAGCTCTGAAACGCCGAGGGAAAGGGGGAGAATTGATGTTTGTTGTTGCCTTTTAGTTGGTCATTTCAGGAGAACAGAGTACAATAGTTTTATTAAAAGGCCCAGAACTAATAGTTAAAATAGTCACAATGCTTTACTCTCAGACCTAAAAACCTGTTCTAGATTGTTCATGCCTTTGTATTAAAAAATTCACCTTGCTCTTCTGCTGATTTCTCTGTCTTTATTATTTTAGATTAGCTTAAAGTGATAATTTAGCCAAACAGATTGTTGCTTTTGTAGTGAACTTGACCTGATGTCAAAACTAAACCTAAGGTCAAAACCCTTGACCTTAAGAACCTTGTGGGACAGAAACTGTCATTTCATTGATTTGAATCCAGAAATACAGGTTCACCCATCCTGAGACTTTCTTTCTTGAAAATTCAAGTGAAAGAACACTCTCTTTTCTATTATCATTACTATTTTACAAATGTTGATAACCAAAGTGTTTTAGTTCAAACCATTTTAGATGTTACAGTGAACTAATCAATTTTATTAACTGTAAAACAGTAACAATGATTTTTTAGTTGCTTATGCAAAGTAGAATTCATGTTAAGGCCTGTTACAGAGTAATTATGCATTTTCTGATTTCTGTCTTTGAATGAGCAAGTGTGCGTTTTCCAAGGTCAGGAGTCAAAGCAGACATGTGTTGGAACAACTGTCTTGTTTTACATCCTCTCAGACGTCAACAGAGAAGTTGGCACCTGTTTCTCCAAACTCGCCAAAACAAAACTCTCTCTGTCTCTGAGAACAGTTTTAATCTGTTACATAACAATTCTTGCTGTTTTCTGACTTCTAGTAACCTCTTACGTCACAAACCACACCCCTGTCTGGTCGACATTGACCAATCAGGAACTCTCAAATATACCGGAAATAGAGCCCTTTAAATGCCGGTACTTCCTAGTTCTCTCAGTTCTGAGATGTTCGCAGTTCTGTGAAGTCGTTTGGGAGAACAGAAGTCCAGCCATGATAAGGCTCTTCCGAGTTTGGATTATAACATCTTCCACCTCTGAGTGGAACTTCTGAAGGACTCCACTCATGTGAAGTCCACTTGCTGAGGTGAGCTTGTGTCGGACGGAATCTCGTCACTACTTCGGACGAGTCACAGCCATCCTATGGAGACGCTGGACAGGTAGCGTTAACTGGAACTCCGTATCTGCTGATTCATCTTCAGAGAGGTAATGAGTCAAGTTTACTACCGAGCGTACCGAGGAAAAGCTGGGTTCGAATGGAGAGTGTCGGTTCTGGTCAACACTCCCCCTCACACACCATCTTTTACTCCCTTTAAACTTCATTTCCCATCTTTAAATTCTTCTATCAAGTAGAAATCATTCCAGATATTTTAGAAATGTCTGTGTAAAGTGCTCATTCCACCGCCGTGTGGATTGAGGTCTGCTGTTCTGCTGAAGAGTGAAAACAATCGCCGCATTGTTTCTCACTACCTGTAAAGCTGTTTAATTATGTTGTTATTTTCATATTTTGCCAAATTAATGTAAATGTTTGATGTTAACTTTGATTCTATAAATAAATGGCCACATTCATTTTGATGGGTCAAAGATGGATAACGTCTCACGTTACATTTTATTAAATTCAATGCACGTTTTATTCAGTCCAGAAAAATGAAGAATCCGTTTTAATTGATGAATATATCTCAGCATCTGTTCATCTACATATTGGTGGCCCGTGACGTGTTCATAAATGGACTGTGTATTCGTGTAAAGATTGAATATTCCATGTTGGCATGAAAAAGAAGTGCAGAGAGAATCAGCTGTGCTGAAACGCAGCTGAAGCTGCGCCGCTTGGAGCTTGACTCTGCATGTTTACGCTGGCAATGTTTTGAAGCTGAAATTGTGAGTCATATGTCTTTATGAAAGCTGAAATTGTACGTCTGTTATGTGTAACTAAGCTGGATTTGTGTGGAAACGCTTTACTCTGTTTAAACTGTGGTCCGGATGGAGGTTCGGTTCTGGTTCCGGCTCGGTTCTGAACAGTTCGACCGGGTTGTTTTAAATGGTGGGAAAGACGTTTTTAATGCCGGGGCACCGACTCCGTGCAGCTCAGAGCTTGATTCGTGACACTTGTAACAGAAATTGGTGCATTTTGACAGTTTAAAAGGCGAAAAGTTGTCGAATTATTTCAGGCTAACAGTAACATGCTAGTTGGAAAAACGGTCCGTGATTGGTTGAGTTAGCTGCTGTGTAACGCTTTCATTGGCTGAGAGACGTGTCAGTCACCCCGTCTTGCTCTGTCATTGGTGGATTCAGTCACGTGACCCAGAAATGAAAACTCGTTTTTCATAGGGAATAAAATCTGCTTTTTAAAGTTCAAAAACGCTTTAAAACCTGTATTCTGATCAGCTGCTAGTTCTTCGAAGTCTAATTGCTAAAAG
>NC_056507.1:46309016-46313647 GCF_014905685.2 Nematolebias whitei | reverse complement strand
ATATGGTTCTGTACCGTATTTGAATTTAAAATGAACCCATTATTCTCATTTCTTTTTTTTTTCAATAATGTAAAATCGACCTTGGCATCTGGAAGTATCCAAGGTAGTATTACTGGTAATGGAGTTGTTTGACTTATATTGATCTGATCTATTTTGAGTTCTGTTGTTTTCTGATTCACAGTCCAACCAAAACTTCTAATATCTTTTACTTATTTTTCCCAGCAAGGTTTAACTGTCTCTTGTGTTGGATGATCCTGTCCATGACCTCTCAGATTAGCCCAGTAATTTAGAGTTAGTTGTTCTCTTCTAATTTTGAGTGGTATTTCTCCCATTTCTACCAGTAGTGATGATGTTGGGGTAGATCTCATTGCGCCTGTACACAGTCTCAATGCTTGATATTGAATACAGTCTAATTTTTGTAAAATTGTATCTGCTGATGTATTATGAACAATGCTTCCATGGTCTAGTACTGATCGAATTAATCCTTTATATATAGCCTTAAGTGCTTTCCTATCTGTCCCCCAGTCACTTCCAGTTAAACACCTCATGATATTTAACACCTTCTTGCATTTATCTAAAACTTTCTGTATGTGTATATTCCATGTAATCCTCTCATCAAACCAGACCCCAAGAAATTTAAACTGCTTCACTTTTTCTAGTTCTTGGTTATATAACTTTAGTTTAATATCATCTCCAAATGTTTTCCTTGTAAAGAACATTGTCTTAGTCTTTTCTACCGAAAATCTAAATCCCCACTTGTATGACCATTTTTCAACTTTAAAAATAGCTTCTTGCATTTTTCTAGTAATAAACTTCAAGTTCCTTCCCCTCTTCCACATTGCTCCATCATCAGCAAAAAGAGAAAAACCCATCCCAGTATCTACATTTTGAAACACATCATTTATCATTATTGTAAACAATAAAGGACTTATTATACTCCCTTGTGGAGTTCCGTTTTCGACAATATGTTTTTCAGAATAATGGTTTCCTATCCTTATTTGTATTTGTCTCCTGGTAAGAAAATATTTTATCCATCTGTACATCCGTCCTGTAATGCCTATATTTCTAATTTTAATTAATAAACCTTCTTTCCACATCATATCATACGCAGCCATGAGTCACACTGGACTGCAGCCTTAAATAGTAGAAGGACCTCATCAGATGCATGGCCAACATCTGGTGGCAATCAGCGGCCATCTTGGAGGAAGAAATGCAGGCAGTGGAACTCTTACACAGACTAGGTGTGGCCTAACCTGGGTACAGTCTATGTTACAGAATACGGTCAAAAGCCTTGTCCTGCACCAAAATTTTCAGGCAACCTATCAACTTCTTCTTGTAGCCTTTTCCTGTATCTCTTTTCAGTGGTTCATAAGTGTTTAAGTCACTAAGGAGAGTCATAACTTTCTCATGATAGTCTTTTTGGTTCAAAATCACTGTGCACCTTCCTTTGTCTGCTGGGAGAATGATGAAGTTTTTGTCCTTGCTAAGAGTGGTGAATGCATTCCTCGCCTCTCTACTGATGTTGGAAGGTGGTGGTTTGGCATTGCTGAGGCAGGTTGAAACTTTGATTCTGAGATGTTCTGCTTCACCCTCTTTATTTTGTTGTTGCAGATGGTTGATTCTGTGGCTGTGATCATCTCCACCAGATTAATTCTACTTGGTGCAACTGAAAAGTTCAGTCCCACGGCAAGAATATCTGTCTCTATCTGGGTGAGCTGTCTGTCAGATAAATTATTCACCCACTTGTCTGCCTCCCTGGCATGTAACTGTCTACTGGAAAGTTGTCTTACACCGAATGTGTTTTTTTTTTTCTTTTCCCTTGTCCTGTCCGGCATTGAGGCACTCAGAATTGTTGTCTGAGTGTCAAGGTGATGCCCAACAGATTCACTTTCACAAGCAGAGCATTATGGCTGGCCTAATGTTCCACTTGATCTATAAATAAAACTTTATTAGAATTTGCTTTGGGTTTGTTTCAGATGTAATGGACATGGGGGTTAAAAACAAAGAAGAAAACAAAGCAGAAAAGTGAGAGAAGAGTTAAAAGGTAAAGAAGGAGATTGGAATAGAGAGAGAGGTATAAAGAGAACACAAATCAACATCATTGAAGTCTGACTCTAGACATTCAGAAATAAAGAAAAAAGACAAAACCGAGAAACCACAACAACAAACAACATATGTAATGATACTTATAACATCATTAGAAAGTATTTTATACAGTACATGGTAATACAAGATGTATTTAGTGGCTACCACAACCCAATTGAGTGTGTATCTGATAAACACCTGAATCTAAACACCTGTGTGAGCATGATGTCACTATAAAGTTTCTCCATAAAAATGTTCAATAGTGGATGTGGGGATGCACAGACCCATCCACACAGGACACAGTGATAACACAGGGAAGACCGGAGCCACAGACACACGCCACCTACACCCCCCATACACACAGCCACCCCGAAGCCCGGAGCTCCTGGAAATTGCCCAACATGGACAACCGCGCCTCCCCAGAGAGAAGTAAAAGAAAGCACCAGGCGATCCCCAGCAACCTCAATGCAGAAACCCCAGGAGGCCATAGCTACGAGTCCACAGGCCCCGCTGGCAACCCGCCCCTCCAGAGTATATCCAGCCATGGACACCGAGCCCTGAGGTCATACCACCCCCCAACAGAGGCCCGACAGAGCCAGAGCACCCAGACCCCAGCAGGCAGCCACCAGGGCGGGCCGGCACACCCCCCACTACCCAGCCTCAGATGCAGAGAGCCGCCAATGCACCGGGGGCAGAGGGGCCCACCACCAGAGGGGAGTGTGACAGGGGAAGTACAGTCCACATTAAATGGGGGACCCAAATTGATCCAAGAGAGGGGACCACCTAAAACCCAACCCAAGATATAAACAGGCACACAGAGACAGCCCAACAGAGCCTCTGTTGGGCCGTCCATGCGCCCCACCCACCAACAGAGGCACGACAGAGCCAGAGCACCCAGACCCCGGCAGGCAGCCACCAGGGCGGGCCCGCACACACCCCACCACCCAGCCCCAGCTGCTGAGAGCCGCCAATGCACCGGCGGCAGGGGAGCCCACCACCGGAGGGGAGCACGACCCACCAAATGGGGGACCATAACTGGTCCAAGAGAGGGAGGGCCACCCAAAACCCAACTTGAGACAAACAGGCACACAGAGACAGCCCAACAGAGCCTCTGTTGGGCCTTCCATGCGCCCCACCTGCCCAACAGTGACCGCAAGCCGGCCCCAGGGCAGGGGCCAGGGCAGCAGGGAGCAGCAGCCGAGGAAGGCCAGCCCAACGCACAAATGCATCCCTATAGCCCCACACCACAGGCCCGGAGAAGCCCCGGCATGCCACCCATGCCCCCCCCCCCCCCACACACACACACACACACACAGCAGCCTGCACTGTGAATGTCACATCAAGCTGACCAGCCAGCACTCTGTCGAAGTGAAGCCACGCCCCCGACCGCTGCCACGCACTACTAACGACCACACACACACAACCACAGCTGACCCTTCACCAGAACCCGGCAGCCACCCCAGCCAAAGGGCTGGCCATCAGAACCAGGAACCCTGATCAAAGGATCCAAACAATCCAGGGAGAACTGGAGCACCAGCCCCACCCCCAATCGCCCCCAAAGTCCCAATACCCACACACAGCCCAGACCCCAACCAGGCAGCCTACTCCCCCCCCCGCCCCCCGCCCCAACCCCAAATGTCAGACGGAGAATGAGAGTTTAAGAAAGGCTGGAAGACCCAACTCCTCCCTCCCCCCATTCAAATAAGATGTTGATGCATGTTGTTATATAGTGCGTTTAAAATGGGGGGGGGGGGGGGGGGGGGGGGACGGGCACGGACCCACCCCCTCCCCCGAAGAGGGGGCAGTGCCGTTCCAGCCCCCCCCCCAACCCTTGTCCAGAACCCTAAATGTCTACATGCTACATATGAGAGTGGGCACAGGTCCCGGAGGTGAGAATGATTACACGTCCCACCCCCATATGCCACCTTGTGCCCACTCCAGACCCTATATATGCATGTGTCGTGAAAATGTTTTATGCGAGTGTCTAGGTTGTTTGATAAATTTGGGGCCCAGGTCTCCATGAACCACGGAGATGGAGGATACTCCCCGCAGCTCAGTAGTGCACCTGAACCCCAAGGCCCTGCTTGAGTGGTGGTGTGATGGAGTGGGTGGAGGAAGACGTCGGGATGGGGAGGAACAACTGAGGTGGCAATGCCCTCCCAGGGGGCCAGCTCTCCCACTGACCCCAATAGGCACCCCCATTCTCTGAGATCCACCAGGGGAGAGAGGCTCCACTGCATCCATCCAAGAGCAGGAGGCAGCCGCACCACCAGGGACCCAGGCCACGGACCGGCACATAGCCCCAAGGATCGACCAGAACCTGGGCCAGCGACCCAAGCCCCCCCGAGATCTTCCAGACCCCCAACCCGATCCCCAGCTCAACACCCAGCCCCCCAACCAAAGAAGCTACCAAACTCCAGCAGCGACAACCAGCCAGGAGTGCCTGAACAGCCGCAGACAGCACACCACGATGACCGAGAGCGCACCCCCACCCCCACCAAAGGACCGACCAGTCCACCACAGCAACACCCACAATGAGAGCACCC
>NC_056507.1:46307325-46308916 GCF_014905685.2 Nematolebias whitei | reverse complement strand
CCCCCCCCCCTCCCCTACGACAGAGACCCCAAAGCCCACCAGTGCACCAAGGGCCCCCAGACCAGGGCCGGGCGCTGGCGCATGCACCGGCCCAAGACCCTGACAACATACCCGCCAAGACCCGAGACCCCCGGATCAAGCCGGGACCCCAGCCCAGGAGCAACACTCCCCCAGAACCCTGAACCTGCACCCACCCCAAACCCACCCAGGAGCAGCCAGGCCAGCAACCTGCGCCCGCCGGCACAGACCGCCCAGAGGCCTGCATGCAGCCAGCAGAGTTCAACGCCCAGAACCACCAAAGCCATCTCCCCAGTTTAGCACCATTGCCCCGGGCCCACGACCCCCCCATGCCCCCAGCCCCAATACTCCCCCACATCAACCTGCGTGGGGCTGCGTGCAACAGAACCCCCGCCCGCTTGCCCGAGCAACTGATGACGCAAATGGCTGTGTACTAGTGCGTGCAGCCCTGTTTAATGCCCGATCGCTCTCAAATAAAACCTTTATGCTAAACGATCTGATCTCTACTCATTGTTTGGATTTATTTCTGATGACTGAGACCTGGCTAAAACCAGGGGACAACAGTGCATTTTCTGAGCTCCTCCCACCTGGATACTCCTACCTGAGTGCACCGCGTGTATCTGGCCGTGGGGGCGGTCTCGCTGTTTTGTTCAGTGATAAACACACCTGCCGCCCACTGCCTCCTCAGAACTACAGCAGCTTTGAGCTTCAGCTGTTTGTGATGGAATCTGCACACCCCCTGCTGTGTGGTGTTTTATATCGCCCTCCAAAATATAATAAGGATTTCATTAATGAATTCTCAGAACTGTTAGCTGAACTGTTGCCAAAATTTGACAGTTTGCTTTTATGTGGTGATTTTAACGTTCATGTTTGCTGTCCCTGTAACCAACTCACTGCTGACTTTCAAAGCCTTCTGGATTCTTTTAACCTGTCACAATCTGTCAGGGTCCACACACAGTCATGGTCATACTTTGGACTTGATCATCTCTCACGACCTTCATGTATCTGTTATAGAAATTTTGGACACTTGTATTTCAGACCACTTTCCTATTATATTTGAATTTTCCACTCCTCCCCCGGCAAAGACTATGCTTCCAGCACGTCGCTGCCGCTACATCACTCCCTCCACTCCAGGTCAGTTTGCTGCTGCGTTTAGAAGCACTGACTTATACTCTGCTGAAAGTCTGGACTCATCTCTACATCCAGAAGAATTTATCACCTCCATTCAGTACACTTCTACAAAGATCTTGGACTCCATCGCTCCTTTAAGACAGACTTCTACAAAAATCAAGCCAGATCCCTGGCTTAATGGTACCACTCGGACCTTTAGACAACGCTGCAGGAAAGCAGAACGCAGATGGAAGAAAGACAGGCTTCATGTGTCCCAAGGCATACTGAGAGTCTGTCTTCATGAATATCAAAAAGCTGTTCAGCGGTGACTTCCGGATGGCGGAGAAGCGAGTAACAGCTTAAATTCCGTGTTCCCAGACGGTCGAGCTATTCCCCCGACAAATAACTTAGTAAATATCATAATTGGCACTCGTATGTCATGTTGGGGAATAATAAAAGAAAG
>NC_056507.1:46278503-46307225 GCF_014905685.2 Nematolebias whitei | reverse complement strand
AAAAGTATAAAGCTTTTGGAGGAGGAAGAGACAGGTATACTTAAAATTGTCAGTACATATAATGCTGTTCAGTTATGTGCTCCCTCAATAACCTCTGCTGTGTTTGATCAGTTCCACCTGGTCTCACTACCTCACCTCGTTAAGGTGATTCAGCAGATGAAACCTACAAACTGTACCCTGGACATCATCCCCTCTAAGATGTTCAAGCAGTCCTTGGATGTTATTGGTCCTTGTCTTCTGACATTTATTAATAGCTGTCTAAGTTCAGGTTATGTCCCGTCTGTTTTCAAACATGCTGTGGTCAGGCCTCTTCTTAAAAAAACGGGTTTAGATCCTACAGCTTTTTTTAATTTTAGGCCAATTTCACACTTGTCATTTTTATCCAAAGTTCTGGAAAAGGTTGTTTTCATTCAGTTGCAATCTTTTTTAGAACACAACTTGTTTGAAAAATTTCAATCTGGCTTCAGACCACATCATAGCACTGAATCTGCACTACTCAAAGTACAGAATGATATTCTTTTGTCCCTTGATGCCAAAAAACCTGTTCTGCTGGTGATGTTGGACCTCTCAGCAGCTTTTGATACTGTAGACCATCAGGTCCTAATCACTCGTTTGGCTCAGCAGGTTGGCCTTCAGGGAGTTGCACTCGAGTGGTTTAAGTCCTATTTAACAGACAGAACTTTCTCTGTTATGATTGGTGATCTGTCCTCTTCTTCAGTCTCTTTGACCTCTGGCGTACAGCAGGGATCCATTCTGGGGCCTGTTCTCTTCTCACTTTACATGCTACCATTAGGACCCATCATTGCACGCCATAGTCTGTCTTTTCATCTGTATTCAGATGATCTACAAATCTATCTGCCGGTCACTCCCAGTTCCTCACTCAGTTTCAACTCTATTGCCAGCTGCTTAAACGACATTAAGCACTGGCTGTCTCAGAATTTTCTCCACCTCAATAACGATAAAACTGAATGGATTTTATTTGGTGCTTCCAGTAATTCATGCAACATCTCTCCCAGTATAGGTTTTCCGCTCCCCCACGCCAACCAGGTGGTAAAAAAATCTAGGAGTGGAGCTTGACTGTAACTTAAAGTTAGATAAACAGATCAGTTCTGTTGTGAAAACCAGCTTCTTTCAGCTCCGTCTGCTTTCCAAAGTAAAATCACTCCTTAGCCGTAGTGATCTGGAGAAGGCCATCCATGCCTTTGTGAGCTCTAGGCTTGATTACTGTAACACCTTATATGTGGGTATTAATCAATCTTCTATCTCCCGTTTACAGCTTGTACAAAACTCTGCTGCTCGCCTGTTGACTAACACACGTAAATATGAACACATCACTCCTGTCCTTTCTTCTTAACACTGGCTCCCAGTTCAGTTTAGGATACAGTTCAAGCTGCTACTGTTTGTTTTTAAAGCTTTGAATGGCCTTGCACCACCTTATATTTCAGAACTTTTGAAAGTCCACCAGCCCAGCAGAGCTTTACGGTCTGCTGGTCAAAATCTGCTGGTGGTACCACGCTCAAGGTGCAAACAATGGGGGGACCGGTCCTTTTCTGTTGCAGGCCCAACAGCCTGGAATACTCTTCCCTATGAGCTGCGTGCCATCTCTGTTCAAAGCCAAACTGAAAACATACTTATTTAAAAGGGCTTTTAATGTTTAACTTTTAGTAGTTTAGTATTTAGTATTTATTTATTTATTTATTTTATCTCTTTTACCTTCTTTTATTCTCGCTGTGTTTTTAATTTGTACTGATTTATTGTGTTCTGTTTTTAATCTTGTTTTGTCTTGTGAAGCACCTTGGTCAATGCAAGGCGTTGTTGGAAGGTGCTATAGAAATAAAGTTTATTATTCTTATTATTATCAACCACAATGCCCCACGGAATGAAATCAAAGGGGTTTACTCACCTCCACTACAGGTTGAAGCCAATCAAAGAAGCCCAGAGAGATTGTTCTGATGTGGAAGTACAGGCTGTCTCAAGACTGATGTAATCTAACAAAAGGTCTTTATACTGTTTAATACTAAGAGTATTTTTATTTTTCCAATTTATGAGTATAGTTATTTTTGCTATACATAAAGCAGTAAAAATCATGTGAATTGACTTTGTCTCCAAGGTGACATCATCTAAGTGGCCCAATAAGCAAACTGATGGAGAGAGTGGAATATTGCACTCAGATACTTAGATAAGTCTTCACATATCCGGCACCAAAACCTCTGAACAGGTGGACAGAACCAAAATGTGTGGATGTGATTGTCAGGAATATTGTCTGTGCACTGTGAGCAAATATTAGATGATGCAAAACCCATCCTGAACATCTGTTGACCTGTGTAGTGTACTCTATGAAGGATTTTGTATTGTATTAATTGTAAATTGGGGTTTTTAATCTTAAAAGTTCTTAGACATATCTGAGACCAGAAGTTTTGGTCAAAGTTGACTGACAAGTCTGTCTCCCATTTTACAATGGGAAGGGATATTGATTCATCTATTTTAATAAGTGTCCGGTAAACCTTAGATAGTAATTTGGGAGGGTTAAGATTTAGGAATTCTAATACACTTGTTGGTATTTCAATTCTAGTGTTATTAAGGTTAAATTTATTTTTTGTTATATATTTAATTTGTTGATATTCTAAAAATTTATTCTCATCAATCCCATATTGTGTTATTAATCTGTTAAATGGGATATAGTCTACTTCCTCATATATATGTTTCCTTTACACGTCCAACCTGGGAAGTTTATCATCTTATTCTTAATCAATTGAAAGAACACTCTTCTTTTTATATTATCATTACTATTTTACAATATCTTGATAAATCAAAAGTGTGTTTAGTTCATACCATTTCTAAATGTTGAAGTGAACCACTCATTTTAAATCAACTGTGAAATAGTATTAATGCTTTTTAAACCTCATTAGAAATTAGAAATCAAGTTAAATGTCTATTTACAAAGTAATTATGCATTTTGATCTTCTGTCTGAATGAAGAGTAGTGATGTCGGTCAAAAGTCAGAGACAGACAGAGACGAGTTATTAGAACAAAGTGTCTTGTTTTTAAACCTAGCAGATGGTAAATAAGAAACAACTAGCACCTGCAAAGTTTCTCACTTCTTCAAAACATTTCTCTGTCTGTACTAAACGTTCCTAAACATTCCTGCTGTCTTTTTAACTTTTAATAACCCTCTGACATCACTGAAACACCCCCCTGTTGGTTGTTTCAACCAATCAGGAAGTACCAAGTGACCGGAAGTGAGGACTCTTTAAAAAGTCAACACTTCCTGGAACTATTCAGATTTCAGTCTTCTTCAGTCTTTGACCAGAGTCTTCCTAGAGTCTTCTTGCAGTTTCCTGAGTTTTTCTTGGGACTATGGAGTATTCCACTTCTGAGTGGAATCTCTGACTGAAGTTTTACTGAGAGTTCCTAAGGAACTTCCAGATTTAATCAATAGCTGATGGATTTGACCGTGAGACGAGGGTCCGTCCATCCCAGCTGGAGTCACAGCGCCTCCCTGTGAACTCACCTGGGCGTAACGCCCTACAACTTGGAAGGAAGCTTGTTCTGTTGGACGGAGTACAACCACACGACCTGATGATGACCAGCCGCTTTCACCGGAGACGCTGTAAAGGGATCGTACTAATGGACTTCTGTTCCGGAGTGGAGGTATCCCCGTCTAAGGTAACAAAGTCTCTGCACGTCCTGAAGTGTACCGGAGGGTTGAGCTGGTGTTGAAAGAAGCGTGCTAATTCTGGTCAACAAACATACACCTTCCTTCACCCACCTTCCTTTTAAACTTCTCCATTCCTTCCTTTAAACTTTTCTATTTGCCAGTAATCTAGATGCCTCAATCAGTAATGTTCTGTTGTCTTGTTAGTAAAGCGTGCCAAGTTTTTATTAATTAGAAACAGATCAGCAAATCAATGTGTACATGTTTTGATGTTAAATTTTGATTCTGTTAAATAAATGACCGCATTTATTCTGATGGGTCAAAGAAAAATTGCGTCTCATGTCACGGATTAAACAATCCTCACAGTTATCTCGGTCACATGGCATTAATTTAACTCGAAAAAGAAAGAATCCGTTGTATTTAAATAATTAATATTCTTTGTGCTTGAACTAGCTTTAAGAATAATTAATTAGTAGTGAAGCTACAGCAAAGCTGCACCCCACATTCACTACAACTAAAACATCATAAGGTGAGACTTTTATGTTGATGTTTAAAATTTTTCATAGTGGGTTTTGAAATATTACTCCCAATACAACTTTTTGGACCAACATGTTTCATCACAAAAAAAGTCAATATTGGATTTGAAAAATATTCATATTTCAGTGTAAAATAAATTGATTTGAAATTAGATTAAATGTTCTGGTGAGATTACAATAACTGGTTTATTTGAAATGACCCTCTCCCAACAAGGGTGGGGCCATCAACTTCAACCACAAGAAGCAAGCATCCATCCATTATCTAAAAAAGTTAAATCCGGTCCTCTGGACATTCAAACAAAACAAAAACAAAGCAAAACAACCCAAAAATGTAGAAACGTTTCGTCTTTCATCCAAAAGACTTCCTCAGTCTGAGGTGCTGTATTCAGCTCAGTCTCCTAAATAGCACCTTCTCAGAGTGGATCAACCGGTTTGCTGCTGACAACCAAAACCAGGTACTCACATGATCAAGAGGGACCATCAGCCTAACAATCAATCATTAGCACACTGATGGCTGTTTACTATTCACAGGGGGTGGAGTGATACTAGCAATCACAGCATTGTAAGAGGGGGACAGTTGAACCCGGAGGCCTCCACCCCTGTTTAATGATGGACAATTTCTTTTCACAAAGATGGCCTCCTTTACTCCTCTCTCAAACCATTGTTCCTCTATGTCCAGGATGTGAACATCTTCATCCCTGAAAGAGTGACCTCTGGACTGGAGATGAGTGTAGACCGCAGAATCCTGGCCTGATGATGATGATCTTCTGTGCTGGGCCATCCTTTTGGCCAGTGGCTGTTTAGTTTCCCTGATGTAAGACTGATCACAGCCCTCCTGACACTGAACAGCATACACAATATTACTCTGTTTGTGCCGGGGGACTGGATCTTTGGGATGAACCAGTCTTTGCCGTAATGTATTTTGGGGTTTAAAAGCCACTGGTATGTTGTGTTTAGAAAATAAACGTCTCCATTTCTCTGATACTCCCTCAACGTACAGAATGACCACTGGTCTGGGTCTGGGTTCATCCTTTTCACCTGATGGCTGACTGGAGTCCTGTTTGAGTTTCTTCTCTGCTTTCAGGAAGGCCCAGTTAGGATATCCACATTGCTCTAGAGCCTGTCTTGTGTGGGATTTTTCCTTCTGCCTGACTCCTGAGTCAGTGGGGACTTTGTCTGTTCTGTGGTACAGAGTCCTGATGACTACTAACTTATGCTCCAAAGGGTGATGGGAGTCAAACTGCAAATACTGGTCTGTGTGGGTGGGTTTGTGGTATACCTCAGAATGTCAAATGTCATCTATTAGAGACTGAGACCTCACGGTCCAAGAAAGCCAACCTGCCATTTTTTTACATCTTCTCATGTGAACTTGATGTATTTATCCACAGAGTTGATGTGGTCAGTAAAATGTTGGACTTCCTGAGATTTAATTTTAACCCATGTGTCGTCAACATACCTGAACCAATGACTTGGTAGTGACCCTGAAACAGACATCAAGGCTCTCTTTTTTTACCTCCTCCATGTACAGGTTGGTAACAACAGGAGAAACTGGAGACCCCATAGCACACCCATGTTTCTGCCTCTAATATTGCTCCCCATATGTGAGGTATGTTAACTGCAGGCACACTTTTAAGAGTTGACACAGTTGTTCCATGGTGTGTATTATGATGAACAACTCATCAACTGTTTACATGAGCAATAAGTTGTTTTAGGTAATGGAAAGGCCTGATAGACCTGAAGTGATGCAACTTGAAGAAAAGGACTAATGTAGTGAACTAAGCCTCAGGTCAAAAACCTGATCCTGGGACAGGAACTGTTATTTCATTGATTTGAGTCCAGAAACACAGATTAAGTTCCATCCAGAGACTTTCTAAGTGTGTCCTGCACGGATCAATTGAAAGAACACTCTCTTTCATATTATCATTACTATTTTACAAATGTCTTGATAATCAAAAGTGTGTTTAGTTCAAACCATTTTAAATGTTGAAGTGAACTACTCACTTTAAATCAACTGTGAAACAGTATTAATGATTTTTAATCCTCATTCAAAGTAGAAATCAAGTTAATGTATGTTACAAGAGTAATTATGCATTTTTTTGATCTTCTGTCTGAAATGAGCAAGTTGTGATATCGGTCAAAAGTCAAGGAACGGTCAAAAACATGTTTATCGGAACGAAATGTCATGTTTATCTCTATCAGACAGATAGAAGAAAGACTGGCTCCTAAATGTCTCTGTTTCTTCAAAACATATTTCTGTCTGTTCTTAAACATCTACGCTTTCTCCTTGACATGTAATGACCCTCTGACGTCACTAAAACCACACCCCGGTTGGTTCGTTCAACCAATCAGGAAGTTCCCAGAAGGAACCGGAAGTGACCTCTTTAAAAGGGTCGACACTTCCTAGTTCCAAGCAGAACAAGTTCCAGAGAGAACAAGAGTTCCAAGCAGAACAACGTTCCAGACATGAACCAAAGTTCTGAGAGCAGAACCGCACGAAAGTTCTGAAGTGCTGGAGTTAGTTGGGAGTTCTTTCGAGTCTCGTGGGGATTATGGAATCTTCCACATCTGAGTGGAACTCTGACGGGCTCACAGCTCATGTGAGTCCACCCGGGAGGTGAGCGTGCTGTTGAACGAAGTACCGTCACTACTCCGGACGGTTCTCTGCTATCCTACGGAGACGCTGAAATGGTAACGCTGAAAGAGAACTCTACACCGAAGCTGAGATATCTTCTGCAAAGGTACAGAGTCGATTTCCACTACCGAAGTGTACCGAGGTAGAGCTGGGTTCGAATGGAGGGTGTCGTTCTTCGTCAACACATTTTCCCTCACACATCTTTTCTCTCCATTTAAACTTCATTTTCCCATCTTTAAAACTCTTCTATCTGCCAGTAATTAATCCAGATATTTTCAGAAATGTCTGTTGTACTTAGTTGCAAGTGAGATATCATGGCCGTATGATTTCTCATTGTAAAGCTCATTAATTAAGCTGTGTTATTATAATCAATCTGCCAATTATTGTAAATGTGTGATGTGTTTTAAATCATTTAAAATAAACGACTCACTGTTGTTGGTGAGTCAGAAATTAAAACACGTTTCCGTCCACATTTAATCATTCAAGGCAACATAGTACTCAGTCCAGAAAAATGAAAGAATCCGTTTAAATTATGGATAATATCAGACAGGTATCATTCATTACACTAAATAACATAAAAGTACCTCCAATCAGATTAAAACAAATGGAAAAACTTATCACAAAGTACTTTAAATATGACCAAAACTGAAGAAGGTACACACAAAAGTACTCAGTCATTCACACTGTCCTTCAGTTGTAGCACCAAGTTTTTCGCCATGTCCTCAATCCTTCTCATTATTCTGCAGTGGGAGATGGAGACATTCTCAAAAGTGCTTTTTTTCTCGGGACATATTAGTGCAGATGAGTCCACCAAACACTCCTTAATAAATTCCCCATCAGATAAGGTTTTGCTCTTTCTAGCAGTCTTGTTAGATATAACAAAACTTGTCTTGATTGCAGCATCTCTGGATGCCAAGCGTTTTGTAAAAAGTGCTTGTTGAGTTTGCTACTTGGCTAGCAACACAGGTGACTCAGTGGCACGCTCCTTCTCTGAAAAGTTCTTGTATTTCTCCTCGTGTTTGGTCACGTAGTGACGATGGATATTGTATTCCTTTAACACAGCCACCTGCGCACTACAAACTAAACACACGGCTTTACCTTTGACTTCTGTAAACAAATATTTCGCTGTCCATGCCATGTTGAAAATGTGGCATTCAAAATCAACTTTTCTTTTTTTTACCGTGAGATGACATTTTGTGGGGATTAGGGATTCGGCTGCTAGCATCACTTGTCACTGTGCTTTACCATCTACGTGCGTGCACTCATAAACAATGCGTCAAGCCCTTTCAAAATAAAAGACAGCTGTGTCACATGTACACTAAGGCTCTATTTACATGGACATGGTGGGGGAAAACATAGTTTTTTTCGTATGTTAATTAGAGGAAAAGATCCGCGTTGACACTGGCGAATTTTGTGTTTACATGCAACCAGAGGAATCCCCCAAACCCCACCCCCTCCCTCCTGAATCCACTGTAGTTACCATGCCGGGTCATTAGTTGGAGCTGTGAATTTGGTAAATTCACCTAATGCGCATGCGTGCTGCCTCAGCCTGCTCCCTGTAAGGATTTTCCTCTGGGCTAAAAGCTCAGCTAACAACATCTTAACAACAAGTTAAAGCTGGATTTTGGATAAGAGTCGACAGATTTGACGCCAAGCGGGACCGCTTCATCTAACAGCTCCACACCGGTTGCTGAGTGGACCAGAACCGATTCGACGATGTCAGACTTTACTCCGTGATAATCAGTAGCTGATTTACAGCAGGTAAATCAACGTTCTTAATAATGTTTGCTTGTGTTTACTTTGATAACACAACAACCGAGTTTTTATTTTTACTTTTTGCAAGGAGAAGCTGCCCAGAGATGGACCGGTTCCAAACAAGCCTCGGCCCAGGTGCGGTGCAGGAGGACGTCGAAGCTGGATGTTGAATGAACTATTCATTTAAAATTCCCCTCAGTTAATTTTTCCAATCCACTTAATGTTTTAAGTTACATTAAGCAAAGGAGTGACAGCCTGAACAAGCCAGATGAACAACATGGGACCAGTAACCAGGATGAAAACAGAGTCCAGTTCATGAATGTAGTTTACAGTTAACCTGTTTTTAATAGTGTGTTCAGTTTAATTATCTGTGTTTGTGTGACACACAGTTTGTGATGTTGAATAAATAAATAAAAAATAAACCTTGTGTCCTCATTTTCAACTTTAATAACACGCAACATGTTTCGCAAAGTTTTAATCACATAACTTGAATTACATAATGTCCAGATAGCTTCATTATATATCTCTCACACTAACATAAATACTGTTTATTATTGTTACACTGTTATTATTTAGCACATTTAGTATGTTATAGTGCAGCACGATGTGTGAAATATCTGCCTGCCTCAACAGGTTTGTTCTATAAATAGTGATAGTAGACGTCGATATTAGAACTGGATCAGACTGTGTCTCTTCCAACACAGATGTCGGTCACAGCACCTGTAATCTGACGTAGATTAACTACAAGATTAAAAGTATAGTCCATCAGTCATAGCTCAGAAAGCACTGTGTCTGCCGCCATGTTGTTGAAAGAAATATACCTTCTGTCCGCGCGTGTGTGTGCGCATGTGGTTTAACAAAAGCCTCAGCAGGAGATGTTTACTTTATCAGTGGTGTGTAAATGAACAGCAGAACCGCAGAGAGAAAGGTGCAGTTTAACTCAAAATATGTGCCATGTAAACTAAAATTTTATTTTTGACTGGGGGGCCGCGGGCCAGACAGGGATGCCCAATGGACCGTATCTGGGCCGTGGGCCTTAAAATGCCCAGGTCTGTATTATCTGCACCATTATTGAAATGGCGATTTGCAATGCAATCATATTTTGGAAAGGGCAAATGCAGAGTGTCAATGGATCATTAAATAATTTAGAATTACTTCAGTGATATTTATGGATGTAAATTGTGTACAGTGTTTGTTTACTTTGCTTACTTAAAGATTACATTGTAGTAGTTGAGGACAAATTGTTTGTACGCGTGCAAAGAGTGCAAACATACTAGTCTGACCCCATGAAATAACATTATTATTGAACTTACATGGCCACCGCATTGTTCAAGTGAATAGCCATTGTCAGCACTGGGCGCTAAGTCCCCCTAAAGGCCGGATCCTAGAATCACCCCTGACCTCAATCTAATCAGAGAGAGAGAGTTTGGACACATTTTTACAGTTTTTCCTTTACTTGTGATTGGAAAAAAGAAACTGGATTCATTTAGATTCAGCTGACGAATATAAAAATGATCTTGGATGATGAATCATTAACAATGAGTGATTTGGATGAGCACATTAAATAGATGTGGTGTTTGGATCTGTTCACGGATCACTCTTTGTTTTTATGAGTTTTATAGTTCACACCTGTTCAGTTAGTTTTTAATTGGTTTATTTTGGCTGCAGGCGGGCACACTCTGTTCCAGAGAGAGGTTTAGGGAAGGTTACAAAAAAGAACTTTCCCCATTTAGTTTGAGATGTCCTCAAACCGTATATAATCAAACATTTAATTTGAGTACATCCATTCGCATGGTACTGAGTCTAGTCCAGAACCCAACTGCTCTGAAGGTGAAACCAGTCCACTCACCCCCCCTCTCAGCCAGGCCTCTCCTGGGTTACACACCTGGCAGTAAGCCATGGCTGAAGGTAGAAAGAGCTGTGTGGCATCAACTCAGCGGACGTGTTAATGTGTTAATGTGCCTTTCATGTGGAATCTTTAATTACCGTCTAAAGTTTTGTGTCGTATTCAGTGATTACACGCCAGATGAACGCACTAATGAACATCTCAGGATGTTCTGCTTCTTTGACACCTCTGTGCTGTTTTTAAGTCTTGTGGAGAATTCTTAGCTGATGATTTAACCTTTACTCCTTTTCTCTGCCTAATTTGTTGCAAATTCTCAAGATTTTTGATCGAATTTATTGAGCCAAATTGGACTGAGAGTGGCTGGAGCCTATTCGCATGGAATCGCTGAGCTTTGTTCAGCACAGAGCTGCTCTTTATTTTCCTGCTGATGCTGAAGTAGAAGTTACCATTTCTTAAACATTGGTGTCATAGGTCTTATTAAAAACCCAACATGAATTTGTGTGTGCAGCCTAAATACAGACTCCAGTTTTTATCCACTTCCATCTAAACCAACGGGCTGAGAAGCACAGAGTTACAGTGAATGTTAGCTTAAAGCTATCATCTGACTGGGCTGGACAGGTTCCTTTCAATTTAAAGTTTATTTATATAACACATTTACAACAACCTCAGCTGACTAAAGTGCTTCACAATAATTACATCATACATATATATATATAATTAAATAAATTAAATAAATTAAAGCTGCAAGCAGCATTGGAGGCCCTCGCAGCAAAGCACCGCTCTGGTCTTACGGCGACCACGGGAGCTCGATAGACTCCACCCAGTCACCATCGCGAATGCTCTTGCGCCCGTTCACCGGGGCGCGCATTCGTCGAAACTTGGACTTCACCCTTGACCACGGGAGCTCCAGCAATGCTTCCCAGTCGCTGTTGCGAATGCTCTCATGCCATTCCCGTACGCGTCCACCAGGGTGTGCATATGCCGAAACTTTGCAATCACCTCCCGCCCATATTGGTATTAATCTGGCTTCAAGCCTTACAAGTTTGGCTAAAATCTGACCTTCCAGACATGAGTTATTGTCACTTCCTGTTTTGTCACTAATGTAAAGGACTTCCTTTAGGCTTTTCAAAATGTCATATGTGGTAATCAACAGTTAGCAAATACAGTTTCAGTCTTAAATCTTATACAGTGCCAAGCCTGAAGAGTCATCCAATAATCATCATTTTTTATCTGAGTGGGCAGGGCTTAAGATAAGTCATGAATCAACAATACCAGTGTGTCTATGCACAAAAAATCTGGTTCAGATCGGATGATGTGTCACTGAGATATATCTGTTTGAATAATCTAGGGGGCGCAATGGAGTCAAATGTTAAAGAACAATACCAATGTGTCTATAAGTACTCACTGATCACATACAATAAATCTGGTACATATTGGATGATAATTCACTGAGCTCTAACTGATTAAATAATCTAGGGGGCACTCTGGAGTTATATGTTAAACCACAGTATCAGTGTGTCTAGACTTGCTCACTGATTATGCACAAAATATCTGGTTCCGATCAGATGATGTATCACTGAGATATAACTGTTGGAATAATGTAGGGGCGCACAGGAGTCAAAAGTTAAACAACAACACCAATGTGTGTATAAGTGCTTACTAATGATGCACCAGAAATCTGGTCCAGATCCTATGATGTATTACTGAGATATAACTGTTGGAATAATGTAGGGGCACACTTGAGTCAAAAGTAAAGCAACAATACCAATATGTGTATAAGTGCTCACTAATGACGTACCAAAAATCTGGTCCAGATCGTATGATGTATTACTAAGATATAACTGCTAGAATAATCAAGGGGGTGCACTAGAGTCATATGTTAAACCAACACATCAATGTGTCTAAAAATCCTCACTGATGATGCACAATAAATCTGTTGCTGATTGGATGAATTATCACTGAGCTATAACTGTAAGAATAATGTAGGTGGCACTATGCAGGATATTGGCCACTTGGCATGGATACCTGTTCAAGAGTTGGATAATGATCGATCATAGTGATTTTTGTGCACCTCGGTTGAAATCTGTGCAATTTAGAGCCAAACGTATTGCAATGGCGTCACTTCTTAATTCGCCATGCTGTCACGCCCAAATGCTCCAGCAAAAACAGTTTGCACTTTAAATCAAGTCAGACCATCTTATTTGTATTGTAAGACAGGATTATCCTGATTAGGTCAAGGGTGTCAAAGAGGGAGCATTCCAAGTTTAAAAAAAAAAAAAACAGACTTCCTGTTCTGAGGGGGTGGGGCTTTGATGACGTCAAGATTTGACCATATTGGATCGTCGGGCATCCAACAGGGATGAGTCATGCCAAGTTTGTTTCATTTCGGTCTTTCAACCGAAAGCTTTTGATAATTTTTACTCTCCAATGTCTTAAGGGCATATTAACCAAGTTTGAAGGCAATCACTCAAAATCCCTAGGAGGAGTTCGTTAAAATTTGCCATTAGAAATGCCCAAAAATGACCATTTGACCCAAAATGGCCGACTTCCTGTTGAGTTTGGACCAGGGCTCCAAGAGACTTTTTCATAGGTCCTGAGAAGATACAGATATTCGCCGAGTTTCAGAATTATCGGTCAAAAAATGGCTTGGGGCTGAGGTTTTTAAATATTGTAGGGGGCGCTGTAGAGGTTATTGGCCAATTATCATGGCTTCCTGTTCAAGGGTTGGATAATGATCGATTATACTGATTTTGGTGAACCTCGGTTCAAATCTGTGGAATTTAGAGTCAAACAAATGGCGACGACATTATGTCTTACTTCGCCACGTCACAACACCCACATGCTCCACCCTGAAGGATTTGGGGTGTTCATTGATGTAATAATCCAGGCAAAAGTTCTCTGGACATTCAAAATAAAAAAAACATTTAAAAAATTTGTAGAAACGTTTCATCTTTCATCTGAGAGACTTCCTCAGTCTGATGTGCTGTATTCAGCTCAGTCTTATAAATAGCAGCCTTTTGCAGTGGACCAACCAGTTTGCTGCTGACAGCCAAAACCAGCTGCTCACATAATCAAGAAGGACCATCAGCCTAACAATGGATCATTAGCACACTGATGGCTGTTTGCTATTCACAGGGGGATGAGTGATACTAGCAGTAACAGCATTGTAAGAGGGGGACAGTTGAACACGGAGGCATCCACCCCTGTTTAATGATGGACGATTTCTTTTCACAAAGATGGCCTCCTTTACTCCTCTCTCAAACCAGTGTTCCTCTCTATACAGGATGTGAACATCTTCGTCCCTGAAAGAGTGACCACTGGCCTGGAGATGAGTGTAGACCACAGAGTCCTGGCCTGATGAAGTTGATCTTCTGTGCTGACAACAACTCTTTAATGAACCCAGGATGATGAGTTACATTTAATGTTCCTTTAATGTCCTTTGGGATTAGTAAAGTCAATCAATCAGTCACTCAATCAGCATCTTTTATTGATCCCAAAGGGAAATTTCATTTTAGTAGATCTTGCCAAGAAAACAACAGAAATGGGGAGACAAGATGTCTGAGGCTGTAGCCACAGAGAGCAGTGCCACCTTTTTCATTAGATAACAAAAATGAAAACATGAGAAAAAGAAAACACACTGTGTCCTTGACACAGGACTCAGTGCAAGGTAGCAAAAAAACTACCTGAGCACAGAAAAAAGCAACATAAATAGACATATGCTGTATCAGGTGAGAGGCAACGAGGGAGGCCAGTGAAGGCATGAGTTTGAGCGACCAAAGCCACGCCCCCCCCCCCCCCCGCCCCCCAGCCATAGTCCTGATAAGAGGTGGTGCAATGTTTATCAGCTGAGTCAGTTGAGCTCTGACACAGGTCCATGTCCTTTGGGGGGGGGGGGGGAGCAGATCATCTTGTTTTCCATAACATCCAGGAGAAAATGAGGTAGTCAGCCATCCAAGGCCAGAGCCAGATTCAGATATCAACATTTGTTTTGGGTGAGGCCGAGCTCGTTAATTTCCGTCTGCCTTTACAGTCTTGCTAGTACATCTCATCTCATGGTGACTCCAAACTGCCAAAACTTTACATACAGTGATTACAGTCAAGCTTATAACTTCTCTAAGATCTACTGTATTACTTCCCACCGTCTGTGAACACTGCCAGAAATTTCCATAATCCGAAAAAAGATGGCATGTCTATCAGCTGACTCAGCTCTGATACAGGTCCACAGATAGTTCACACAGAGTCTGAGTGTGGCGAAGCATGGCACATTCTTCATACATGCCAGGCAGCTTAACAGCTGCTTACATTTTCAAATTTGTCGATAATCTAGGTGACCACCAACTCCAAAAAGCAGAAATCCAGTTATCATAAATCCAATTATCTACACATCCCCAGGAATAGTGTTCCGTCAAGGTAAGAGGGCTCTCCTTCACCCTGTCTTCTTGTTGAGAAAATTTGATCAATTGTTGACCAGCTGACCAAATCCATAGATTACGATTCATAAGATATGCAAAAAAAGGCTATGAAAAAGGTTCACTGGACAAAGAGCAGAGCAGTGATGGAGCAGAGGAAAGAAGTGTTTGCCTTCATTCAGCCCCACCTACAAGTCAATATATTGAACTTAGCAGATAGCAGGGTATGAAGAAGGCTTCTTCTTCTGCACATTTCTTAATTTTTTTTTCATTCAACCTTTATTTTTACAGGTTATTCCCACTGAGTCTTGGTGAGTCATTTACAAGAGAGACCTGAGAACATACACATCCTGGAAGCAGTGACAGCTGGAACTGTGAGAGTGCATAGACATCAGTAATTATTCCAGTGGGTATAATGTTAGAGCAGTCCTTCTCTAATAGTGGGGCGCGCCCCACTGGGGGGACCCGGGGCAATGCGGGGGGGGGGGGGGGGATGTAACCCTTGAAAACATGCTTTTTTTGTCGCAGGGAGTAGTTTTTTTTTGTTTGTTTTTTTTCACTATTCTCACTTTGTTGCGTGCGTTCCTAATAAGTTATGAACAAATATGGCTGCCTTGTCATTTTGGGAGTCATGCATGAACCGTGTCTCTCCCCTCTGCAGCTGACGTGATAAATACACTCCGACCGTCACCTCCTCCATCCTCCGCTGCTGTTTTTATGTCCAGGTGCTCTGGATGTTACTCAGAGCACGCATGTAACAAAGAGTAAACTCAAGCAAGAGCGACTCCTTCCCCCTCTTTCCTCTTTTGCGTTGACAAAATGTTTTAGTTTTATCAATGAGTTTGTCAAAGCACAATTTATAGAAGTAACGTTTAATAAATGTTAGGACTTGATTCTTTGCTAACAAAATTAATTCACCTCCTCAGTTAAGCTGCTGTTTTTTGATGCCCTGGACGCTTGTCACTCACAGCATGCAGGTGACAAAGAGTAACTCAAAGCGAGAGGGTTACCTGCTCCTCTTTCCTTTTTCGCGTTGACAATTTTTTTTGTTTGTTTTATCGATGAATGTGCTCATTGATCCTGATCTAAAAAAGTTAAATCTGGTCCTCTGGACCATGGATTGTGTGGACAAGGTGAGGGATGTCATCATGGAGACTAATGAAGCGATGGTCTCTTTTGATGACACATCACTCTTTACGTGCATTCCTGTTGATGATGCAGTAGAGGTGGTCAGTTTAAAATTAAAATCAGACACCACTCTGAGCAGCAGGACCACGCTTTCCACAGAACAACTGTGTCAACTCTTGAAACTGTGCCTGCAGTCAACCTACTTCACATATGGGGAGCAATATTATAGGCAGAAACATGGGTGTGCTATGGGGTCTCCAGTTTCTCCTATTGTTGCCAACCTGTACATGGAGGAGGTAGAAAAGAGAGCCTTGACGTCCTTTTCAGGGACACCACCAAGTCATTGGTTCAGGTATGTTGACGACACCTGGGTTAAAATTAAATCTCATGAAGTCCAACATTTTACTGACCACATCAACTCTGTGGATAAATACATCAAGTTCACACGAGAAGATGTAAAAAATGGCAGGTTGGCTTTCTTGGACTGTGAGGTCTCAGTCTCTGATAGAGGACATTTGCAAACTGAGGTGTACCGCAAACCCACACACACAGACCAGTATTTGCAGTTTGACTCCCATCACCCTTTGGAGCACAAGTTAGGAGTCATCAGGACTCTGTATCACAGAGCAGACAGCGTCCCCACTAACTCAGGAGCCAGGCAGAAGGAGAAATCCTACACAAGACAGGCTCTAGAGCAATGTGGATATCCTAACTGGGCCTTCCTGAAAGCAGAGAAGAAACCCAAACAAGACTCCAGTCAGCCAACAGGTGAAAAGGAGGAACCCAGACCCAGACCAGTGGTCATTCCATAGGCTGTGATCAGTCTTACATCGGGGAAACAAAACAGCCACTGGCCAAAAGGATGGGCCAGCACAGAAGATCAACATCATCAGGCCAGGACTCTGCGGTCTACACTCATCTCCAGGCCAGCGGTCACTCTTTCAGGGATGAAGATGTTCACATCCTGGATAGAGAGGAACGATGGTTTGAGAGAGGAGTAAAGGAGGCCATCTTTGTGAAAAGAAATCGTCCATCATTAAACAGGGGTGGAGCCTCCGGGTTCAACTGTCCCCCTCTTACAATGCTGTGATTGCTAGTATCACTCAGCCCTCTGTGAACAGTAAACAGCCATCAGTGTGCTAATGATCCATTGTTAGGCTGATGGTCCTTCTTGAGCATGTGAGCAGCTGGTTTTGGTTGTCAGCAGCAAAACTGGTTGATCCACTCTGAGAAGGTGCTATTTAAGAGACTGAGCTGAATACAGCACCTCAGACTGAGGAAGTCTCTCGGATGAGAGACGAAACGTTTCTACATTTTTTTGTTGTTTTGCTTTGTTTTGTTTTTTTGAATGTCCAGAGGATCAGATTTAACTTTTTTAGATTTTTCTACCTGGATTATTGAGCATGCATCAGAAAATCATTGATCCTGACTTTCTCATTTTGATTTTTAAAAAATCAGCATAAATTTCTTTATTCATTTTTGTTTTGTAGGTCAAAGCGTTTTATATAACACTCCTGAGTTAAAATGTTGCTGATCAATGTGAATTTATTATTTATTGATTATATTTCATTTTATTTTTCAGTATTAAATGGTACAAAATGTTTACAGTTTAAAACAGAATTGATTTTTTTACAGTCAAATGGATACACACTAAAAAAAACAATGCTAATTCTTCCTTGTAAGTTGATCTATGTTCTTTTTTTTCCTTTAATGTTAATAAGGACACAATGTTAGGTAGAGGTGTACTTATAACAATTTTATAGACATACTATTTACAGTCGTCGCGGAGAGTTGGGGGGGGGGGGGGCATAAGAGAAAATAATTGAGAAGCACTGTGTTAGAGGCATGATGGGAAGCTTGTACTGGAAAAGAAACGGGAAAAATACGTTGTTCAGCTTTGAAGCGAAGGCTGAAGATAGCTGAAGTAGGTCAGTGACGTGAATGAAAGGTAAATATTGGGCTTCAGACGTTGTCCACTCCAATGATCATTGTCAACACCGCAACCTTTGTGCTTCTGCTTCACAGAGCAGAGGGTTAGGAACATTGAGTGAGGCGCTTCAAGGAGGTACGGTGAGGATTTGTTGCTGCTAAAGATTTGGATTTTAAACATTTTGACTGCATTATTCCTTTTAACACCAAACCAAACAAGAACAAATGACATATCTGGGGTTTAACCAGACATTTATTGTAAAGTTTTTCAAGCCACAATAAACTTATGGAATTAGAAAATGTATCAGGCAAAGGCAAACTCTAATGGCTTTTCCTATGTGTGGGTGTCTGTTAGTAAAATATCACATGAACCACTGGTCACATTTTAGTCAAAATTTCCAGATTTAATCATTTAATGTTTAAATTCCAGAGCCCAACTAATCTACGATGACCACCTAACATTTATCATCAAAAGACAATTGGGAAGGTAGTGGGTGATATGCAGTCTTTCAATAAATGCTACGTTTAAAAAAACAAAACAAAAAACTATATTTATATATATATATATATATATAGTTTTTAAATATGTAAACCATTTTTGATGAATGAGTACTGTTTGGCAATCTCATACAGTCCTATCGTCTGTCAACAGAAATAACAAAAGTGTTTTCATGGCCATAAAAAGAGCAATACCATCCAAGCAATTACTTTTACACATTCTTTAAAAATGAGAAAGTCTTTCAAAGTGATAAAGACGTTCGTAATGAAGACATGAATCTCACAGACCACACCCACAGCTCCCATCCAGGACCTGTCCCCCCTCTTTGGACCTCTTTAACCAGCAGAAACCATCTGCATGGACACCTTTGTTGGGTCCAGCTCAGCATTCTTCAGCGAGGTATTTAAACTCTTCCTCGTCGTGAGGAATTGCACTGCAGGAGTGTGGGCTCTAGCCACTCCCCACATTTCTGCCTAATTGCTGTTGTTGTCGGTATGTTCAAGTCTTTGTGAAGAAAGCATGACCCGGTCCGTCACATGAATCCAAGCCACTTCTCAACAGATGTCTCCCACGCCTCTGTGCTGGGCCTTTCTCAGAGCATTGGGTGAAAAGAGGCTCAGGTTGGAACAAATAGCTCTGCGGCCTTCACAAAAGGCTGAGAAGAGAAAATGTGGATGGGCCGTGTGAATGGATTGGTCTAATTGCGGCGCTACAAGGAGTCTTGGTGAGGCAGGTAGACAAATGAAAGAGGCCCAGATGTCACTCGTAAACATCTCCTTGTTTGACTGCTTTTAAAGACAAGCCTGGAACACAACACAAACCAGCGTGACTCCTCAGGATCTCAACCTGTGTTAAGGAGAGGCTCTGTCCACCCTACATTTACCAGGACCACTTGATGGTTGTAGAATAAAACCCATATTCTACCGCTGAACCTATCACTCGCCTGAGAAGAGATTCATCTATCGTTGACCTGAAACACAACTTTAAGGTTACCCAGACAGAACGTGACAAATGTTGAAAACGTCCAGGTCTAAAGGTAGAAACCAACTGGGCAGGACTATTGGGTTGGAGAGCACTTGGCCCATAAGTGTGAGAAAACAGAGCAGTTTCTTGCAGTTCTAGAGAAAAATAAAATACAATAAAATTAGATTCGGGAAAATTAACTAAAGACTAACCAGGTGCTTACCATGAAAGCAAAGGCACATTACCTCTTAAAGATTCTCAGAAATGTGTTAGGGATTCTGAAGGGCTTCATTTAGCCATGCTGGCAATCAGAAATGTTTATTAAATTTTGTGATTCATGCTCAATAATCCAGGTAGAAAATAATCTTGTTTTTTTCTACCTGGATTATTGATGTTTTGAACCATTTTGGAGGCAGCAGATTGGTGCAACTGGTAGAGCTGCTGCCTCTCAGCGAGCAGGTCCTTGGTTCAAATCCCGGTCCAGGGGCCTTTCTGAGTGGAGTTTGCATGTTCTCTCCGTGCATGCGTGGGTTTTCTCCGAGTACACCAGTTTCCTCCCACAGACCAAAAACATTCATGTTAGGCTGATTGGTAACTCTAAAATTGTCCCTAGGTGTGAATGGTTGTTTGTCTTGTTTGTCTCTATGTGTCCCTGTGATGGACTTGCGACCCGTCCAGGACGCCCCCCGCCCCTCGCACAGTGATTGCTGGACATGGGCACCAGCGACTCCCGTGACCCAAAATGGAATAAGCGGGTAAAGATAATGATGGATGAACCATTTTGGCCATGGCTGCCTCAGACGAGTCGACGGACTCCAGAAAACATCTTATTACCATCAAACTGATTGACCCACTATGTGAAAGTGCTATTTATAAGACTGAGTTTGTTGTGGCTCCTCAGACTGATGAAATCTTTTGAATGAAAGACAAAACGTTTCAACAAGAAGAAACCACCCAGAGAACCTGACTGAACTTTGTTGGATTCTACTAAATCATGTCTATTTGAAGTTGATGAGGTTACGATGTCGGGTTTTAAAACGTTCTGTTCCATTTGTGCATTATTAGCAGGACTACAATGTTGTTGTTTTTTCCCTTAATAAAAACACAAGTGTTTTTAAATTATCTATTTCTAACTCGAAATGTGTTTCTTTAGAAGTTGGACACTTTTAATTTCATACCAGTTTTATTTTCTGAAGTTTACCCTATTTCTTTCATGCAGTTTGCAAAAAAATGAGTGATACAAAACAAACAGGTCGATTCAACTGCACAACTTTTGTTTCTATTATGTCAGAAAAAACATATACTTAATTTACTAAAAAAAATCATTAAGAAGCAAACTGGTTGAGATTGAAACAGAAATTGTTTGCCAAGATGGCCACGCTCTCAGAAGCAACGGCTTTGCTGGCACTCGGTGCGATCCCAGTTTTCAGGAGTTTTGAAATCAACGCAGAGCCTGCCTCTGCATGCTTTAAGCATGTGAATTATAGCCAAACCAAACTGATGAGAAGGACAGAAGATTTACCATGGAATACAGCAGTGCTTAGCAACATTCTTAAATTTATGCTCGGCAGAATGCAGCTCTTAATGTCATCTGCTTGGAGGCTGCAGCAGGGATGCTCAAAGGGGAAGAGGAGGCGCTGTTCCCAGCTGAAGAAGGGAGGTTGCTGGGTCAATGTGTTAGTAAGGCTTAAAGCTAACGTTAAGGCTGGCAGAACACCAATACCCTCTCTCTTTTTGTCAAATGTCTGCTCTTTGGATAACAAGATGGATTTGCTTCGTCTGAGAGTTGATGCCTCAGAGGAGATGAGGAAATGTGCAATACTTTGTCTCATGGAATCATGGCATAACACCGACATGCCGGACTCAGCATTCCAGCTAGATTACAGACTTTTTTTTTTCAAGCGGACCACTGCAGCGAGCCAACAGGAAAGTCACAGGGAGGCAGAGTATGCATTTATGTGAGTAAAAGTTGGTGCACAAACTGTACTCTGTTAAACAGCTCTTGTTCCAAGGCTTTGGAGCAGCTAACAGTGCAGTGTTGATCACATTATTTACCCCGCGAGTTTATGGTGGTGTTTATAATAGCTGTTTACATAGCCCTGGACACTAATGCTAAAGACGCCCTGCTGGAGCTGCAAGACAATATTAGCTCGCTTCAAGACAAACACCCTGAGGCATTTTGCACGGTGTCTGGTAACTTTAACCACGTAAATCTGAAAGACACCCTGCCAAGATTTGATCAGCATGTGACCATTCTTATACAAGGAAATAACACAATGGACTGTGTTTACACCAATGTACGAGACGTACACAAAGCCGTACCCCACCCCCACCTAGGACTCTCTGACCATATGTCCATCTTTCTGGCCCCTGCTTACATCACCGTGCTGAGATGCTCCTGGCCAATACAAAAAAAGGGACAAGGGATAGCTGAGGAATAGTGACAACATACTGAAAGACTGTATCACATGCACAGACTGGCAGATCTTATAATAATAATAATAATAATAATAATACATTTTATTTCAGGGCGCCTTTCAAAAATCCAAGGTCACCTTACAAAAAACAATTAAAATCAGCAATTAATAAAAACAGAATCAACAAATAATTAAAAAATAAGTCACAATAAAACAACACTTAAAACAAAGTTAAAACAAAGTTAAAGAGAACATGCCTGTTTAAACTGGTGTGTTTTCAGTTGTGATTTAAAAGAGGAAAGAGTCTGTGTCTGTGTTCCTGATGACAGGAGGGAGGGAGTTCCAGAGCTGAGGAGCACAGCGACTGAAGGCTCTGTTCCCCATGGTGACGAGACGGGCAGAAGGAACAATAAAATGAGTGGCAGATGAGGATCTGAGGGAATGGGAAGCAGTGGAGATGTGAAGCAGATCACACAGGTAAGGAGGGGCAAGGTTATGGATGCACTTGAACGTGAGAGTTAAGATTTTAAAATTTATTCTAGCTTCTATGGGCAACCAGTGAAGCTGCTGCAGAACCGGGGGGATGTGTTCTCTGAATGGGGTACAAGTTATGATCCGAGCTGCAGAGTTCTGGAGGAGTTTGAGTTTATGGAGAGTCTTATTCGGGAGACCAAAAAGAAGAGAGTTGCAATAATCAATCCTGGAGGTGATAAGGCTATGGACAAGGATGGCAGCAGCATGAGGAGTAAGAAAGGCATCTTAAGAGAAGCTGCTGTAAATGAGGGGCAGCTAGACCTAGAGGAATACACATTCTCGGTCCTGGGATACA
Organism: Nematolebias whitei; assembly: GCF_014905685.2. Lineage (NCBI taxonomy): Eukaryota > Metazoa > Chordata > Actinopteri > Cyprinodontiformes > Rivulidae > Nematolebias > Nematolebias whitei. The sequence continues at coordinate 46,284,627 of NC_056507.1, read as the reverse complement.
TCAGCAAGTGTGCTGATTATTTCACCACCATCAGAAATATAAGAGCTACCCAAACCAGAAAACCTGGCTGAATGCAGAGGTTTGCACCACACTAAAGGCTAGGGACACTACCATCAGGTCTGGTAACTCACATGAGCTGAGAAGGACAAGGAAATAGCTTGTTGCTGGTATTAAAAGGGCCAAAGCCACATATGCACAGATGATCCAGAGTCAATTAACCTCACAAGACCCATGAAACATGTGTAGGGGCATTATGTATAACATATTGGGCGGCTGTGGCTGAGTGGTTAGAGCAGTCGTCCTCCAATGCGAGAGTTGGGGGTTCTAATCCACCAGCAGTCACATGCTGAAGTGTCTCTGGGCAAGACACTGAACCCCTCATTGCCTCTGATGTGTGTCCCATCAGTGTATGAATGTGATCTTAAAGCACTGATTAGTCTCATTAGAATGATTTGTTCAATTAGCGTTGTAGAGATCTAGCGAGTGCTGTATGAATGGGTAAATGAGGATACAGATTGTAGTGTAAAGCGCTTTGAGTATCATGAAATAAGAGAAATGTGCTATATAAGTACAGTCCATTTACCATTTACCATTATAAAGACAGGGGTGCACAATGCCCTAGGAACTCATCACTGCCTGATGTCCTCAACAAGCTCTATGCACACTTTAGCTCCTTATCCACAGGTCCGGTTTCTGTAGGACCCTATTGGGGCTTATTTAGGCCGGTTCCAGTGGGACCGGTTTATTTCTGTGTCCACAGTGCCCATAGTTCCCCTTTAGTGGGCGTATAGTTAACCTTTAGTGGGCGGATCATTAATATCAACGCGCCTTACCAGCTGGTGGTGCTAGTGTTACATTGAGCTCTTTACTAACCACCACTAACAGTATTAGAAGAAGAAGAGCTGGAAAAAACACACAACCAAAATGGATGATCTCGTTTCTGTTTTGAACATTCTGCTTTGCCTCTGGCCTTTTCTCCTTTTTAATATATATATATGCATATATATATATACATGTGTACATAAAGGGTCATGTAAAAATTCCATTACAAACTGCTTTTTGTAATGGGTGTAGATTTTTTTGAAACTCTTTACTACAACATTTTTGTTTCCCAAAAACCAAAAGAACTTTATATTTGTTGATACATATTCACTCAACCTTTATTTCAACAGATAAGTCACATTGAACCTCGACGACTCATTTACAAGCGAGACCTGTTTGGACAGACAATAAAAGTGGTGAAAAATGACACATATAAACATTAATATAATTAAATATATACATACTGTATGTACATATAGATATAGTTGTGTATATATAAATATAAACCATACGTATAATATAAATAATATATATATATATAAATAATATATATATATATATAATAAATTAATATAAACATATGTGTATATATACGTTATGTGCATATATACGTATACATACATATACACACACACACACACATATGTATACACACACATTAATCAATTCCAATCAAAATATCAAAGCAACTTTATTTGAATATTGTAAATGTTATACGTCAATAAAATTGTAACAGTTAAAAAAATGAAAGACAGGTGTTATTTGTAGAAACATAAAAACGTATTGCTACATCTGCAGTTATGTATGAAATATAATCTTAAAATATCATCAGTGGAATCTTAACCATGTGCTTTAATCCTGTGTTAGTTTGGCTGCTCCAAAACATGTAACAATAATTAAAAATAAATTTTGGCAAATAGCTCAGGTAAAAATGCTGACCTATAGAACATTTCTACATTTTTCACTGCTTCAGTAAATAAATCACATCAGACACAATCCTCTGAATAAAGTAATCTGACCCAGACCACACCATGAAGTCACAGTACTCCTGCTCTGTCACAAACACCTGAGCTTGTACCTGGTGTACCTGTGTGACCTCTGCTGAGTTCATAGGACCCGTTTGTGTTGTCAATGCAGAAATGTTTCTTAACTGAGGCACAGAGAACTCCAGCATCTTTGGCACAATGTGGGCATTTTATTTTCCAAACACCATTGCCACAGCAGGTGCAGGAGAGCAGAGCGTCCAGAGAAGCTCCTAGGTATTGTCCGCTGCAGTTGATGTGTAGTCTGGAGTCACAAGCTCTCAGATCATTTTTTTTTTTAATAGATGGCCTCCGTTCTCCCCTTACAGCCATCCTCTCCACATCATTATTAGGAAATATTTATTCTAGTGATTATCTAGTGTAGTTTTTTTTTAATAGGATAGAAAGAAAGAAAAGACAAAGTAAGACTCCAAAATATAGGAAATATACACAAAGAGAGCACACGGCAAAACACCCGGCCACTGTCTTTTCACCTGCAAAGAACATGACAAAACACAGCAACAAAATGCATATGTATAAAGAACTTAAAATATTCATGGCTTTGCAGTAAGTTTCCATAAATATATATACCCATACCTACGCCTATATACATACATACATACACATGAATATACATTCATATACATATCCATATATCTACATATAAAGCCTACATAAGCATCCCTGCATCTATTTGTGTGTAGTTGTGAGCATGCATAACTGTATAAGGCTTCTCTAATAGAACATTTAATAGTAACTGTGAAGCAGCAGAGACCCGACCCCCAAGACCAGAGGCAGACAAAAAAGGGGGGACCAGAGCCCAAGACCCCAGGAGGGACCCCGACCGCAGAGCCCCCAGGGCTACCCACACAGGACGAACCACTCATCCACCCCCCAGATTGGACCACAGGGGAGAACCGGAAGATCCCCACCAGCGACCACATACAGTGACCCCCCGGGGCCAACAGCGACAAACTCATAGGCCCCCGCCTGAACCCGACACACCGATGCAGGTCCAGGCCCGGGCACCGAGGCCCGGGCACCGAGGACTCACACCACCCAGGCCAAGGCCTGACAGGGCCAGAGGACCCGAGCCCCACCAGGCAGACACCAGGCCAAGCCGACACACGCCCAAGCGCCTAGCCCCCGACACCAAGTGCCCCAAGCGCGCCGTCAGGCAAGAGCACCCCCCCCCCCAGGGGGCCGTGCGATAGGGGCGTGATGCCAAGCACCCCCAGTTGTATCAAAGAGGGGGCAATCCGAGTCTCGGCATAACAAATACCCATTCATACACAGACACAATCACACAGTCCCAGCCTCATTCTCACACTCACTCACTCAAAGACATACAATAACGATACATTTCATTCTTATTCCCGATACGCACTCTATACCTCCCAGGTCCAAGACATGTACCCGCCCTCTACAGGGGGCAGCCCATGCCCAAACCCAGGAGGTAGACCCATTAATTCTCGAGCGGAGAGGAGCCAATATCCCAGGCCCGGCCCAGGCCACGCCCAGCTGACAGGACACCCCCCGGCACGAAGAGGTCACGCCACCGACCACCCCCACACACCACCAACAACCAAGCACGCGCCCCCAGCCGCCCGCCCGCCAGGCCCCAGCAGCCACCCCGGCCAGCGGGCCAACCATGGCACCCAAGAGCCAAGCTCAGGGGATCCAAACAACCCCAGGGAGAGCACAGCGCTAGCACCGCCCACGGCAATCCCCCAGACCCCGAACCCCCACATAGTCCTGGTCAACACCCGACGGCCTGCCCTTCTCCCGGACCCCACCCCCAGAATGGCAGTTAGGGAACCAGGGGGGTAGGAAAAAAAAAAGAGAGAGAGAATAGGACCCCGACACATACACCCCCGCCCCTAGATGTGCTGTTGATGTGTGTTGTTGTATAGGGCCATTAAAAAGGAAAGATGAAGGAGCAAAGGCTGGCATGATGCCGATAGTCGCTAAATGCTTCAAAAAACTGGTCATGACTCACATCAAAACAACCATCAACATCAACGAGGACCCTCATCAGTACGCATACCATGAGAACCGATCAACAGAGGATGCAATCTCCTCTGTGGTCCACACTGCACTCAACCACCTGGAGCAGAAAAACTCTTACGTCCGTATGCTCTTTGTGGACTTCACATCCGCCTTCAACACCATGATCCCCCAAACCCTGATGGACAAACTATTCACACTAGGACTAAGCCCCTCCATCTGCAACTGGGTACTAGACTTTTTAACAAACAGACCACAGTTAGTGAAGATCCACAACCTCTCCTCCTCCACCATAACACTCAGCACTGGCTCTCCTCAGGGATGTGTGTTGAGCCCCCTTCTGTTTACTCTGCTCACATATGATTGTGCAGCTACCCATCCAGGCTGTCACATTGTAAAGTTTGCAGATGATACAGCGGTGGTGGGATGCATCACAAACAATGATGAGTCCAGCTACAGGCAAGAGGTGGAACACCTGGAGAGCTGGTGCAGAGAGAATAACCTTCACATCAATGTGAAGAAGACAAAGGAGATGATTGTGGACTTCAGAAGGAACAAAAACACCTACACCCCCCTGAACATAAGAGGATCTGCGGTGGAAGTGGTCTCCAGCTACAAGTACTTGGGTGTACACATGAATGACAACCTCAGCTGGAGCAACAACACCACCAGCCTGATCAAGAAAGCTCATCAGAGACTCTACTTCCTCAGACAGCTGAGGCGAGCTGGTCTGGGAAGCTCAGTCCTCACCTCCTTCTACAGGTGTGCAGTGGAGAGCATCCTGTGCTCGAGCATCAATGTGTGGCATGGAGGCTGCACAGCTGCAGAAAGAAAAGATTTGCAGAGAGTGGTGAAGGCTGCACAGAAATCTGTTGGAATCAGTCTCCCCACCATCACAGACATTTACACCTCCAGATGCAGGAAGAGGGCCACCTGCATCATGAAGGACCCCACCCACCCAGCACACATACTTTTTGCCCCACTCCCCTCAGGAAGGAGGTTAAGGAGCATTAAGTGTAGAACCACTAGACTGAGGAACAGCTTCTACCCTGAGGCTGTTAGACTCATGAATCTCTAACTAGAATAATCACTGTGAAAAACCATATCATGTTGCTGCTGATCTGTTTCATGTTGCTGCTGATCTGTTTCAATGTTGATGTGTTCATGCGTGCACATCCGCTCACACAGACTCATGTTCATGTTTGTGCTGATGTTCAATGTTTTATGAGTGCTTAGTGTATATTTAGTTTATGTTTTTCTTAGTTCATATCTTAGATGTTATTACTGTTTTTCTTATACATTTTATTGTCGGATGTAACTGGGACCCCGTGTACATAATTTCGCTCCACCACATGTACCACATGAGGTGCGAATGACAATAAAGAAACTCTGACTCTGACTCTGAGTTTCCCCTCCACCACAACTCTATCCAAACCCTAGTGTCTAAATGCAACCGTTGTAAGTGAGCACAGGCACAGGGGGCGAGAGTAAGGTCATCCCACCACCCATAGCCATGTGCCCACCTCAAGTTCCTATATGTGAATGTCATGAGGATGTTATGAATGAATGTCTAAGGTGTACAATAAAATTGAGTCCCAGGTGGCTATGGTCAACAGAGATGTAAAATTGTTGTAGCACACCCGAGTCCAAACAACCCTAAATGTGTAGAATTGAAATGAAGAGGGTGGAGGTGCATGGTGAGGGATGTGGAGAAATATAACTGTGAGAGCAAATGCTCCCACAGGGAGTCAGCTCCCCCACTGACCCAACAGCCCCCCCCCCCCCCCCCCAGTTCCCCAAGGTCCACCCAGGGATTGAGGCCAAGACACCTCTCCATCTGGACCGACCTCCAAGCCCGCTGAGCTCCAGACCAGAGAGGGACAGAGCCCCGAGGGCCGCCAGAAGCAGTACCAACAGCCCACACACCCGAGGGCCGCCAGGACCCCCACAAACCGCAGTCAGCCCGCCACCAGATGAAGCCAAACCCCACGAGGACGACCCGGCCAAGAGCGCCTGCCCAATTGCCGACAGAGCCAGGAAGCACCGGGAGCGAGCCCCCACCACAGGAAAGGGGCCAGCCAGTCAGCCATGCACAGTCCCGGGCCACCCCCAAGGACATCCACCCAGTCCCCACCCCAGAAGAAATACTACACCCACCCCTCATTCGGACATCTCTCAAAACACATAGCACACTAGACACCTAGGCTGGGTCAAACTACCCCCTCTTAGGGGCCACTGGTCACGCCCCCAAACACCCAACCCCCCAGCCCATG
>NC_056507.1:46271687-46278403 GCF_014905685.2 Nematolebias whitei | reverse complement strand
CCAGAAGAAATACTACACCCACCCCTCATTCGGACATCTCTCAAAACACATAGCACACTAGACACCTAGGCTGGGTCAAACTACCCCCTCTTAGAGGCCACTGGTCACGCCCCCAAACACCCAATCCCCCAGCCCATGAACCCACAACCAACCAGTGAGCCGAAGGCCCCTGTCCAGAACCGCGCACCAGAGCACAAGCCGGCCCAGAGCCCGGCAACCCGCCCGCCAGAGCCCAAGATCCCCGATCCCCACAGGCCCAAGCCCGGGGGCGACAAGCCCCCAGAACCCCAAGCCCCCACCCCAAACCCACCCCAGCACAGCCAGGCTACCAGATCGGTGACCCACGACCGCTGCCACAGACCACCTGAGGGCCCGCATGCAGCCACCAGCAGACATCCCTCAGAACCACCCAGGCCCTCCCCAGGGGGAAAGCAGTACCCCCATGCCCAGGTACCCCCAAGAGCCCAGCCCCCGGCAACCCCCCCGGCGCCCCAAACCCATACACCCGCCTCCACATCAACCCCAAGGCCCCACAAGCTCTCAGATCCTGATGCTGTGGTCCAGCGATGGCTTCATATGTCTGGCTGGCTGTTTTCACATCCCCATCTGACAAACAACAACAAAAAATTGTTATAATCTCCTCTAAATATCATTGTCCTTTGTTTTTATCTATAATATTCAAGTTTTGAATGTTTGTGTCATGACATACTTGCTTTAAAGTGCAGTGGCCACACATTACTGCCCCATACTTCTCCAAGGACACCCATGGATTTAGAGGAGCTTCAGAAGGGAACTGACTGATTAATCTGAAATGATACACATTACACGTTAATACAGGTCTGTTTAGTTAGTGTTGACGGTCATATGTTTCACTATTGTGGACATCTGCGGGTGTTTACTGACTGTAAGAACAGTCAGATGTTAGATACCCGGTGATATTGTCTACAATGATGAGAAGCTACACGAAGCTACATGCTAACTACGGTCAGCTACCTTCTCTCAAAGAAAACAGACTTTCACCATTTATGCAGTTTCCAACTCAAAAAAATGTAATGGTAAATATCACTTTTTACTTACTTCCACAGATAAATTTTAGCTTGAGGAGATGATGCCATGCACGGCTCCGACGCTACAGTGGAGAGGACATGGGTAGACCGGTGGAGCTCCATCTAGCTCGCTCTGAATTTTGTCGTCGGCTAGCAAGCACAAAAAAAAAACGCCATCACTTCAGCATTAGGCCACAGTGTTGTCATTATTGTTTTTAAATCTTTAAAATAGGTCCAGCCACTACTCCGGTCTGAGAAATTGCAAATGGCGGATCGGTGTTTTGAAAAGTTTCTGAAAGATCCAGTGACTCCTCCCCCTGACCAATCTGTGACCGACAGTGCGCTGACGTCACATCTGGACCCAACAAGAACCAGACCTGGGACCCCAGAGAAGTAGGTCCCAAAAATCGTGCGGGCTCCACCGCTGAAGGCACTGTGGATAAACTACACAACTGGCCCGATCTAGTTATATAGGAGCACCAAAAGGCCCTGTGGATAAGCACATTTTGAAGACCCCAACAGACCACCTAGTACCAGACTCACATCACCACCAGAAAAGGAGTTTCTCAGTGTGACCTCAGCTGAAGTGACGAGTGCCTTCAAGAGGATTAATCCTCACAAAACAACGGCCCAGACAACATCCCAGGGAAGGTGCTGAAAGACTGTGCTGATCAGCTCTGCAAGGTGCTGGCCGACATCTTTAACTTCTCCCTCACACTGGCAACAATTCCAACCTGACTGAAAATGACCATCATCATCCGAGTCCTAAAGAGCTCTACAGTGACTGGTCTGAATGACTATCGGCCAGTAGCCCTCACTCCAACAGTCGCTAAATGCTTCGAAAAACTGGTCATGAACCACATCAAAACTAACATTAACATCAGTGAGGACCCCCACCAGTACGCATACCACAAGAATCGATCAACAAAGGACGCCATCTCTTATGTGGTCCACAATGCTCTCACCCACCTGGAGCAGAAGGACTCCTACATCCATATGCTTTTTGTGGACTTCACATCTGCCTTCAACACCATGATTCCCCTGACCCTGATGGGACCCTGTGTACATAATTCTGGGACCCAGTGTACAAAATTTCGCTCCACCACATGTACCACATGTGGTGCGAATGACAATAAAGGATCTCTGACTCTGATAAACTACTCACACTAGGACTAAGCTCCTCAATATTCAACTGAGTCCTGGACTTCTTAGCAAACAGACTGCAGTCTGTGAGGATCCACAACTTCTCCTCCAACATAACCCTAAGTACCTTCACTCTGCTCACCTAAGACTGTGCACTTACCCAGCCAGGCTGTCATATTGCAAAGTTTGCTGATGATACAGTGGTGTTTGGATGACTCACAAACAATGATGAGTCCAGATACAGGGAGTCAGTGGAACACCTAGGCGGTTCGTGCAAGAAAAACAACCTTCACATCTATATGAAGGAGACAAAGGAGATAATTGTGGAATTCAGACGGAACAAACACACCTACTAACCCCCCCAATATAGGAATAGCAGTAGAAGTATCCTGATGCATGCTCAATAATTAAGGTAGAAAAAGCTAAAAAAGTTAAATCTTGTCCTCTGGAGCAAAACAAGCAAAAAAAAAAAAAAAAGTAGAAACGTTTCGTCTTCCATCCGAAAGACTTCCTCAGTCTGAGGTGCTGTATTCAGCTCTGTCTTATAAATAACACCTTTGCAGAGTGGATCAACCAGTTTTACTGCTGACAACCAAAACCAGCTGCTCACATGGTCAAGAAGAACCATCAGCCTAACGATGGATCGTTAGCACACTGATGGCTGTTTACTATTCACAGGAGGCTGAGTGATGCTAGCAATAACAGTATTGTAAGAGGGGGACAGTTGAACACAGAGGCTCCACCCCTGTTTCATGATGGACAATTTCTTTTCACAAAGATGGCCTCCTTTACTCCTCTCTCAAACCATCGTTCCTCTCTATCCAGTATGTGAACATCTTCATCCCTGAAAACGTGACCGCTGGCCTGGAGATGAGTGTAGACCGCAGAGTCCTGGCCTGATGTTGTTGCTCTTCTGTGCTGGGGCCATACTTTTAGCCAGGGGCTGTTTAGTTTCCCTGATGTAAGACTGATCACAGCCCTCCTGACACTGAACAGCATATACAATATTACTAAGTTTGTGCCGGGGGACTGGATCTTTGGGATGAACCAGTCTTTGCCGTAATGTATTTTGGGGTTTAAAAGCCACTGGGATGTTGTGTTTAGAAAATAAACGTCTCAGTTTCTCTGATACTCCCTCAACATATGGAATGACCACTGGTCTGGGTTCCTCCTTTTCATCTGATGGCTGACTGGAGTCCTGTTTGGGTTTCTTCTCTGCGTTCAGGAAGGCCCAGTTAGAATATCCACATTGCTCTAGAGCCTGTCTTGTGTGGGATTTCTCCTTCTGCCTGGCTCCTGAGTTAGTGGGGACGCTGTCTGCTCTGTGATACAGAGTCCTGATGACTCCTAACTTGTGCTCCAAAGGGTGATGGGAGTCAAACTGCAAATACTGGTCTGTGTGTGTGGGTTTGCGGTACACCTCAGTTTGCAAATGTCCTCTATCAGAGACTGAGACCTCACAGTCCAAGAAAGCCAACCTGCCATTTTTTACATTTTCTCGTGTGAACTTGATGTATTTATCCACAGAGTTGATGTGGTCAGTAAAATGTTGGATTTCCTGGGATTTAATTTAATCTAATCTAATCTAATTTAATTTAATTTAATTTAAAAGAGAGCCTTGACGTCCTTTTCAAGGACACCACCAAGTCATTGGTTCAGGTATGTTGATCACACCTGGGTTAAAATTCTTCTTCTCGTGTGAACTTGATGTATTTATTCACAGAGTTGATGTGGTCAGTAAAATGTTGGAATTCCTGGGATTTAATTTTAACCTTAATGATCCATCATTTTTCTACCTGGATTATTGAGCATGCATCAGGATAGTCTAGCAATAGTACTAAACAGAAACCTAGGGTTATTTTTATTCTCCTCTATTAAAGATGAGTAATATAACGTCCTAGCTTTACAGATAGCTTTTTTATATGTTAACAGACTATCTTTCCAAGTTAAAAAAAATTCTTCAACATTTGTAGAGCGCCATTTTCTCTCCTGGTTTCTAGATGCCTGCTTTAAAGTATGTAACTCAGAATTGAATCAAGGAGCCAGTTTTCTCTGATTGATTACTTTCTTTTTCAGTGGAGCAATTTTATCAAGTGAAGTTTGCCGAAGAAACTTGATAAGTGTTGGACTTTGCACCACATGACCCCATCCTGGGATCCAATGTACCCCGCGAACACAGGTATTGGAACGCCTGGGACCACGCTGCACACTCCCTTTTTCCATGGGTTGGAGTGACCAAGGTTGCATTGTACGTAGAAACATTATCTTACAGGTTTCACTCCTATGTGAACCTCTCCCTCATCGTGGACAAAGGACAAAATGAAGAAATTGCAGCGCTGAAACTGATGGTGCTGCAAAACCGGATGGTGTTGGATCTACTGACTGCAGCTCAGGGGGTACGTGTGCTCTCGTTAGGAGTAAATTATACATTTATATCCTGGGTGAAAATGACACACACGCTGAGATGCCATGCCCCGGTCAGACGCGTCTTGGGTTTTTGCTGTATCTCTGTCGGTCTGGGGCAGTGCTTCTCAATTATTTTCAGTTATGCCCCCCCTAGGAAGAAGTAAACATTTCGCGCCCCCCCCCCAACTTTCCGCCGCAACTTTAAATAGTATAATTTGTTTAAAAAATTGTTATGAGCATACCTCTGCATAACATTGTGTCCTTATTAATATTAAATAAATAAAGAAAGAAATATAGATCGACTTACAACAAAGATTATTAAAATTGTTTTATAGTGTGTAACAGAAAAGACTTAAAGTGCATCAATTTGTCTGAAATTAAAAAAAATATATATCCTTATTTAAACTGTAAACATTTTTGACCATTTGATACTGAACAATCAAATTGAATACAATCAATAAATAATAATAAATTCAAATTGATCAACAACATTTTCAGACAGGAGTGTTATAAAAAACACTTTGACCTACAAAAACAAAAATTAATAAAACAATTTGTGCTGTTTTTTTAAGGTTCTTTTTTAGTTTTATTTATCAAAATGAGGAAGTCAGGATTAATGGCTACAATGAGCACGTTTTGCAGTGCACAGCTTTTTGAAGCAGAGTTTGAAACATGATCCTGCAATGCTCAGCTCCTGCTCAATGTTTGGCTGGACTTGGACTTGGTCTCAGAGCAGCGACAGCAGAGAAGCTGCAAACAGCTCAGAGCTAGCGAGCTGGCTGGGGGTTGGGGTGGGGGGCGGTTCAGGGGAACACGCTCACAAGAGAAGAACCTGACAAGTTGTTTAGTGACATAAAATATATTTTGTTAGCAAAGAATAGAGTCCTAACATTTGTTAAACATACGTTTTTATAACAACTTAAAATAAAACATCAAACTTGTACTTTGACAATTGATAAAACTTAAAAAGTTTTGTCAACGTGAAAGAGGAAACAGGGGGCAGGTGTCGCTCTCACTTTGAGTTTATACTCTTTGTTGCATGTGTGCTGTGAGTGAAATGCGTCCAGAGCGCAGGACTTGTTAGCAAAGAATAGAGTCCTAACATTTAGTAAACATTACTTCTGTATTTAAAAAAAATAAAAATTGTGCTTTGACAAACTAAAAAAAAATGTTAAAGTAAAAGAGGAAGAGGGGCAGGTAAGGCTCTCGCTTTGACTTTATTCTCTGTCACATGCGTACTGTGGGTGACAAGCGTCCAGAGCGTCACCAGCTGAGGAGGTGTCACAGCGACCCAGTACAATCATGGCTCCCCAAACGACAAGAAAGACATATTTGTTCATAACTTTATTATTAGTCAGACTGAGAGTTGACGGATTTTAGCAAACAGTTGCTGAACGCACCCTGACACAATGATAATGGTAAAAAAATAAAAAATTAAAAAAACTAATTCCTGCCATAAAATGTTCCCCGGGGTCACATACCCCACCCCCCACCCCCCACCCCCCTCTCTGTGGCGCTGCACTGAGTGATCATGTTGTAAATTATTTTTGTCAGTAGAGATTGAGTGTAAAAGTTTTTTAAGTAGTATTTTGGTTGTAATCTTGTGTAAGGATTAGAAAATACAAGTTGTGATTAAAAGAGGTAGGTCGAGATTGGACGAGAGAGTGACTGAAGTGAGTGGAAGAGCTGCGCAGCAAGAGTATGTGTGTGTTTGAGGAGAAGCTCTTTGCAGTGTGATTTTGGTTGTTTGAATTGCTTCGCCGCCGAGTGAGCTGGAGTTTTCTCATCCCCGAGTGAGAAAATTAGTCATTTTGTATAAAACATAATGTTATACAGACAAAACGTGACAAAATGAATGGTGAATATGACGCAGACATTGACGCTTCAGGGTGGGACCCTGGCTCCCTCTTGAAACTCAGATCGACAAACTAGTAACATACCTGGCAGACCAAGGCAACTTGACAATGAAAAAAATCAGAAAAAATAAAAGAGAAGATAACTAAGGCAGTGTTCACCACACTCACCACTCTCAGCAAGGACAAAAACATCATCATTCTTCCAGCAGACAAAGGACGGTGCACAGTGATTTTGAACCAGAAAGACTATCATGAGAAAGTTATG
>NC_056507.1:46263401-46271587 GCF_014905685.2 Nematolebias whitei | reverse complement strand
ATGTTGAGGGAGTATCAGAGAAACTGAGACGCTTATTTTCTAAACATAACGTCCCAGTGGCTTTTAAACCCCAAAATACATTACGGCAAAGACTGGTTCATCCCAAAGATCCAGTCCCCTGGCACAAGCAGAGTAATGTGGTGTGTGCTGTTCTGTGTCAGGAGGGCTGTGATCAGTCTTACATCGGGGAAACAAAACAGCCACTGGCCAAAAGGATGGTCCAGCACAGAAGATCAACATCATCAAGTCAGGACTCTGCGGTCTACACTCATCTCCAGGCCAGCGGTCACTCTTTCAGGGATGAAGATGTTCACATCCTGGACAGAGAGGAATGATGGTTTGAGAGAGGAGAAAAGGAGGCCATCTTTGTGAAAAGAAATCGTCCATCGTTAAACGGGGTGGAGGCCTCCGGGTTCAACTGTCCCCCTCTTACAATGCTGTGATTGCTAGTATCACTCAGCCCTCTGTGAACAGTAAACAGCCATCAGTGTGCTAATGATCCATTGTTAGGCTGATGGTCCTTCTTGAGCATGTGATCAGCTGGTTTTGGTTGTCAGCAGCAAAACTGGTTGATCCACTCTGAGACGGTACTATTTAAGAGATGAGCTGAATACAGCTCCTCAGACTGAGGAAGTCTCTCGGATAAGAGATGAAACGTTTCTACATTTTTTTGTTGATTTGCTTTGTTTTTGTTTTTTTGAATGTCCAGAGGACCAGATTTAACTTTTTTAGATTTTTCTACCTGGATTATTGAGCATGCATCAGGAAACTAAGGCAATAGTGAAACAGGAAGCCCCACTAAGTTCATGCAAACCTTTAAGAGGATTTTTACTAAAACAACTGCGAACACTGAGACAGGAAGTAACAAAAAATATGCAGAAAGAACAAGAAGCGAGCTGGCTAGGAAAAAGGAAAACGTAAAAAGGACAGAGAAGAAGCGGAAAAACAGTTAAGAAAGTTTGAAAAACTTAATCGTGTCATGGCAAGGGATTAAAATACACTCTGGAGCAGGCAACACCAGAAGTGAAGGGTAGAGCAGCCTCATATCAAGTGAAGTCATCTATGCCCCTGTATCCGGGGCCAGAACAGACCACCTCAAAGGGAGAGACCTCCGTTAACAGGGAGGAAACCCCCCCTAGGGGGCTGCACACATCCATCGAAATAATACAGGGGACGCTAGTTTTAAAAAATACCAACCCATTTAGACAAGCAGCAGCACCATCAAGTGGACTCTTGGAGGAACAGCCTGAAAAGCCTGACCTGTTCAGCACCTGCAGGGCCCAAAACAAATGTTTTTGGACTCTTCCACTCATAAACAAAGAGGAATGGGGGGTGGCAGTCAGTCCAGCCTAAATTACAGCATGGGCTGAGGGAAGAACGAAGAGGTGAATAAAATAGAAAATCATATGAAAGAAACCTTAGAAAAAATTATGGTTCACAGCAAAGAAATGATTGAACAATGCAAGCGCAGAATGGATAAATTAAAGCATGAGCTGCAGGATACACAAGGAACACAACGGTCGCAACGGGGGCTGGTGTGTTGGTGGTGGCCGAGGACGGAGAGGCATGGGGCAGGGACAAAGGGGAAAAGGTGGATATGGAGGAGCCGCTCCTGACATCTGCTACAACTGTGGAAGACCAGGCCATTGTGCCAGAGATTGCCGAGCTCTACCACAAGGACGAGCGCCACCCAGTGGACAACCAGGTTTGCTGCCACACAACCCAGCAGCAATATCTACTCTGAACACAGGAGGGCAGTATCCGCAGTGAGAAAACTTTCCCACTCCTGGTACTTACGGACACACCCCTGAGAACCAATAGGGTAGCATGGGCACCACAGACCCCATGCTACCAGTGAGAGTGGGAGGACAAGAAATTAACTTCTTGGTGGACATAGGAGCCACCTACTCTACAATCACTACAGCTCCTGTCAACTACCTATCCACAAAGACTGTGTCATTGATGGGGTTTTCAGGGACAGAGCAATGTCTGCCCTTGACTGTACCACTGCCATTTCAGATAGGAACACAAAAATCGCAACATCCATTTGTCTGTTCACCTGCAACACCAGTCAACTTGATGGGAAGAGACTTACTGATAAAGTTGGGGGCATCTGTACTCTACAGGGCAGAAGGGGTGAGAGTTCAATTCCCAGATGGCTCCTATTTGCGATGTGGTGAACTGTGTACAGATGGACAGTACTTGATACAATCAGTGGCTCCTGAACATGCTGACCCTTCCGCATTACTGCTGAAGGGTCTAGTCCACTGCTGAAGCTGTTCCAACAATGGAAGCCTTAGATCCTGAGTCTACGCACCTATGTCTCTCCCCCCCCCCCACATGTCATGCTCTTCTATGACAAGAGCCATGCAGACTAAGTATCAAGAGGAGTTTACAGCTCAATTGGAGGGGAAGATTTGGACAATTCACACACAAAAAAATTATGTGGCACCGGCTGATGTGGCATCGGCGGTGGAGTTAACTCATGAACAATTATTGTGGTATCAAATGAGTGATGAAGCTGTGCCTCACATATCTCTCTCTCCCTCCATGTCAAGCATGAAGCAAATGAGCAGGGAGGAATGGTTAAACGTTCCCTGGCAGCTATGACCTGGATTCCCACCTCAGTACCAGGTCTGTGCTTTTCAAATTCTTGTGACACATACAGAATCTCCTCTCACACAGAAGAACAGGTGATGCTAGAACATGAGTTGTTGGCTCGTGACCACGGGAGAGAGAAGACTGATCATCATTATGCCACAGCAATGTTGGCCTCCATACCTGAAGGCTCATGGGCCACCTCCCCCTCGGATGTGGGGAAGACACAGTGCAGCCCAATCACCTTTCAGGTAAACACAGATACACCCACTTGGGTCCCACAATACCCACATAAACAACAAGCAGAAGAAGGAATTGCAGACACAATTCAGGGATTGATTGCTGCAGGAGTTTTACAACACTCGAGGTCTGAGTGGAACACACCCATCTTGCCTGTAGAGAAAAAAAAGAACCGGTAAATATCGAATGGCACATGATCTACGAGCCATCAATGCAATATTAAAAACACCCACAGTACCTGTTCCAAATTCTTATGTCTCTATCTCATCTCTGGACCCTACACACCGCTGGTATAAAACTGCAGAGATTTATTCTCATTTACATATAAAGGACAGCAGTGGCACTACACTTGACTCCCACAAGGGTTTGCTCTGTCTCCAGGTATCTTTAATCAGGTGTTAAAAGATGTACTACAGTCTTGCCGTCTCCCCAAAGACACCAGACTGATCCAATATGTGGACAACCTGTTGTTGGCAGCACCCACACCTGAAACCTGCATAGAAGCCACCAGATTGGTGTTGAGCCATATACAGATTGATGGATTTAAGGTTAGTAAAAACAAGCTACAAATTGAGAGAAAACAAGTTTCGTTCATGGGACAAGTTATCTCTGCAGGGACCACCAGTATGTCAAATACACACAAACAAAGCATACTAACACACCCAAAACTTTCACGAGTCAAAGACATGCTCTCATTCCTGGGACTAACAGGATACAGCAGAGGCTATACTCGAGCCTACTCAGATCTGACACAACCTCTGAGGGACCTGATCAAAGAAAAGTGCATGAGAAACTTGAACATTCTAATATGAACACAAGAAGCTGAAGAAGCCTTCATAAAACTCAAATAGTACATGTCATCTGTAGCTGAACTAACATTACCTGATTACAACTTGCCCTTCTTTCTAGATGTTTCTGTAACAAAACTAGCCATACATGGCATTTTGTTCCAGAAAAAAAAGGGGGTGAGTGAAAGGTACTACAGTACTTATCGTCAGTGATGGACAATATGGAAAAATGGCACCCCCATGCAAACAACACGCAGCAGGGTTTGCAAAATTAATTCAGAAAACAGCACATATTGTCATGGGACATGCCTTATAGGTACTGACCACACACAGTGTAGTGGCATATGTAAATCCTCCTAATGCTTTACTATGACCGCTTTAAGACAACACAGGTTATCTAAAGTACTAGAAGCCCCCAACATCACCTTCACACATGAAGGAATAAACATGGCGGACTGCATCTCCGAAGGAGAACCGCAACAGTGTGAAAAGCTTGTGACCACACTGGAAAAAGTAAGACCGGATCTGCAAGCGGACTAACTAATTTTTCTCTAAAATTTAAGCTTCGTCCAGTTGATTTAAATGCCTGTATATAAATTGTTGTTTGTTTGTCGATGACATGCAAAAGTTCAGATGTGGCTGAAGGTTTAAAGCCCCATGTAAAGTTGTGACACCATTTTTGCTGACATTAAAATCTTTACAAGAAGCGTGCTCAGTCCGAAAGCTGTTCTGGGTGTAATTGCCCATCGTTGTTTACTAGAAACACGTTAAAACTTGGACATCTTGAAAGCATCAAGAGGTGTGGTCATGTGACAGTTCGAAGAAAACTCTACTGGGTTTTTGGGTGCCTCTGGGGAGTTTTTTGCTAACTCCTCGAAAGACGTTGATGACCTTGGGTTTCTGTTTATAATATCCTCCTTAGGTCTGTAGTTGAAAACAGACTGGTCAGCAATACATCCCCGAGCAACATTTTTATTTTTTCTCTGGTGCTCGAAGCTATGCTTTTGATATGACAGAATTCTTAAAATAAACACCTAAAATAAAATAAACAGTGTTGTATTTGGATGATTCCTAAAAAGAATCTAGAAGAAGAATACCTACAGATGACCATATGGAGCTGTTATGGTTAAAGACAGGGATTGATAGGTTTTTATAATAGGCAGTGATGGAATTGATAGCTATTTATGATAGGCAGTGATGGAAATGTGTTTTTATAAGTTGAGGAAAAACAAGAACCGAAGGTATAGGGAAAGATAACATTATAAATGTCATGTATATTTGTTGCATGGATGATGTTGGAGTGTGAGTGAGTGGCTGCTGTATGAATGATAGTGTGTGTTTGTTAATGTATAACTAATATTTACAGATGTATAAGATTGAAAACTGATAACTTTAGCAGCCATCTAGTACAAGGTCACTTAATGACAGGAAATTTACACAGATGTAGTGAACTCGGCCTCCGACCAAAACTTACCTCTGAGGACCTTCATGGGACAGGAACAGTTATTTCATTGATCTGAATCCAGAAATACGAATTAGCTCATCCAGAGACTGTCTAATTGTATCCTGAAGTAATCAATTGAAAGAACACTCTTCTTTTATATTATCATCACTATTTTACAATATCTTGATAAATCAAAAGTGTGTTTAGTTCATACCATTCCTAAGTGTTGAAGTGAACCACTCATTTTAAATCAACTGTGAAACAGTATTAAGTATTAATGATTTTTTAATCCTCATTTAAATTAGAAATCAAGTTAAATGTCTATTTTACAAAGTAATTATGCATTTTTGATCTTCTGTCTGAAATGAGAAGTAGTGATGTCGGTCGAAAGTCAGAAGAGGAGTTATTAGAATGAAGTGTCGTGTTTCTAAACCTAGCAGATGGTAAACAAGAAGCTACTGGCCTCTCTTCCTCCCACTTCGACATAACATGTCTTCTGTCTGTATGGGACATTTCTAAAACATTCCTGCTGTTTTCTTGACTTGTAATGACCCTCTGACATCACTAGAACCACCCCCTGTTGGTTGCTTCAACCAATCAGGAAGTACTAAAGTGACCAGAAGTGAGAACTCTTTAAAAGTCGACACTTCCTGGAACTGTTGAGTTCTGGAGTCAGTGCTGCAGTTCTGCAGTTCTCAGTCTTGAGTTCTCAGTCTTGATTTGAACTCAGTCTTCATGGAGTCTTCCATATCTGAGTGGAAGCTCTGAACGGACTCACAGATGCTTGCTGTGAGTCCACCCGGGCATAAATGCCGTACAACTTCGAAGGGAGCTGAGCCTGTTTGTTGAACGGAATAAGTGACACGACTTCTGCCGAGTCGCAGCCGCCCTGAGGAGACGCTGAAAGGTAGCGTGCCTGGGACCTCTTGACCGTAGCGGACCCATCCTTTGCCAAGGTAAAGAGTTGTCACGAGCTTCACGCACTAAGTGGACCGAGGGCAAGCTGTGTTTGAAAGGAGCGTGCTGTTTCTGATCAACAGGCATGTATCTTCCTTCAAACCTCTTCCTTTAAACTCCTCCATTTCCCATCTTTAAACTCTTCTATTTTGCCAGTAATTAATCTAGAGGTCTTCAGAAATGTCTGTTGTTTTTATTAAGTATAACATGTGTAGTGAACTAAGCCTCAGGTCAAGTCCTGACCCTGAGGGCCTTCCTGGAAAAGGAACTGTTATTTCATTGATTTGTATCCAGAAACACAAACTAAGCTCATCCAGAGACTTTCTAGGTGTCCTGCACCGATCAATTGAAAGAACACTCTCTTTTTTATTATCATTACTATTTTACAATATCTTGATAATCAAAGTGTGTTTAGTTCAAACCATTTTAAATGTTGAAGTGAACTACTCATGTAGATGAACAGATGCTGCAAAATATTCATCAATTAAAACGGATTCCTCATTTTTCTGGACTGAATAAAACGTGCATTGAATTTAATGAAATGCAAACGTGAGACGTCATTTATCTTTGACCCATCAAAATGAATGCGGTCATTTATTTACAGAATCAAAGTTTAACATCAAACATGTACATTAATTTGGCAAAATATGAAAATAACAACATAATCAATCAATCAGGAAAACCATACGGCCATGATTTTCCGTTGCTTCACCACAGACATTTATGAAAACTGTACAATTATGATCAATTATCCACACGGCAGTGGATGAGCACTTTACACAGACATTTCTAAAATATCTGGAAGGATTTCTACTTGAGAGAAGAATTTAAAGATGAAAAGATGGAGTTTAAAGGGAGTAAAAGATGGATGAGGGAGAATGTGGTGTCAGCTTCAGAAACGGCACCCTCCATTCGAACCCAGCTCTCCTCGGTACGCTCAGTAGGAGACCAGACATTTACCTCATTCTGACGATGAATCAGTGAAGAGGAGCTCCAGTTAACGCTACCTTTTCAGCGTCTCCGTAGGATGGCTGTGAATCGTCCGAAGTAGTGACGAGATTCCGTCCGACACAAGCTCACCTCAGCAAGTGGAAAGTGTTATAATCCCATGAAACTCGGAAGAGCTCTGTGGTCATGTCAGGGTCTTCCCGGCTCCCAGCCAGACCCAACAGAACTTCACAGAACTGAGAACTGGGCAAATCCAGAACTGGCTCCCACAGCAACTGCACAGCACTAGGACATATCAGAACTCCCAGACATATCAGAACTCCGAGAACCAGGAAGTACCGACATTTTTAAAGAGCTCTTTTCCCGGTTCATTTGGGAGTCTTCTCATTGGTCAGTACCGACCAGACAGGGGTGTGTTTTGTGACGTAAGAGGTTACTAGGAGTCAGAAAAAGCAAGAATTGTTATGGAACAGGTTAAACTGTTCTCAGAGACAGAGAGAGTTTTGTTTTGGCGAGTTTGGAAAACAGGTGCCAACTCTACGTCTGAGAGGATGTAAACAAGACAGTTGTTCCAACACATGTCTGCTTCGACTCCTGACCTTGGAAAACGCACACTTGCTCATTCAAAGACAGAAATCAGAAAATGCATAAAAATCTGTAACAGACCTTACCATGAATTCTAACTCTGCATAAGCATTAAAAATCATTACACTGTTTCACAGTTAATAAAATTGATTAGTTCACTGCAACATCTAAAATGGTTTGAACTAAGACACTTTGATTATCAACATTTGTAAAATAGTAATGATAATAAAAAGAGAGTGTTCTTTCACTTGATTTTCAAGAAGGAAAGTCTCAGGATGGGTGAACCTGTATTTCTAGATTCAAATCAATGAAATAACAGTTTCTGTCCCACAAGGTTCTTAAGGTCAAGGGTTTTGACCTTAGGCTTGTTTTGACATCAGGTTAAGTTCACTACACTCATTTTAAATCAACTGTGAAACAGTATTAATGATTTTTAATCCTCATTCAAAGTAGAAATCAAGTTAATGTCTGTTACAGAGTAATTATTCAGTATGTAATGAAATAATATCTGTCAGATATTATCCATAATTTAAACGGATTCTTTAATTTTTCTGGACTGAGTACTATCGTGCCTTGAATGATTAAATGTGGACGGAAACGTGTTTTAATTTCTGACTCACCAACAA
>NC_056507.1:46261911-46263301 GCF_014905685.2 Nematolebias whitei | reverse complement strand
CATAACTTTCTCATGATAGTCTTTCTGGTTCAAAATCACTGTGCACCTTCCTTTGTCTGCTGGGAGAATGATGATGTTTTTGTCCTTGCTAAGAGTGGTGAGTGCATCCCTCTCCTCTCTACTGATGTTGGAAGGTGGTGGTTTGGCATTGCTGAGGCAGGCTGAAACTTTGATTCTGAGCTGTTCTGCTTCAGCCTCTTTAATTTTGTTGTTGCGGATGGCTGACTCAGTAGCTGTGATCATCTCTACCAGAGGAATTCTACTTGGTGCAACCGCAAAGTTCAGTCCCCTGGCAAGAATATCTGTCTCTGGCTGGGTGAGCTGTCTGTCAGATAAATTCTTCACCCACTTTTCTGTCTCCCTGGCATGTAATTGACTACTGGAGTGTTGTCCTACACTGAATGTGTTGTTATTGGAATAGTGATGGTGTTGATGAGCTATTAGTACGTTAAACTTGTTTTGTTGTCGAGTCTTGGACTTGACATGCTGTGCTAAGCGTGCCTGATCTGTACAGTCCATCACTTGCTGAAGTGTGGTCTGGGTTCAAAAAAACAAAAACAAAGCAAAACAACAACAAAAAATGTAGAAATGTTTCGTCTCTCATCCGAGAGACTTCCTCAGTCTGAGGAGCTGTATTCAGCTCAGTCTCTTAAATAGCACCTTCTCAGAGTGGATCAACCAGTTTTGCTGCTGACAACCAAAACCAGCTGATCACATGCTCAAGAAGGACCATCAGCCTAACAATGGATCATTAGCACACTGATGGCTGTTTAATGTTCACAGAGGGCTGAGTGATACTAGCAATCACAACATTGTAAGAGGGGGACAGTTGAACCCGGAGGCCTCCACCCCTGTTTAACGATGGACAATTTCTTTTCACAAAGATGGCCTCCTTTACTCTTCTCTCAAACCATCGTTCCTCTCTGTCCAGTATGTGAACATCTTCATCCCTGAAAGAGTGACCGCTGGCCTGGAGATGAGTGTAGACCGCAGAGTCCTGGCCTGATGATGTTGATCTTCTGTGCTGGACCATCCTTTTGGCCAGTGGCTGTTTTGTTTCCCCGATGTAAGACTGATCACAGCCCTCCTGACACAGAACAGCACACACCACATTACTCTGCTTGTGCCAGGGGACTGGATCTTTGGGATGAACCAGTCTTTGCCGTAATGTATTTTGGGGTTTAAAAGCCACTGGGACGTTATGTTTAGAAAATAAACGTCTCAGTTTCTCTGATACTCCCTCAACATATGGAATGACCACTGGTCTGGGTCTGGGTTCCTCCTTTTCACCTGTTGGCTGACTGGAGTCCTGTTTGGGTTTCTTCTCTGCTTTCAGGAAGGCCCAGTTAGGATATCCACATTGCTCTAGAGCCTGTCTTGTGTGGGATTT
>NC_056507.1:46259189-46261811 GCF_014905685.2 Nematolebias whitei | reverse complement strand
TCTTGATAATCAAAGTGTGTTTAGTTCAAACCATTTTAAATGTTGAAGTGAACTACTCATGTAGATGAACAGATGCTGCAAAATATTCATCAATTAAAACGGATTCCTCATTTTTCTGGACTGAATAAAACGTGCATTGAATTTAATGAAATGCAAACGTGAGACGTCATTTATCTTTGACCCATCAAAATGAATGCGGTCATTTATTTACAGAATCAAAGTTTAACATCAAACATGTACATTAATTTGGCAAAATATGAAAATAACAACATAATCAATCAATCAGGAAAACCATACGGCCATGATTTTCCGTTGCTTCACCACAGACATTTATGAAAACTGTACAATTATGATCAATTATCCACACGGCAGTGGATGAGCACTTTACACAGACATTTCTAAAATATCTGGAAGGATTTCTACTTGAGAGAAGAATTTAAAGATGAAAAGATGGAGTTTAAAGGGAGTAAAAGATGGATGAGGGAGAATGTGGTGTCAGCTTCAGAAACGGCACCCTCCATTCGAACCCAGCTCTCCTCGGTACGCTCAGTAGGAGACCAGACATTTACCTCATTCTGACGATGAATCAGTGAAGAGGAGCTCCAGTTAACGCTACCTTTTCAGCGTCTCCGTAGGATGGCTGTGAATCGTCCGAAGTAGTGACGAGATTCCGTCCGACACAAGCTCACCTCAGCAAGTGGAAAGTGTTATAATCCCATGAAACTCGGAAGAGCTCTGTGGTCATGTCAGGGTCTTCCCGGCTCCCAGCCAGACCCAACAGAACTTCACAGAACTGAGAACTGGGCAAATCCAGAACTGGCTCCCACAGCAACTGCACAGCACTAGGACATATCAGAACTCCCAGACATATCAGAACTCCGAGAACCAGGAAGTACCGACATTTTTAAAGAGCTCTTTTCCCGGTTCATTTGGGAGTCTTCTCATTGGTCAGTACCGACCAGACAGGGGTGTGTTTTGTGACGTAAGAGGTTACTAGGAGTCAGAAAAAGCAAGAATTGTTATGGAACAGGTTAAACTGTTCTCAGAGACAGAGAGAGTTTTGTTTTGGCGAGTTTGGAAAACAGGTGCCAACTCTACGTCTGAGAGGATGTAAACAAGACAGTTGTTCCAACACATGTCTGCTTCGACTCCTGACCTTGGAAAACGCACACTTGCTCATTCAAAGACAGAAATCAGAAAATGCATAAAAATCTGTAACAGACCTTACCATGAATTCTAACTCTGCATAAGCATTAAAAATCATTACACTGTTTCACAGTTAATAAAATTGATTAGTTCACTGCAACATCTAAAATGGTTTGAACTAAGACACTTTGATTATCAACATTTGTAAAATAGTAATGATAATAAAAAGAGAGTGTTCTTTCACTTGATTTTCAAGAAGGAAAGTCTCAGGATGGGTGAACCTGTATTTCTAGATTCAAATCAATGAAATAACAGTTTCTGTCCCACAAGGTTCTTAAGGTCAAGGGTTTTGACCTTAGGCTTGTTTTGACATCAGGTTAAGTTCACTACACTCATTTTAAATCAACTGTGAAACAGTATTAATGATTTTTAATCCTCATTCAAAGTAGAAATCAAGTTAATGTCTGTTACAGAGTAATTATTCAGTATGTAATGAAATAATATCTGTCAGATATTATCCATAATTTAAACGGATTCTTTAATTTTTCTGGACTGAGTACTATCGTGCCTTGAATGATTAAATGTGGACGGAAACGTGTTTTAATTTCTGACTCACCAACAATTTGAATTTCAGATTTGCACAAAATAGCAAAATATGCCAATCGCTTTGAGCCAGGGCCGTTGGGTTCAACTGACACTATGGCCTATCTGAACAACCTTGACTTCCAATTAAGAAGCTATACCAACGCTACAGTTGAGGATAAAGTAGGTTTGATCAGGCTCACTTCATCCAGGACGGTGTTTTCCTTCATAGAGCGTCAACCTGATGCCACAAGAAAGGATTACTGCCTGTTATGTACTTCTCTTATGAAAGAGTATTCCCCTTGCGCGGGACCTGATGGTTATCACTCTAAGCGCACCCTGCCAGCCAGGTGACCCCTAGAGCTGGGGAGTCGGCGCACGAAGGTCCAGTGTTTTTTCTCTCTCTCTCTGGACCTCAACAAACTCTTATCTGGACCTTTGTGGTTCTACCTGGTCCCGACAAATATCGCCGGGTGGTATTTCGCTGGTTTTCTGCTGGACTGGCCCTCGTGGTGTCTCCATAGGTGTGGGGGAAGTGTACCTGTGTCCCTCAAAATGGACCAGAACCGAACCGAGGTGGCTGTGGGGCTGTGGGGATTTCGTCTTCAACAGAGCTGGTCTCAGCTTCAGTGAGCAGCATGTTACTTTTACCGAAGGACTGTCCACCTCGGTGGAGTCGTTGTGTTCACCTGGAGGAGACGCTCCGGTGCTTTGAAGTGCCGCCAGACCGGAGCAGAATCGGGCCGCCGGGCCGGGCCGCTGGACTGGGCCGCCGGACCGGAGCAGAACCGGGCCAGGGATATCTTCAGCCTCTTCGTCTCTCGTGCTTGGAGCGCCGGAGCCGAACTGGAGCAGAATCTGACCGGACCAGTTGCCGACTTCAGCCTCAGCCTC
>NC_056507.1:46246278-46259089 GCF_014905685.2 Nematolebias whitei | reverse complement strand
TGGAGCAGAATCTGACCGGACCAGTTGCCGACTTCAGCCTCAGCCTCTCCGGTCAGTCTCGCTTTTCACCGGGGGTGCCCCGTGCTGTTGGGTGTGGAGGTGATGTGCTGAGAAGCGGAGGAGCAGCGTGGAGGAGCAGTGTGGAGGAGCAGCGTGAAGGAGCAGCGTGAAGGAGCAGCGTGGAGGAGCAGCGTGGAGGAGCAGCGTGGAGGAGCAGCGTGGAGGAGCAGCGTGAAGGAGCAGCGTGGAGGAGCAGCGTGAAGGAGCAGGGCTGCGTGGTGCTCGAGAGAAGTTCGGAGTTTGTATCGGAGTTGTTGCAGGCCTCCATCCAAACTCACCTGGATAATAATTAATTTTGTTCCGGATTACGCTTTTGGCCCCTGTTGACTTGAAACGAGCTAGGATCATGCCTTTCACTTCAGGAGGATTTTCTGGCAGCTCACTCTGCTATTTGCTGCAAATTATCTGTTTCTGTTTCGGCCTGTTGATTCTGGACCCAGCTTCTGATTCCCATGGGAGCATCCATCCATCTTCACTGGGGGGCCGGAGCCCCCCTCAGCCCAACTCAAACTGCAGTTGGGCCAACTCGTCGGGTTTGTTTGCCCATTTGAACTGTGACGTTTTATGGTCTGAAACTTTTCTGCATCATTCATATTACTGTCACTATTTTCAGTTCTCAGATTATCTGGAGTCACTGAATCTTGTTAATACACCTGAATCTGTCCATCACTGCAACTTTCACTGTTTTTGGGTTCTGAATGATCGCGTCTTCATTAATGTTTCTCATGGTTCGATTATGGGGGCTAATTGTCACACTGTTAACTCCTGTAATTACACATCAGCCACAAAAAACTCAAGAAAATGTCTGATAATAATGTTGTTACTGCTCTCAGGGATTCAGCCCAACCCTGGACCCCCCACTAATTATAGCACACCAAATGACTTTAAAAACGTGTCTGGGCTTAATTTTCTGCATGTAAACGCTCGTAACCTTCTGAGAAAACTGGATGCTTTGAAAATTCTGGTCAGTTCTTCTGAGGCAGATGTTATCTTTATTTCTGAATCCTGGCTGAACAAATCTGTACTCAATAATGACGTGGCAATCAATGGATTTATCATCTACCGCTGTGATCGTCAAAAAAAGGGGGGGGTGGAGTCATTATTTACATTAGAGATTCTCTGGTTTCTAGTCTTGTGTCTTCTAAAACAATTCCAAACCAGTTTGAAGCCTTATCTGTAAACATCACCTTGAATGGAGGCCAGATTTTAACTGTAGTTTGCTGCTACCGCCCCCCCACAGCATCACCTGAGGCATTGACTGCCATGATAGAATTCCTTGGTAATTTAAAATTCACAGAGGTCTTTTTGGCTGGAGATCTCAACATTGATTGGTGTAAGTCGACCCCCCTCTGTGATAAATTCAAGGAATGTTGCCTGTCAATTTAACCCAACTGATCGACTCTCCCACTAGATTAAATAAAAATCGTCCTGATAAATCCTCCATCTTAGACCTATTTCTAACTAATATGCCTCACAAATTCCCTGGTACAGGTGTATTAGCTGATCTTTTGAGTGATCATTGTGTGACAGCTGCTTTGAGAGATATTAAACTTCCACCTTCTAAGCCCAGATTAATTCAAAAAAGGGATTTGAAACGTTTTTGTGAACAGTCATTCCTCTGGGATCTGTCTCACTTTGACTGGCATCGTATTCTGTTAACTGATGACGTGAACTATTTTCATAATAGTTTCATTTATTTTCTGAACAAACATGCTCCTTTACGTCAGTTCAGAATAAAGGAACGAGACAGCCCCTGGTTTAATCCAGAGCTAGCTGACCTCCTACACAGGAGACTTCATCTTTGGGACACAGTGAGAAAATCTGACTCAGACACTGACTGGTTGAGTTTTCGACAGATGAGGAATAAATGCACAACTGCTGTCAAAGCAGCAAAACGCAACTATTTCTTATCTCAGACCTCCAAAAATCTAAATGACCCTAACAGATTCTGGAAAACTATCAAATCTCTCTCAGGCACCCGCCAATCATCTGACCTCCCATCACAACTTCTCGTTAACTCTGTTCCTGTGTCAAATAAACATGAGATCCTGAACTGTCTCAACAAACATTTTGTTGCTTCTAGTTCTTTATTTGACACAGTTACTAACATAAAATCAGCCATTTCCCCTAATAACCAAACTTCTACAAATCAAATCCCTCCTACAAGTCAATCCTCAGTTAATCACACCTTCTCTTTTTCTCCATTCTCAGTCAGTGAGGTTAATAAACTGTTAAAAGATCTTGACCCTAAAAAATCTGCAGGTTCAGATGAACTTCCACCTTATTTTTTAAGGCTGGCTGCTCATATCATCACAGTCCCTGTGACCCACATCTTCAATCTCTCCATAAGACAAAACTCCATCCCAGACACTTGGAAAACAGCCTTTGTTCTTCCTTTGCTGAAGGGAGGTGACCCCACCTCACTGAACAACTATCGACCAATCTCTAAACTCTGCATTTTAGCCAAGGTTCTAGAAAAACTGATAAACTCTCAAATCAAAAATTACCTGGACTTATTTAACATCTTACCTCCACATCAATCTGGTTTCAGGAAACAACACAGCACAACCACTGCTTCACTGAAGGTTCTTAATTATGTTGTTGAAGCACTGGATGCTAAGGATTATTGTGCTACACTTTTCTTAGACCTGTCTAAAGCTTTTGACACTGTGGATCAGAACATCTTGTGTCATAAACTTTCAGAAATCGGTTTCTCAGATCACACCATTGGTTGGTTCTCTAACTATCTTTCAGACCGGAGGCAATGTGTTCAACATAATGGTACTTCCTCCAGTTATTTAACAGTCAACAATGGTGTACCACAAGGCTCAGTCTTAGGACCCACCCTCTTTACAATCTACATACATAATGTAGGTAAAAACATCCCTAATGCATCCATACATTTCTATGCTGATGACACAGTTGTTTATTGTCGAGCTAAAACTGTTGCTAAGGCTTTCTAGCTTTTGAAATCTGCATTCAACATCATCCAGACTGATTTGTTTCGCCTCAAACTTGTCCTAAATGCCGACAAAACCAAAGGGATGCTTTTTTCAAATAGGAAGTTGGTCCCAGCAGTTCTTCCTCCGATTTTATCTTCAAATGTGTCCCCATTGAGTTTGTTGATTCCTATAAATTTTGGGGTATCTTGGTCGACTCACATCTCTCTTTTAAGCTCCATGTGGAAAACTTGATAAAGAAACTGAAAGTTAAACTGGGTTTCTTTTTCAGAAACAAATCCTGTCTAACCCTGAATGCTAGAAAACGCCTTGTATCTGTGACTTTCCTTCCCTCAATTGATTATGGTGATATTATTTATATGAACGCTCCTATAAGAACCCTGCAGATGTTGGATGCTGTCTATCATGGTGCACTAAGATTCATAACTGGCTGTGATTATCGTACCCACCACTGCACCCTGTATTCACTGGTTAACTGGACATCATTAACTTCACGCAGACTCTCTCACTGGTATATTTTCATCTTTAAATCACTTCTTGGTCTGTTGCCTTCATACATCTCCTCCTACTTGTCTCTGCGTGAGTGCAGCTATGGAGTGCGCTCTCAGGACATTATTACCTGCAGTGTTCCCTCAATGAGGACTGAACTAGGCAAAATGGCCTTCTCCTATTCCGCTCCTGTTTCCTAGAATATCTTACAAAAAGATTTGAAGCTCTCGACCTTGACCTCTCTAAGTGTCTTTAATAATCTGTTGGGCACCTGGCAGGGTCCAATGCTGACATGTTCCTGTTTTTAGTTTTCTACATTTGTCTTGGAATCTAGCTGTTTTTTTTGTTTGTTTGTTTGTTTTGTTACCTTGTTACCTTTTAGCCAACCTACTTGTTAAAAAAAAAACCTGTAGTATGCTTTTTCATAACTGTTTATTGTTGTTGCTGTTGTCCATTGTTGTCATATTTCTTTGTTGAAATCAGTTCTCTCTTGTAAATGAGTCCTCGAGGCTCAATGGGATTCACCTGTATAAATAAAGGTTGATTGATATCCAGCCGCCGACAAGGTTATGCAAGGTAAGAATGAGCACCCAAGGGCATATTATTCTAGGATTTTGCAGGCTTATTTTGTTTACAGGAACGAGGCGAGCATGGAGGAAGAGGAACCGTTTAAGTACGTGTTCAGCAAAAATCTCCACCCTGAAATAAGGATGTCAGTGCAAATGATGGCTAATTTCAAAGAGAAATCCATCAGTGAGATAAAAAGTTGTGCTATGAATGTCTTTGAAGCCCGTTCACAGGCCAAAACACCCATTGAGGTGTACCCAGGTGAGAGGATTCCTGCCCAGTCATTAGAATTGGAAGGGACGAGAGCTTCGACTCCCCCCCCCAAAAAAAAAAGGCGATAGGAAAGGAGGTTTCCCAGCAGTCAAACCGCAACAGGTGAGTGCCCCCTGGTCCAGACGAAATCCTAAACGGTTTCCCAAGAAACCAGAGGATGAACGAACGTACCAGAAGGGGGGGCGAACGCCCTAAAAGTAAAAAGTATGGCACCAAGTGTGGC
Organism: Nematolebias whitei; assembly: GCF_014905685.2. Taxonomy (NCBI): domain Eukaryota; kingdom Metazoa; phylum Chordata; class Actinopteri; order Cyprinodontiformes; family Rivulidae; genus Nematolebias; species Nematolebias whitei. The sequence continues at coordinate 46,254,517 of NC_056507.1, read as the reverse complement.
CCATACAAACAGGGATCCCACTGGGAACCCAAGAGGGGTGGAACTCTTTCCCCACCACGTCGGGCTGAACAGCCTGACACGAAAAAGAAACAGTAGCAGGTCCAGAAAGAGAACCGCAGTCCTCTGAGCTCGGACGAGACAGACAGGGTGCATCAGTTGTTGCACTTGTTGGAAGGTGTTGCCAAGGACAAACAACCTAACGCTTTGTTTGGCAATATCATTGCTGATAAGTCAGAGCAGGTAACTCTAAATTGTCCCTAGGTGTGAGTGGGAGAGTGAATGGTTGTTTGTCTCGTTTGTCTCTATGTGGCCCTGTGATGGACTTGCGACCTGTCCAGGGTGTACCCCGCCCCTCGCACAGTGACTGCTGGACATGGGCATCAGCGACCCCCGTGACCCAAAATGGAATAAGCGGGTAAAGATAATGGATGGATGGATAAGTCAGAGCACACAGACAACACCGTTACTGCTGTCACAGACAGTCACCATGACGCTGTTGTTGTAAACTCTGACATGCCCTCACCTGAAATAGGGGGTGTACAATCACACGTCACCGAAGGAGACCTGTCACAAACTGAAACCTCAGAAACAGCAATAGCTGTGCTAACTGTTCAGTCCAAACAGTGTGATACAAACAACAACGCTGCCGCTGTCATGGACAGCCACCAGAACCTTGTTGTTACAAACAATGAGAGCCCCTCAACACACAGTGAACGGGTGATCTCATACATCAATGACGGACGCCCGTCAAGAGCCGAACTCCCAGAAGCAGCAGCAACTGCACCAACGGTTCGGAAAAACCAGGATTACACAGGTGAAGGTAGATGTGAGAAGAAATGTTGGCCAAAACCTCCAAGGTTCCTGTGTAACCTGATCAGAAAGGGGGTCGCTAAGAAAGCTTACCTGTCAATCACACTTGAAGGGGTCGTCACACATGAAGCCCTACTGGATGGTATAGCCGACATAACTATTATGTCAGCCAAACTGTTCGAGAAGCTCAGGACTGCCGCTAACTGTGTTCCCAGGGAAATACCTCTCATAGAATGTGCTATAGGACTGCAGGGCCTTGCAGAGACGAGGACAACCCTAACAGCTAGAGCTATGGTTCACATGCAGGTTAGTGGGATGACACTATACCACCCAGTATATGTGTCTATGGTTGACTCATTCCCATTTTTGGTCGGCCAGGATTTTATAAATCGTTTTGACGCGATTATAGATTATGGTACACAGACAATGTGGGCTAGAGTGAGCAAACCCCTGCCAATACTCATGCCTCCTGAGACAGTCACCGACTGCCCAACAGCAGGCACCGCAGAAGGCACTGAGGACCTCTCAGCAGAGAACACAGTTATCCTTCAAAAGCATGTGGAACCGAAAACACCCAACAGGTGAACCAGACTCTGACTGAACAAGAAAGCCTCCTCTGCAAGCTGAGACAGTCAGGGCCCACCAGATACTACCTACCATTGGTAGTTCAAGGTGTAGAGATCCAAGAATCCAACACCAAAGATGCTGTACTGTCGCTGGGGACAGATAAACCAGCTATCAACGACGGAGCCGTGGATGGCCCTCAGTGGTCCTCTGACCCCTCCTGGCTGCTCGCAACTCTACAACCTACAGCTGAGGTAATGGCAGTCACACGTGCACAGGCTACAGCCAAGCCGGCTGACAACACAGTCTCTGTACAACCCATGCTGACTGACCCAGACATCATCCAACTTCAGAAGTCAGATCGTGCTATAAACTCAATGATGCTGTATTTGACTGACCCAGGGAAAAACACTCAGTCCGAAGCAGCTGTAATTTAGCTCGAAAAAGAGAGAACCCGTTATTTAAATTATATTGTAGTAAAGGTACAGCAAAGCTGACATTGACACACTACACAGACTTATAAAACCAAAGGCGGAGGAAAAAAATCAATACATCAGACATATTGGTAAGTGACCTGTTTATATTAACATAAATTTATTTAAATAACTTTTCAAGACCAACAGGTACAGTTCAAACTGGCAGCCGAGACAGAAAACAGAAATATCCACAATTAAGTTGATAAAACAAGGGGAAACCCTGCAGTGTTCTGGTCCTGATCTTACTTCTTCCAGCATTATGTGCAGATTTTTGCATATTCAACTATGGGGGCATCGAGCTGAATTACACCTTGGGCAAGGTAACCACCTTCCGGTTCGACCTGTGCAGTATCATAGCGTGTGGAAAACAACAGGCCAGCTGGAGAGGGTATGATCTTTATTTGTGTATGACGGCCATCCATCCATCCATTTTCTTCCGCTTATCCGGGGTTGGGTCGCGGGGGTAGCAGCCTAAGTAGGGAGGCCCAGACTTCCCTCTCCCCAGCCACTTGGGCCAGCTCTTCCGGGGGAATCCCGAGGCGTTCCCAGGCCAGCCGAGAAACATAGTCCCTCCAGCATGTCCTGGGTCTTCCTCTGGGCCTCCTTCTGGTGGGACGTGTCCGGAACACCTCACCAGGGAGGCGTCCAGAAGGCATCCTAAACAGATGCCCAAGCCACCTCAACTGGCTCCTCTCGACATGGAGAAGCAGCGGCTCTACTCCGAGTCCCTCCCGGATGATCGAGCTTCTCACCCTGTCTCTAAGGGAGAGACCAGACACCCTGCAGAGAAAACTCATTTCGGCCGCTTGTATCCGAGATCTCATTCTTTCGGTCACAACCCAAAGCTCGTGACCATAGATGAGGGTGGGAACGTAGATCGATCGGTAAATTGAGAGCTTCGCCTTTTGACTCAGCTCTCTCTTCACCACGACAGACCTGTACAGCGCCCGCTTCACTGCAGACGCTGCACCTATCCGCCTATCGATCTCACGCTCCATTTTTCCCTCATTCGTGAACAAGACCCCAAGATACTTGAACTCCTCCACTTGGGGTAGGACCTTCTCCCTGACCCGGAGAGGGCACTCTATCCTTTTACGGCTCAAGACCATGGCCTCGGATTTGTAGGAACTGATCTTCATCCCGGCCGCATCACATTCGGCTGCGATCCGCTCCAGCGAAAGCTGTAGATCACGATCTGATGAAGCTAATAAGACCACATCATCTGCAAAAAGCAGAGACGCAATCCTAAGGCCACCAAAACGGATCCCCTCAACACCTTGGCTGTGCCTAGAAATTCTGTCCATAAAAGTTATGAACAGAATCGGTGACAAAGGGCAACCTTGGCGGAGTCCAACTCTCACCGGGAACAAGCCCGACTTACTGCCGGCGATGCGGACCAGGCTCTGACACCAGTCATACAGGGACCTAACAGCCCGTATCAAAGGGCCCGGTACCCCATACTCCGAGAGTACCCCCCACAGGGCCCCCCGAGGGACGCGGTCGAACACCTTCTCCAAGTCCACAAAGCACATGTAGACTGGTTGGGCAAACTCCCACGCACACTCCAGGACCCTGCTGAGAGTGTAGAGCTGGTCCAGTGTTCCACGGCCAGGACGAAAACCGCACTGTTCCTCCTGAATCCGAGGTTCGACTATCTGACGGACCCTCCTCTTCAGAACCCCCGAATAGACCTTACCAGGGAGGCTTAAGAGTGTGATTCCCCTGTAGTTGGAACACACTCTATGGTCCCCCTTTTTGAATAGGGGGACCACCAACCCGATCTGCCTATCCAGGGGAACTTCCCCCGATGTCCACGCAATATTGCAGAGTCGCATAAGCCAACACAACCCTACAACATCTAGAGCCTTAAGGAATTCTGGGTGGATCTCATCCACCCCTGGGGCCCTGCCACCGAGGAGCTTTTTAACCACCTCGGTGACCTCAGCACCAGAGATTGGAGGGCCCGACCCAGAGTCCCCAGGCTCTGCTTCCTCAGTGGAAGACGTGCCGGTGGGATTGAGGAGGTCTTCAAAATATTCCGCCCACCGACCCACAACATCCCGAGTTGAGGTCAGCAGCACACCACTCCCACTATAAACAGTGTTGGTGGCGTACCGCTTTCCCCCCCTTAGACGCCGGATGGTGGACCAGAATCGTCTCGAAGCCGTGCGGAAGTCCTTCTCCACGGCCTCTCCGAACTCCTCCCATGCCCGAGTTTTTGCCTCAGCAACCACCCGAGCCGCATGTCGCTTGGACTGCCGGTACCCATCAGCTGCTTCCGGGGTCCCACAGGCCAAAAAGGCCCGATAGGACTCCTTCTTCAGCCTGACAGCATCCCTCACCGACGGTGTCCACCATCCGGTTCGAGGGTTGCCGCCGCGACAGGCACCGACAACCTTGCGGCCGCAGCTCTGGTAAGCCGCCTCGACAATAGAGGCACGAAGCATGGTCCACTCAGACTCAATGTCCCCCACCTCCCTCGGAACATGTTCAAAGTTCTCCCGGAGGTGGGAGTTGAAACTCTGTTTCACAGGAGACTCTGCCAGACGTTCCCAGCAAACCCTCACAATACGTTTGGGTCTGCCAGGTCTGACCGGCATCCTCCCCCACCATCGGAGCCAACTCACCACCAGGTAGTGATCAGTTGACAGCTCCGCCCCTCTCTTCACCCGAGTGTCCAAGACATGTGGCCACAGATCAGATGAGACAATGGCAAAGTCGATCATCGAACTGCGGCCTAGGGTGTCCTGGTACCAAGAGCACATATGGACACCCTTATGCTTGAACAAGGTGTTCGTTATTGACAATCCATGACGAGCACAGAAGTCCAACAACAAAACACCACTCTGGTTCAGATCAGGGAGGCCATTCCTCCCAACCACACCCCTCCAGGTCTCACTGTCATTGCCCACATGAGCATTGAAGTCCCCCAGCAGAACAAGGGAATCCCCAGAAGGTGCACTTTCCAGTACCCCCTCCAAGGACTACAGAAAGGGTGGATAATCTGAACTGCCGTTTGGTGCATAAGCACAAACGACAGTCAGAACCTGTCCCCCCACACGTAGGCGGAGGGAGGCCACCCTCTCATTTACCGGGGTGAACCCCAATACACAGGCACCAAGTTGGGGGGCAATAAGTACGCCCACGCCTGCTCGGCACCTCTCACCAGGGGCAACTCTAGAGTGGAAGAGTGTCCAGCCCCTCTCAAGGAAACGGTTCCAGAGCCCGAGCCATGCGTAGAGGTGAGTCCGACTATTTCTAGCCGGAACCTCTCAGCCTCACACACTAGCTCAGGCTCCTTCCCCACCAGTGAGGTGACATTCCATGTCCCAATAGCCAGCTTCTGTAGCCGAGGATCAGACCGCCAGGGTCCCCGCCCTCGGCCACCACCTTTGGATCACATGCGCTGATGGCCTGGTGCCCGACCTGGAGCTCAGTGATTGCCTATACTGGCCCTTTTTGGACCCCAGACTACTCAGCCACGTATGAACAGAGATGCTGTAGAGGGTCTGGCTGAGAAATAAGGACCTACCTCTCTGATGGCCATACAAAACCGCATGGCACTTGACATGGTATTGCCGAAAAGGGGGAAGCCTGTGCTATGATTGGAGAAAAATGTTGTACTTTCATCCCTAACAACACTGCCCCTGACGGATCTGTGACCAGAACACTGGAGGGACTGTGAAGACTGAGTAAGACCATGCACAAACACTCAGGCAGTGGGAACCCTTTAGAAGAATGATTTTCAAACATGTTTGGTAAATGGAAAACATTATTAATCTCTCTGTTTGTGTCTATGGCTACATTTTTAGGGATCATGGTGGTCTGTGGCTGTTGCTGTGTGCCCTGCTGTTGTTCACTGGAGGTCAGATTCATCACCACTACAATCGAGAAAGGTGGCAGTGAGCGCCTTCCTGCTTACCAAATGTACAGCCAGGGACGAGACAGGGAACTATCCTTAGTGGCCATTGCACCGCTACTACAAGAGGCTGACTGTTACCGTCAGCTTTAAAGTTGCCTGTTTTACTAAAATGCTGCATTGTGTGTTTACATAGAAAGATGAGGGAAAGTTTATTTTCCTGTACAGGTGGGGTCTGGGTCAGAAATGACCACCGTCACAGAGGCGTGAGGTGATGTCCTGCTTTCCTCCTTAAAATGAACAGCTGCCTCAGGGGGGGTTCCAGGACATGCAGAGGTACGCCTAGAGTTGTTCCGTTGATTTTCCTTGACAAAATTTAATTCAGAAATACTGTTTTTCTGATCACCGTTTATTTTTTTACTGCATGATTTAAAAGTGAATTTGAAAACAGTTCTTGCTTCATACTTTATGAAGCAAGATTGTTCAGGTTTGAATTATAGCCCACAACAGGAATGCAAGGTGGATCATCATGTGTGTGTTTTCACTGCAACTTGAATTTAGTTTCAAAGAGAAGTGTAAACTAGCTCTGACAGAGGTGTGCATGTGCATCATGCTCAGATTAGTAGAACGCTGCTGAACACTTCCACAGCAGAAAACACACACATACATGCACATGCGCGCACGCACACACGTACACACATGCACGCACGCACGCACGCACACACACACAGAGTTTCAGGCCTCATGATTTTTGCTCAGTTGCACACATCACAAAAACATTCATTTCACTCCCCCACCCAAACACTTCATTACTCCTACCCCCCACTCTGAGCCTCCCATTCAGGCAGCCCAGCAGTGGTCCATACGGGTCATGCTCCTATTTGGAAAGTATTGATTTGAACGTTTATCCCCTCAATTTGTATGAGTGAGCCCTCAGGGCCTCAACACACACAGATGGATGGACGGACAGACAGGCAAATAGAGCAGCTGTGGCTGAGTGGTTAGAGCAGTCGCCCACCAATGCAAGAGTTGGGAGTTTGATTCCACCAGCAGTCACATGCCAAAGTGTCCCTGGGCAAGACACTGAACCCCTCATTGCCTCCCATGTGTGTCCCATCGGTGTATGAATGTGATTTAAACACACTGATTAGTCTTTGTAGAGATCTAGTAGAGTGCTGTATGAATGGGTAAATGATGACACAGATTGTAGTGGAAAGCACTTTGAGTATCTTGATAAGATAGAAAGGTGCTATATAAGTACAGTCCATTTACCACTGATGGGCGGATGGAAAACATAACAAAATCACAACAACATTTTAAAAAAACAGAATGACATTTGAAAAAATGGAATTACATTAAGCCAAAGCGGAAGTGGCCAAAGCGGAAGTGGCCCGAATCACATTAGAAAAAATCTGAATGACATTTGAAAAAAACGAATTACATTAAGCCAAACAGGAAGTTTTTTTTATTTTATTTTATTAACAGCATAAAACCGAACAAAAGAACAATATACAGTACATCCTGATGCATGCTCAATAATCCAGATAGAAAAATCTAAAAAAGTTAAGTCAGGTCCTCTGGAGGCCTTCGTGTTCAACTATCCCCCTCTTACAATGCTGTTACTACTAGTATCACTCAGCCCCCTGTGGATAGCAAGCAGCTATCAGGGTGCTAACGATCCATTGTTGGTGCTAAAAATCCATTTTTAGGCTGATGGTCCTCCTTAATCATGTGAAGAACTAGTTTTGACTGTCAACAACAAACTGGTTGATCCACTATGAGAAGGTGCTATTTATAAGACTGAGCTGAATACAGCTCCTCAGACTGAAGAAGTCTTTCGGATGAAAAATGAAACGTTTCTCTGATCTTATTTATTTTTTGTTGTTGTTTATTGAACATCCAAAGGACCTGACAACTTTATAGAATATACAGGACACACATATCTCTGTTGTGTGTACTGTATATTGTTCTGTTGTTTGGTTTTATGCTGTTAATAAAGAACAACAACAAAAAAAACTTCCTGTTTGGCTTAATGTAATTTCCTTTTTTCAAATGTCATTCTGTTTTTTTCAAATGTAATTCTGTTTTTTCAAATGTAATTCTGATTTTTTTCAAATGTAATTCTTTTTTCAAATGTCATTCATTTTTTCAAATGTTGTTCATTTACACCTTAGGGCCACCATAGATAGAAGCCTGAGTTTCAGTCTCTCAGCTGTATGTGTAAACCTTTAAGGGTCATAAAACAATGACACATTGAATGTTTAAATGATGATGTTTGGTACAACTTGTCTCCTGACTCAGAGATCTGATGAGTGTTTTCCTGGACAGGCATTGAACAGTAACCTTAAAATATTTTAGTGCAAAAATATTCAAGTAGTAGGAGTTATAGTGTGGAGAAAACAGAAGCAGAAGACAATCGTGGCCTTGAGATTACCTTTGGCCACTACAATCATTTGAGGCAACTTCACTTTTAAAAAATATAAAAACTAGAATATATACACACACACACACACACACACACACACACACA
>NC_056507.1:46242699-46246178 GCF_014905685.2 Nematolebias whitei | reverse complement strand
TATATATACATATATATATATATTTATACATATATATATATATATATATACACATATTGGCTGCTGTCGAGGAAAATCAACACAACTCGGATTTTTCAGCCTATTCACCTGTTCCTCTCATTGGTTCGGAGATACATGGAGAAAAGACACAATAATCAGTCAGAGAGATTCAGGATAAAAAGTATTACCAACATTTATTAAAGCTTTCAGCTGAAAGGAGACACTCTTACCCCAAAGCAACAGAGATACAACAAAAACCCAAGACGCGTCTGACCGAAGCTTTCAGGTTCCTCTGTATTTAAACACAAAAGCTCCACCCATAGACGTGTCACATATTCTTACATTTCTTTGTCTAAACTAGTTCACACTGATGTCTTCATTTCCTGGAAGTCTTTTTATGGAGTTGTTTTATTATTTTCTTCTGCCGTTCCAGTTTACTAGTGATCTTGTCATCAGGTGGGACACACCAGCAGCTCCCTGTTAGTTCATGTCCGGTACACAAAAAAAACTTAAATACATTCTCTGACTTAGTTCACTCTGTACTTGTTGATACCAAAAGGCAAACAGATCCAAAAGCCAAGCAGATACAGGTAATGGACATGATGCAGTTGTGATACATCGAGCAATATAGCACAACAGATAAGAGCGTCTTTACACTGCTGAGGGCATTCAGAGCAGCTGTCAGACTGCTGAACTTGAACTACACTTAGATTCAGCCTTATCTTACATTTTTTAAATATGTATTTACACGCGCACACGCGCACACTTGTGTATTTGTGTGTGTGCATGTGTATATAGCTAGACCTTTTTGTATTTATTTATTTGTTAATTGTTAGGCTTCTAGATCTGGGACCTGAGTGTGAATTTCGTACCGTTAATATGCAAATATTAAACTAAAAACATTACAGAAGACCAAAGATAAAGGAGGACTAGAGCTACTCAATATTCAGGAATTAGAATAAACCATTCAATTGTTAAAAGTCTCCCAAGATGAAGACATGCTGGACAAAATGTGTGAAGCAAAATTAGAATTAAATGAACTTATTAACAAAAAAACTAAATTCTTAATACAAAGACTTTGAAAATAAAACTTTGAGGAGAACAATACATCAGGTAGCTTTCTAGCAAAATAGTTTAAAATAAATAAGGAAAAAACAACTATTCATGGTGTTAAAGACTTGACTGGGAATACAGTTTATGATCCTGAAAGAATAAACAGCATTTTCAGAGATTTTTTTATAAAGCTTTATACTCACCACAGATAAACCCATCAGATAATGAAATTGATCAATTCCTGGATAAAATAACACTTCCTAAATTATCAGATAGTCAATCAATGGAGCTGGACACACCAAGGACACCAGTTGAACTCTAGGAAGTCCTCAAAAGCATGTCCAATAAAAAGGCTCCAGGTCCACAATTTCACAGAATGCTACAGGAAACTGAGAAAAGTAACAGACTTCCAGAAAATATAAACTCAGCTGTTGATATTTTCTGGGTTGTTAATATAAAAGTTTGATATGTTTACTGTAGTATAATGTAATCTTTTTTGCTATGCTCTGACATGAAATATTTCTCTGTGTATGGTGAAAAACTGTAGGGTCATGATGTGCATCATGTGGGTCCATGATGTGCATAACTCCTTGTACAAGGGAACCAGAGACTTGTTATCTTGCCAAGAACAGATCACAGTCAGCTGGGGCAGTGGGCGAAAAAAACAAGGCCATGCCAGACCACATCCAGGAACATCAGCTGCCCCAGAGAATAACATCATGATAAAGAAATCCCAATGTAACTGATAAGGCTGTATTTTTTTTTTTTTTTTTTTTTTTTTTTTTTTGATGGCCTCCCTTCTCCCCTTACAGCCATCCTCTCCACACCATTATTATTAAATATTTATTATAGTGACATTCTAGTGTAGGGTTTTTTTTTTTTTTTTTTTTTTTTTTTTTTTTTTTTTTTTTTTTTTTTAATAGGATAGAAAAAAAGAAAAGACAAAGTAAGACTCCAAAATATAAGAAATATATACAAATAGAGCACACTTCAAAACACCCGGCCACTGTCTGTTCACCTGCAAAGAACATGACAAAACACAGCAACAAAATACATATGTATAAAGAACTTAAAATATTCATGGCTTTGCAGTAAGTTTCAATAAATATATATACCCATACCTACGCCTATATACATACATACATACATACATACACATGAATATACACTCACATACATATCTATATATCTACATATAAAGCCTACATAAACATCCCTGCTTCTATTTGTGTGTGGTTGTGAGCATGCATAAGTGTATAAGGCTTCTCTAATAGAACATTTATTAGTAATTGTGAAGCAGCAGAGACCCGACCCCCAAGACCAGAGGCAGACGAAAAAGTGGGGACCAGAGCCCAAGACCCCAGGAGGGACCCCGACCGCGGAGCCCCCAGAGCCACCCACACAGGGCGAACCACCCACCCACCCCCCAGAAGGGACCACAGGGGAGAACCGGAAGATCCCCACCAGCAACCACATACAGTGACCCCCCGGGGCCAACAGCGACAAACTCATAGGCCTCCGTCGGCACCCGCCGCACCGATGTAGGTCCAGGTCCAGGCACCGAGGCCCGGGCACCGAGGACTCACACCACCCAGGCCAAGGCCTGACAGGGCCAGAGGACCCGAGCCCCACCAGGCAGACACCAGGCCGAGCCGACACACGCCCAAGCGCCCAGCCCCCGATACCAAGGGCCCCAAGCGCGCCGGCAGGCAAGGGCACACCCCACCAGGGGGCCGCGCGATAGGGGCGCGATGCCAAGCACCCCCAGTTGTATCAAAGAGGGGGCAGTCCGAGTCTCGGCCTAACAAATACCCATTCATACACATACACAATCACACTATCCCAACCTCAATCTCACATTCATTCACTCAAAGACATACAATAACGATACATTTCATTCTTATTCCCGATACACACTCTATACCCCCCAGGTCCAAGACATGTACCCGCCCTCTACAGGGGGCAGCCCATGCCCAAACCCAGGAGGTAAACCCATTCATTCTTGAGCGGAGAAGAGCCAATACCCCAGACCCGGCCCAGGCCATGCCCCGCCGACAGGATACCCCCCCACCATGAAGAGGACACGCCACCGACCACCCCCACACACCGCCAACAACCAAGCACAAGGGAACCAGAGACTTGTTATCTTGCCAAGAACAGATCACAGTCAGCTGGGGCAGTGGGCGAACAAAACAAGACCATGCCAGACCACATCCAGGAACATCAGCTGCCCTAGAGAATAACATCATGATATGGAAATCCCAATGTAACTGATAAGGCTGTATTTAAACGAAGCAAATACATTTGTAACTCAGACGTGTTGGGTGGATGTAAGGTGCATGTCAGGCGTCTCCCTTTTCAGCGCTGTTAAGGTAAAATAAATCTTTGTCTGAATTCAGAACCACTTCTCAGGCTGTGTTTTTGAC
>NC_056507.1:46241104-46242599 GCF_014905685.2 Nematolebias whitei | reverse complement strand
AAATCTTTGTCTGAATTCAGAACCACTTCTCAGGCTGTGTTTTTGACTCTGTCTTCCTTCCACTGAACGATCTCAGGTTGAGGCAGTTTTGAACTAAGTGTTTGAAAGTTGGTTCTCATAGTTTTGAAAGACCTCAACAATTTGGTGGAGGATGCGGGCAGTGGAAATGAAGACAGGAGTAATTGTTAAATGGGAATTGAATCCAGGTAGACGGACTCTGTGCACCAACACTAGCCAGCTAAAAACAAGAGGAATTTTCCTCACAGTGTGGATGTGCTGCATCAGTTTATCTGCTAAAGTTAACAGCCTTGATTGTGGTGATTTGGTTGTTTTAAGAAGTTGATATTGCTTAAAGAGAGAGAAATAGTTTGTGTGAGTCAGCAGACTGATCTGGGATCTGGAGTTGGGAGAATGGCATACCCCACTTTCTACTGGACGCGGGGAGAGATGATTGCTGGGTTTTATTGAGTTTCCCCCGTGAAGTGACTCCTCACAAATTGAAACAAGAAAGCTGACTACACTGAGAAATGATAAGAGAAAGCGCTGAGTCCCTCAGAGACCCATACATGGTGATGAGAGGACTAAATATTAAAACAACGTTGTCCCGTATATTAAGAGGTAATTTACACTAGTGACCGTGCTATTTGTCTATTCTGGTCTCTGTTTGTCCGTTGGTGGCGTGACTTGACTGTCAGAGCATAACTGATCGCCCACCGCCGTGTGGACTTGAGTTTTTTACTCACAGTCATGTGAGAAGCTGAAATTGTGAGTTTGATCTCTAGAGAAAGTTAAGGCGTGCCAGACGAGCGATTGTGTTTTGTTTTTATGAGACCGCTCCATGTGAAAACAGCTGTGTTCTGTGAGTGGAGCGGGGTTGCCAGGTCTCAAGATAAGATAATTCTTACTCCTGTAGTGCAACGGTCGTATTTTTTCACCCAGCAACAAAGAGTGTGTGTGTGTGTGTGTGTGTGTGTGTGTGTGTGTGTGTGTGTGTGTGTGTGTGTGTGTGTGTGTGTGTGTGTGTGTGTGGGGGTGTGGGTTTGTTCAAAGACACAAAGTGTGAGGATTGTGCAGGAAGTGAAAACATGTGTGTGGAAAAGATAACGCTGAATGAGTGAGTAAAATATCTAGTTGTGGGGAATATTTGTTATAATGTAGTTTTTGATGACAGCACAACAGAGAATAACAAATGAGACTGAACATGTTGTGGAATTTGTGACCTAGTTTAGTTTAGTTTATTATTTTTTGAATATGTAAAGAGAAAGGAAATGTGTTTGTGTATGTGTATGTATGTATATATATCCATCCATCCATTATCTTTACCTGTTTATTCCATTTTGGGTCACGGGGGTCGCTGGTGCCCATGTCCAGCAATCACTGTGCGAGGGGCAGGGTACACCCTGGACGGATCGCAAGTCCATCACAGGGCCACATAGAGACAAACGAGACAAACAACCATTCACTCTCTCACTCACACCTAGGGACAATTTTAGAG
>NC_056507.1:46235091-46241004 GCF_014905685.2 Nematolebias whitei | reverse complement strand
ATATCAGATTTGAGTTAATGTAGGTTTTAAAATTGGCCTTTAGCTTGGAAAAAAAGAGAAATAAATAAATAAATAAAAATAAAAAGTAAGAAGAAAAGGAAAGTAGCAGTGTTTTTGTGGGCAGGATCCGCACCCTTGGTGTTGCAGGGGTGTTGAACTCGTTTCCGCCGAGGGGCCACGTCGGAGTGGATGGTTGCCCTCAGGGGGCCAGATGTAGATGTAAAAGAGACAGAGAGGAAGTCGAGAGGGAGTTGAGGAAGTATGAAAAAAATGTTGGTAACCTGGCAGGGAATAAAGCATAGTCTAGTGCAGAAAAAAACAGGATGTGACCTCCAGCTCACTGCCACCTCCTTATCTGAGTGGTGAGGGGCCCACTCAGGAGGCGGGCCCATTACCAGACAAACGGACAGCCCCTAAGGGGCTGTACCCAATCATTGAAATCCTAGATGGAAGCTTATTGGTGCAGCCAGCTGCCAGAGAATGTACCCCCCACCCCCTCAGAACCCACTTTGGATTGTGACAGAACTTAAAATCGCCTCTACACCAAGAGGAGATATCAACTCAGAAAAAAGACAGAAAACCCTCAGCTCCACCTCCTCCTCTGTGTCAGGGGAGGAGGTGGAGAACAAGGAAGATAAGAGGAGGGACGAGTTGGATGATCATGTACAATTATTTCAAGCAGTAGAAATTTGGATGAGACACACAACAGTTAATCCAAAAAGGTGAACCATCTAATCTGACTGAATTGTTCAGAGAAGCAGTTTTGAAGGGAGTACCGGATGAAGTGTCAGAGCTGATGGTGAAAAATCCTTATCTCCCAGGGTGCGAGCATGCTAAGTGGGAAAAACATTTACTACGTCATTTGCAGGCAGCACAGGACAAGTAAAAAAAAAAAGAAAAAAGATGAAAGAGCTGACCTAGAAAATCAGTTCCTCAAGTTACAACTTCAGGAAGCACGGCAGAAGGTATGAAAGAACAAGGATAAATCTGAGAAAATGATGTTAGCTGTGGGAACAGGGAATGTTTCACAACTTACACACAACAATGTCGCACCTGTGACTAATCAGTATCCTGGAGGAGGAGTTGTCTCCTCTCCATATCCCAATCCCTCTTTTCCCTTCCCGTCTTTTCCATTTGCGCGCAGGTCTGGTGGGACTGGACGTGGAGGAGGTTGTCGTGCTGGTGGTCGTGCACGGGGAGGCATGGCGCGTGGACGAGGGGGCTGGGGTGCGCCCGGGCAAAGGAACCTGCAAGACGAAATCTGCTACAACTGTGGGAGACCTGGCCATTGGGCCAGACAGTGTAGAGCCCCTCCCATGCAGGGGAGTAAAGGCGGAGGGTCACAAGGTATGATTCCACACAATCCTGCTAACATACCGCCTCCTGCTGGTGGCCAGTACCTGCAGTGGGAAGAAGACGTGTACCAACAATATGGACACACCCCTGAGACCCGGTCAGGTAACATGACTTCTGCAGACCCCATGTTATCTGCCAGAGTGGGAGGTCAACCTATGAACTTTCTAGTGGACACAGGAGCCACATATTCGACTATAAACAGCACCCCCATTAACAGTTTAACATCAAAAACCGTGTCTTTGACAGGGTTCTCAGGGAAAGAGCAGAGTCTGCACTTAACAAAACCATTGACTTTTAACCTAGGGGCCCAGACGTTGCAACATTCTTTGTCTGCTCCCCATCTACTCCTGTGAACTTACTGGGAAGAGACTTGCTGATCAAGCTGGGAGCTACCGTACTGTGTGGTGCAGATGGGCTGACAGTTTCGCTACCAGATGGCTCCATCATCCATTGCAGAGAATCAATCACAGATGGACAATATTTGTTACACCCTGTCACTCCGGAGTATGCAGACATCTATTGGGGCCGGTTGACACATGAACAGTCGAGTTGTCTCCTGAAAACATTCCAGACCTGGAAGCCGTGGCTCATCAGTCTGCGTGCCTACGTTTCTCCTGCTGACCCGCCTCACGTCACCCTCTTCTATGACCGGGAACACACAGACTGGTACCAAGAAGCCTTCTCATCTGACCTTGAGGGTAAGACTTGGCAAATTAAAATTGAAAATGTTTATGTAGCTCCTGAGGGAGTATCAGCGGCAGTAACACTGACCACTGAACAGCTTAGCTGGTATCAAATAAGTGATCTTCAGCACATAAGCAGAGCATCCTGACACATCCAAAACCACTACGGGTGAAGGACATGTTATCTTTCCTTGGACTCACCGGTTATAGTCATAGCTACTTGCCAGCATACACGGACCTGACTCAACCCTTACACCATCTGGTCAGGGAACAAGGTATGAGAAATTTGAATAGTTCACTAACCTGGACAAAAGAAGCAGAAGACGCCTTTACTCATCTAAAACAACACATGGCATCGGCAGCTGAATTAACCTTACCCGATTACAGCTGTCCTTTCTTCCTGGATGTCTCTGTAACAAAACACGCAATAAATGGAGTTTTGTTTCAGAGAAAATGGGGAGAGAGGAAAGTATTACAGTACCTCTCACTTATGATGAACAACATGGAAAAAAAGACATCCTCCATGCACATAACATGCAGCCGGGATAGCGAAACTGATAAAAAAAACAGCACACATAGTTATGGGCCACGCCCTGCAGGTGCTAACACATAGCATGGTTGCCTATGTGAACTCACAGTGTTTTACGATGACAGCTCTTAGACAACACAAACTATCAAAAATCTTAGAAGCCCCCAACATAACATTCTCACATGAGGGAATAAATATGGCAGATTGTGTTGCAGAAGGTGAGCCTCACCGATGTGAAGAGCTGGTGGTCAAGCTGGAGAAAGTGAGGCCATATCTAAAAGCATCCCCACTTTGGGGAATACAGGTAAGACACTTATTCACAGACGGGTGTTGTTACAGGCATCCAACAGAAGGCCTGAAAGCAGGTTATGCAATAGTGGAAAAAAAAACAGATACAGGCTATGAAGTGATAAAAGCAGAACAGCTGGAAGGTGCACCATCTGCACAGAGAGCAGAGGTCAGAGCAGTGGTAGAAGCACTGAAACTAGCAGAGAATCAGAAAGTGAATGTTTACACAGATTCCGCCTATGCAGTAGGAGCAGTCCATGTGGAACTTTGTCAATGGATTAGAGCAGGTGTTTTGACAGCAGGAGGAAAAACCATTAAACACGAAGCAGACATGAAAGAGTTAGCAGAGGCTCTTCTGCTGCTCTTGAGAATGGCAGTAATGAAATGCAAAGGACATGATAACAGTGACTCCTACACAGCTCAGGGCAATTAAGCAGCTGGCAACGCAGCAAAAGCCACAGTAGGATACTCTCCCTTGATGATGACAGTCGCAGTAGAGGAAGAGATAAAATACAAACTTACACTTGAACAGGTTACTGAACTCCAAAAGGGGGCGGCACCAGAAGAAAAAGAACATGTGGAGACTAAGGAGGGCGACTGAGAAGGAACATTGATTGATGTACAGACTTGCTTTGCTAGATCATTTGTGTGTAAATAGGAGATTTTAATTTACAACGCTCTTACTAACCAAAGTATTTATCTTTCTTCCTTTGAATGTGTACATGACAGATCTCTTAGGGGCACGCCCCTAGACCCAGAAGAACAATGAAAATGTGGTGGATCTGTGTTCTTAAATACATTTGATTTGACAATGATTAAGACTGGACTGGACTGATAAATTAATTAGGTTCTCGTGTATAGAGTGTTTTTAACCACATTTTTACGATAGTCATGTATTGTGAAACTTTTGTTTTTGTTTTACCTAAACAGATCTCCAGAGGAGCTATGGAAGAGCTGAATAACTGATTTTGACTTCCTTTTATTTATCCAGCTCCATTTATTAGCAAACTCAATGTTTAATGCTGTATTGTGCTGTTTTGACGACAGGGTGATTAATGAAAATATATTTTCTGCGCATGCGTTTACTAAATTCTTTCCCACAGGCAGGAGGAAATAAGACAAATAAAATCTATCATCTTAACTAAAATTAACATCACTCATGCCAAATATTCACCACTAAACTTTGAAACCTTAACTCTTCTGATTACTCATCTTCACTGCATGTGGTAATCACATATTGTTGTGTTTTCTTGTGAAAAATAACTTTGCTTCTTTCAGGAAGAACCAGAGTAAAGGACTCTGGAGAAATCCTTCATATCCTTTTTGAGGTTCAGGTTTGTAAACATAAAAAAAAGAGGATGAAAGTATGAATGGAAATGTGGTTTATGTTGTTCTATAAAACCATTATAGTGTAGAAGTAATAATGATTATTTTATATTGACAAACCCCTTTTAGTGGTAGAGATAGAAAATACAGTCACATGCCTTAGAGGGCTGAAATTGTGCTAAGTTTGGAGATATGTGTTGTACTTTCATCCCCAACAATACAGGTTCTGACGGGTCAGTGACCAGGGCACTGGAGGGATTGAGGACGCTGAGTGTACTGGTCGTATGTGGTTACTGCTGTGTTGTTGTTGTGCAAGATCACTCGTGGTACGCTGTATCATCTCGACCATCGAGAAAGGGAGCGGGGATAGACCTTCTGGATATCAGATGTTGTCAACCAGCGATCCTTCAAGCCACACAGAATTCGAGCTCTCCCTGGTGGCATAACCCAAGAACTGCTGACACTGGCTTCATAACCTGTCTCCTAACATGTGTTTTACACCATTTTTCTTTGCTTTAAGTTGATTCTTACACATATTATAATTACATGTGTTACTTTGCTTCCCCTGCTCCCAAAATACTGTTGAGTATTGGTTTGGATATTTTATCATACTGCTAGCAATAGGAAACTTAGATAAATGCATGTGGCCACATCTTAACTTTTACTGAAACTCTCTCTCTCTCTCTCTTTCAGTCTGTGACAACGCGACGGACGATGCCTCTATGAGATGGACCTTAATTGTCCAACCATTTCGTAGTAATTGTTAAAGACGCAGGCCAACAAGATGTGGTCCTTTTAAAATACAGGCATCCACTGTGAGCTTTGTAACCAACTGACAGAGAATTACATTTTTAGACATTGTATTGCGTTTTTTCACTAAGTTGTGCTATATTTATCTTATTAATGGCTCATTTGTGTCAGGATTTGGTGGTCAGGGATGAACCCAGTTGTGCAGACAGGACTCAACTCGGCAGAATACAAAAATAAATATTTTAATGACAAAATAAACAGCTGACGTGGCAGCAAAACTTACGTGAACACAGAAGACTCAGAGGGAAACTCAGGAAGGACTCAGGGGAGACTCAGGAGAACGCAGGAGAACACAGAGACCCAACGAATACGACCCGACAAGGAACAAGACAGAACAGACGGCTTAAATACAGGGACAAGACGAGACGTGATTACAAACAGCTGTGACGATACAAGGGTGGCACCAATTAAACTGAAGAGGAGACACTAGGGAAACACAGACACAAACAGAGCCAGCAAATGGTACCATCCTTACAGTACCCCCCTCAAGGACGCCTCCAGGCGTCCCCAAAAAACCTCCCTCCCGAAGGACTTGGGCGGATGGAGGGCGGCACTGGAAGGGTGGAGGGCCAGAGGAAACACAAGGAAGAACACAAGGACCTGACAAAAACTAAGGCAAAACACAAGCTTGAAAACACAAAGGATCTGAACGGTCAAGAGACCGTCCCTAGAGTCATTGTTCAGGGGGGCGGCCGGGAGGCCATCCATCACGGGACTCACGTTCAGGGGGGCGGCCGGGAGGCCGTCCATCACGGGACCAACGTTCAGGGGGGCGACCGGGAGGCCGTCCAACACAAAGGACCTTGGAGGCCGCGGCAGGCGGCGTAGACGACTTGGAGACCGCGGCAGGCGGCAATGACGACTTGGAGACCGTGGCAGGCGGCGATGACGACTTGGAGACCGCGGCAGGCGGCGATGACG
>NC_056507.1:46234197-46235081 GCF_014905685.2 Nematolebias whitei | reverse complement strand
ACGACTTGGAGACCGCGGCAGGCGGCGATGACGACTTGGAGACCGCGACAGGCGGCGATGACGACTTGGAGGCCGCGGCAGGCGGCGATGACGATTTGGAGGCCGCAGCAGGCGGCGATGACGACTTGGAGGCCGCGTCTGGCGGCGAAGAGGACGCGTCTGGCAGCGAAGAGGGCAAAGAGGACGAGGAGGCCGCGTCTGGCGGCGAAGAGGCCTTGGAGTCCACAGCTGGCGGCGAAGAGACCCAGGACACCGCAGCTGGCGGCGAAGAGACCCCGGAGACCGCAGCTGGCGGCGAAGAGACCCCGGAGACCGCAGCTGGCGGCGAGGACACCCCAGAGGCCGCATCAGACGGCGTAGACGACGAGGAGACCGCATCAGGCGGCATAGACGACGAGGAGGCCGCGTCTGGCAGTGTAGACGACGAGGGGGCCACGTCTGGCGGCGTAGACAATGAGGGGGCCGCGTCTGGCGGCGTAGATGACGAGGGGTCCGCGTCTGGCGGCGTAGACGATGAGGGGTCCGCGTCTGGCGGCGTAGACGATGAGGGGGCCGCGTCTGGCGGCGTAGACGACGAGGGGGCCGCGTCTGGCAGCGTAGACAATGAGGGGGCCGCGTCTGGCGGCGTAGACGCCTTAGAGGATGTAGCATGCGTCATAGAGTCCTGGGGAGCTGTAGTAGCCGACATGGAGGAACATGGAGGCGAATCCTCAGTGGTAGTGGAGGGCGCCGACCCCTCTGGAGACTTTGAGAGTGCCAACCTCTCTGGAGACTTGGAGGGCGCCGGCCCCTCTGGAGACTTGGAGGACGCCGGCCCCTCTGGAGATTTGGAGGGCACCGGCCCCTCTGGAGACTTGGAGGGCGCCGGCCCCTCTGGAGACTTG
>NC_056507.1:46228730-46234187 GCF_014905685.2 Nematolebias whitei | reverse complement strand
CCTCTGGAGACTTGGAGGGCGCCGGCCCCTCTGGAGACTTGGAGGGCACCGGCCCCTCTGGAGACTTGGAGGGTGCCGACCCCTCTGGAGACTTCGAGGGCGTCGACCCCTCTGGAGACTTGGAGAGCGCAGCAGATGACGTGGGAACCTGGAGAACTGCAGCGTGCGACATAGAGTCCTAGGGAGCTGCAGCTTGCATCATGGAGTCCTAGGGAGCTGCAACGGATGGCGTGAGAGCCTGGGGAGCTGCAGTGGACAACGTGGGAGCCTGGGGAGCTACAGCGGACGACGTGGGAGCCTGGGGAGCTGCAGCGGACGACGTGGGAACCTTGGAGTTGGCAGCAGGCGACGAGGGGACCTTGGGAGTTGCTGCTGCAGTCGGAGAGGCCTGGAGAGTTGCTGCTGCTGTCGGAGAGGCCTGGGGAGATGCTGCTGCTGTCGGAGAGGCCTGTGACTCTGCAGCAGACGACGGAGAGACCTGTGGCTCTGCAACAGACGACGGTGAGGCCTGGAGCTCTGCAGCAGACGACGGAGAGGCCTGGAGCTCTGTAGCAGACGACGGAGAGGCCTGGAGCTCTGTAGCAGATGACGGAGAGGCCTGGAGCTCTGCAGCGGCGGTAGGAACTGACTCCTCTGCGGCGGCGGCAGGAACTGATCTTCTGCGGCGGCGGCGGGAAACAGAAACTGATACTGAGACTTCTGAGGCGACAGGAGCAGGAGCACTAATGGCGAGGCGCTCAGTAGGCGGACCAGCGGCGAAGGTGATGGGTGCAGGAGTCAGAGGAGCAGAGGAGAGTTCAGAGACGGTGGTGACAAAAGGTGCAGGATTAGTTATGGGTTCAGAATGTGTATTAGTGACCTTGGGTCTGACGAGAGTCCTAATTTCTATTAATAAACGATTATACTATGGGATCAGAGTGAGACCGGGCCGTGAAACTAAAAATTCCTCCATCAGGGAAAATATAACATCTGAGCAGTCCGGGTTATGTTTAGCATTGAGAAATGAATCTAGTAAAGTCTGGTTTATCAATGCAAGTTCATGGGGTGAATATGTGACTGACGGGCAAGTGTCTTTAAATGAGGGTGTGGTGTCAGGTGTCGGCCCCACCGGAAACCTGGGAGGTGGGGTGGCGGAACACACCCCCACAGAGTCACTGGGAGTTTGCTCAGGAGGTTCGATGAGACTGGGTTGGACAGCCGCGGCACGGTGTGACGGTGGGAGGCCGGATTCCGCCCCCACCAGGAACCTGGAAGGTGAGGCGACAGAACCCGCCCCTGTAACGTCAACCGGACCGGACCCACCGAACCGAGCAGGAGTGGACCGGAGCTCCCGCGGGATGCTGGATCTCGCCCCCACCGGAAACCTGGGAGGTGAGGCGGCGTACCCCGCTCCCACAAAAACACCAGAACCAACTCTAAGATTCTGCTCAGCCGAAGAGACCGGGCCGGTCGCCGCGGACTGCCCCCGGGACCGCTTTCTTCCTCCCCGGCGATGGCGGGAGAGTCGGGGGACAGGAACACAACAGCATTTGTCCTCGATTTCTTCGTCCTCCTCCAACGTCCACCCCGAATAGCCGGGCGAGGCGGACTCAGAAACAGGGGCCTGGTGGCTTCCCCGGAGCCGAGACCTGTTCTCCTCGAGGACTAGGAGTGGTGAGGACAGGATTTCCACCTCCTGGTCATAACGTCCTTGTGGGCTGACGGGCCTAGTCCAGAACCCGCCGCACCAGATTGTGGACTTGCTCATCTCAGGAAGCTCGGAGGAGAAAAAAAAGGTAAGCTGCCGAGAGGACCCTGCCCGCTGGGTTCTGATGTTGGTCGGGTCGTAATGTCAGGATTTGGTGGTCAGGGACGAACCCAGTTGTACAGACAGGACTCAACTCGGCAGAATACAAAAATAAATATTTTAATGACAAAATAAACAGCTGACGTGGCAGCAAAACTTACGTGAACACAGAAGACTCAGAGGGAAACTCAGGAAGGACTCAGGGAGCTCAGGAGAGACTCAGGAGAACGCAGGAGAACACAGAGACCAAACGAATATGACCCGACAAGGAACAAGACAGAACAAACGGCTTAAATACAGGGACAAGACGAGACGTGATTACAAACAGCTGTGACGATACAAGGGTGGCACCAATTAAACTGAAGAGGAGACACTAGGGAAACACAGACACAAACAGAGCCAGCAAAAGGTACCATCCTTACAATTTGATTGTTATTGTTATATCATTTAAACAACAATTTTGTTAAACTTATGACATAGGGTAAGGATGATTGTAAGAGTGCAATGGAACGCCATCTTGGTCGTCGTCACAAGGGGCGTGAGGCGTTGTGCTGTTTTTACCCCGCACTACTACACCGTTGCCCTGGGGTTTTTTCCGGCACAAGTTCTGGACACTCGTCAGGGACAGACGTTTGCAGCCACAGAGGTGGTCCCCTTGGGGGGACCAAAAGAGGAAATGTTGTATAATGTAATCTTTTTTGCTATGCTCTGACATGAAATATTTCTCTGTGTATGGTGAAAAACTGCAGGGTCATGATGTGCGTCATGTGGGTCCATGATGTGCGTAACTCCTTGTACAAGGGAACCAGAGACTTGTTATCTTGCCAAGAACAGATCACAGTCAGCTGGGGCAGTGGGCGAACAAAACAAGACCATGCCAGACCACATCCAGGAACATCAGCTGCCCTAGAGAATAACATCATGATATGGAAATCCCAATGTAACTGATAAGGCTGTATTTAAACGAAGCAAATACATTTGTAACTCAGACGTGTTGGGTGGATGTAAGGTGCATGTCAGGAGTCTCCCTTTTCAGCGCTGTTAAGGTAAAATAAATCTTTGTCTGAATTCAGAACCACTTCTCAGGCTGTGTTTTAGACTCTGTCTTCTTTCCACTGAACGATCTCAGGTTGAGGCAGTTTTGAACTAAGTGTTTGAAAGTTGACTCTCATAGTTATGAAAGACCTCAACATTACACAATTTACAGTTTACTTTAAAATGATAATTAAAGTGTTTGCCTGCAGTTTTAACTCTGAGTCTTAGAAAGGATCAGTACTTTGTAAAAATGAAAACACTGATACCAGTTTATTTTGTTCATCAATTTTATCATCACTCTTATTAGTCATTTACTTTATATCACACTCTGTTAAAGCTTATCTAAAACTGTAGCAGCTAAACCCCTTTAACATCAGTGTGTGAAACATTTTAACTTCTGTTTCTCAAACCCAGCTCCAGAACCAGTCACTGACCACAAACGCACTGTCTGTTTTTACTCTGATAAGATTGCAAATGAGCGCCTGTTGTGTCAAAACATGTTGCGTGTGAAGGTCTATAAATGAAGCCGTACTGTTCATGTTTTTTGGAGAACACACAAGAACTCTTGAGCTGCGTTTTCGTTTCATGTGTTCTCCCTTCTGCAGAAGAGAAATAAACGTTGCTACGTGTTTTTTAACAAAGTTCTCAGTCTGCTAAATTTTATTGAACAACAAAGTTTGATAAAACAACAATACAATTCTACAATATGGCGTCATGAACAGGGTTCTTCGGTGGTCCGTCCGCTCGGTGGACCCAGGACGGTGGCTGATCACTAGGAATCGCAAGATTCTTCCTCTAAAACTCCCATAGGACATTAAGAGTGAGAGGATGTTCTGGTTCTTCCATTCGGAGGATTCGACCTTGACAGAATTCGAAACAGACTGAGAACTTTTGGCTTAACTTAAGGTAAACTGAAAAACTTTTTAATATATAACAAAGTAGGTTTTAAAAATAAAATCGAGGTAGATTTGTGTACATGAATCGATGTAGGTCTTGATAAGGGACTGAGAAGTAAAAATAGAACAACGTAGGCTTTAAAAATAAAACCGAGGTAGATTTTGTATAAAATCGAGGTAGGTCCCTCTAAAAGGACTGAGAAATAAAATAGTGACAAAATAGGTTTTAATAATTTAAAACTGAGGTAGATTTGTGAAACCAAATCGAGGTAAGTCTCAATAGAAAGAGACTGAGTGATAAAACGTAAGAAAATGGGTTCAGGAAATAGTAAAACAGAGGATTACATTCCTTGTGGTCCAGAAGCTGACCGGATGCGCAGACTACATGGTGATTCGTGTCTCAGTTTTATTTCACTGTGGCATTCTAAATTTAATTTTCCATAAAATGGTTCTTTTGACACCAAAGAAATAAAAAAAATAGAAGAACAGTTGTTAAAACAAAAAATGTGTAATATGAAGAAAATACCACAGGACATGTTTTTTGCAATGCACAACCATGAGCAAGCGTTTTAAATTATGGAAAAACCCGTCCAAATCCCTACCCCCCCCACCAAAAAACAGCGTCTAAAATGTGCCAAATGACTCAAAAAAGTTGGAAAGGCAACCGAAATTGGCTCTAAAAAATGAGACAATGACAAATTCACAAAAAATATTAGCAGTGAATAAAAAGAAATCGCTTAAGGACAAATTAAACGTGTCTTTTTCCTCTCCTCTTTTTTCTTCACATAAACCGGAGTCCTGTGGACCTCCGTCTCCTGCAGCACCGCTGTACCCCTCTCTGGCTGGTTTCATTGACCCACCATTTTACGCTCCACCTGTAACGGCAAAGAAAAAGAAGGAAAAATCATAAAAACTACCCATTAAAGGTCAAGCTCAGCTGCTCCCACCACTAAAACCCACTTGGGCCCTCGACTCTGATGATGATTTTCAAGGATATGCACCAGCATCTGATTCAGAGGAAGAAGATGATGAAACCCCACCAGTGCCCTCGCTGAAGACCCCAGCTGATACTAAAGCTCCTTATCCACAGGGCCCTTTGGTACTCCTATGTAACTAGTTATGGCCGATTGTGTGTTTTATCCACAATGCCTTTAGCGGTGGAACCCACCCCATTTTTGGGACCTAATTCTCTGAGCTCCCAGGTCTGGTTCTTGTAGGGTCTAGATGTGACATCAGCGCACTGTAGGTCACTGATTGGTCAGGGGGCGTATTCATTGGTGGAGGGCGGAGATTCAGTCTTCCACCGGAAATCACAATCCACCATTTTCTTTTTCACCCGCATAACAGACAACAAGAAATCGGAGCAGCTTATTTTGGAATATTTTATAAGGTAAAACAAATAATCATGGCACAACCGTGGTCGAATGCTGAAGTTCAGGCATTTCTCTGTTTGCTGGCCGATGAACAAGTGCAGAGCGAGCTAGATGGAACGAAACGAAATGAAAATATTTTTCAAGAGGTGTCTGCGCAGATGGCGGTGCAGGGCTTCCATCGCACACCAAAGCAAATTAAAGCTTAAAAAACTAAAAAGCGATTACAAAACGATTAAGGACCACAACGGTAGGAGTGGAGCAAACAGAAGAAACTGGAAGTGGTTTGTACAAATGGATGCCATTTATGGCAAACGCCCAGCCAACAAAGGGAGGGAGAGTGGCCTAGACACGGCCACTGCTCTTCTGG
>NC_056507.1:46216811-46228630 GCF_014905685.2 Nematolebias whitei | reverse complement strand
TGTTTGTTTTGCCATTTTTACACGAACCTGGTAATAAGGCATGTCTGTACATTAAACAAACAAGAATAATTATTAATCCATGTTTATTTTCAAATCAACACTTTAACGTTCACTTGTATCTAAGGAAGGCTGGGGAGGTAAAAAAAGATTAAGGGGTGGAATTAGGATAAGTTACAGCTCATGAGGTACTCCATCAGAGCATCTCTGACACCTCGGCCCTGCTCTCCATCTTGCGGGACAGCAACTGGGACGGGCTGTGCGGCTGGTTCTGCTTCAAGTTCATCGAGGTCATCCATTTTGGTTGTTTGTTGTTTTCCGGCTCTTCTTCTTCTAATACATGTTAGTGGTGCTTAGAAAAGAGCTTAATGTAGCACTACCGCCACCAGCTGGTAAGGTGCGTTGATATTAATAATCCGCCCACTAAACGGGAACTATAGGCAATGTGGAGACAGAAAAATAGAGGTCCCACCAGAACCGGACACAACAGGCTACAACAAGAACCAGACCTGTGGATACCAGGCTTTTAGGTCCTGTCGCTGGAACCAGTACTAAAGTCGTCACAAGACAAATGGGAAAAATTAAGGCCCTTGAAGAAAAGGCTGAAGCTATAAAAAAGGAAATGGACGACATTAAACAGCAAGGCCTAAAGAAAAAAAAACATAGATCATCATTATCTGACCTTCCCCAAGCTGTAGATGGAGTGGACGACCCTGCAGACCTGCTCACCAACCCGATGCTAGAGGTTGGAGGACCGACTGGCCGTCAACTGGTGTACACTACATAGCCAAAGGCGACCCTGATCGAGATGGCGAGCTAGCACTTGCCTGACCTGGCACAAGGAGGAGCTGCTGTAGCTGTTGCTATGATTAAATATGATAGAAGTGGTCCGGCCCACACTAGCTGAACTCAAAATTGTAGTGAACTCGGCCTCCGATCAAACCTGCCTCTGAAGACCTTCATGGGACAGGAACTGTTATTTCATTGATTTGAATCCAGAAATACAAATTAGCTCATCCAGAGACTTTCTAATTGTATCCTGAACTAATCAATTGAAAGAACACTCTCTTTTTTATATTATCATTACTATTTTACAATATCTTGATAATCAAAAGTGTGTTTAGTTCATACCATTTCTAATGTTGAAGTAAACCACTCATTTTAAATCAACTGTGAAACAGTATTAATGATTTTTTAATCTTCATTCAAAGTAGAAATCAAGTTAAATGTCTATGTTACAAAGTAATTATGCATTTTTGATCTTCTGTCTGAAATGAGAAGGAGTGATGTTGGTCAAAAGTCAGAGACAGTCAAAAACAAGTTTATTGGAACGAACTGTCGTGTTTTTAAACCTCTCAGACAGAAACAAGAAAACTGGCACCTGTAAGTCTGTCATTTCTCCAAAATATTTTCTCGTCTGTAACTAACCGTTCCTAAACATTTCTGATGTTTTCTCGACTTGTAATGACCCTCTGACGTCACTAAAACCACACCCCTGTTGGCTCCTTCAGCCAATCAGGACTTCTCAAAAGTGACCGGAAGCAAAACTCTTTAAAAGTCGACACTTCCTAGTTCTGGAGTTAGTTGGTTAGTTCCATGACTTCTGCTGGTTCTGATGGGAGTTTGGCTGGAGTTCCTAGGAGTTCTTCTGAGTCTTTCTCAGACTCAGTCAGCTGAGTCTAGTTGGGATTATGGAGCCTTCCACATCTGAGTGGAACCTCTGACGGACTCGCAGCTCGCTGTGAGTTCACCTGGGAGATGAGCGTGTTGTTGAACGGAGTACCGTCACTACTTCGGACGATTCTCAGCCATCCTAAGGAGATGCTGAAAGGTAGCGTTGAAATGGAACTCCGTACCGGAGCTGACCTATCCTGCAAAGGTAACGAGTCGCTTCACTACCTAGTGTACCGGGGCTGAGCTGGGGTCAGATGAAGGGTGCCATTCCTCGTCAACACACTTTACTCATCTATCATTTTCTCTCCATTTAAACTCCTTCATTTCCCATCTTTAAACTTCGATCTTGCCAGTAATTAATCCAGATATCTTCAGAAATGTCTGTTGTTTTTATTAAGTAAAACGTGCCAAGTTTTATTAATCAGAGCCGATCAGTATAAAGTGTACAATGTTTTGATGTTAAATTTTGATTTTGTTAATAAATGACCACATTTATTTTGATGGGTCAAAGAAAATTAACGTCTTATGTCACTGATTAAACTATCGACAACACAGTACCTCTGTCACATATCTGTCAAGTAGCTCGAAAAAGTGAGAACCCGTTATTAAAAATTTGACTGTAGTGGAGCTCTAAGCTAACTGAAGCTAACCTAGCCTTAGCATACTACAAAATGATACTGGCTTCTGTATATGGGATTGCGTTCATCAGCACCATCGGAGCCCAACTATTTGATGTACATGATGGACATCGAATTGTCAACGTCCAAGCAGATCACAAGGACAACCAACAGTTCTTCACACACGTGGAAAGGATCGCAGAACACATCACTGCAGCGTATCCTCAGACCCCAAGCTTCACCACCATCACAGACACTGTTCAGAGACCAGATGAAGCCCCACAAGACTATGCTAACATACTGCTGCCCATCTTCAGAACCCACTCTGGTATTCCCATCAATGATGATGACTGGCAAGAAGCCCCTCAAGCAACGTCTTTTGAGATTATTTTCTGCCAATCTCTAATGACTGGACTTCTCCCACCTATCTGTAAAGCTGTTCAATCCACCTACATCGGGTGGAAAAATGGTGTCCGTTTGAATGAGCTTCTCAGACATGCCAGACACGCCTGGGATCAGCACACAGCTGACCAAACCTCCACCCAAAAGAAAAAACAGAGACAAACTGAAGAGGCCCAGCTCACACTGCTACAAGCAGTGACACAGATTACACTAAATACAGCTGCTGCCCAGCCACCTCACCCACCAAGACCTCAACAACAACCGGTCCAGCCTTATCAACACCAGAACAACCCAGCTGGACCTCGTTCTTGTTATCTGTGTGGAGGACTTGACCAATGGATCAGAGATTGCCCATACAAAGGGAATCAGTGGCGTGGCAGAGGTCACCCGCCATACCAGCCCAGACCACAGGGCACGAGGCCTCAGCAGCACAGCCCAGGCCAACAGCAGCCACAAAATGGACAGAACTTTTACCCAAGCCCACGCCAACGCGGTGGACGTGGTTTTGGGCATCCAGGGGGCAGAGGCCAGAGAGGAGGTTACTCCACCTGACTAGTGCCGGGAGACCAGGACCCAGGACTCCAAACTGCAAGTATCAGCACACACACACATCTGTTTTTCTGTCAGACACAGGCAAGATTATTCCTACATATTACAAATACACCCAGTCAGCGTATCTGAAGTTACCCATGCTCACAGTGTTGGTTGAAAACATCCCTGTTAAATTTCTTGTAGACTCAGGAGCAACACAATCTTTAATCATGAAAAAATGTTTTCTTGACGCTCCACTCTCAGGCAAAATTGTACACTCTACAGGAGCATCTAGTCAAGCTGTTCCTGAAGTTGTTACAGCTCCCCTGAAAACTATAGATACATTTGACCAATCATCACATGATCATCAATTTTTGCTGTCAGGCTCCTGCCCAGTAAATTTACTGGCTAGAGACTTGATTCTAAAATTTAGATTGACACTCAGCTGTGGATCTGAAGGTCTACTCATGTCAAAACAGGAAGAGAATACAAACACTCTTGTTTCTCTCACTCCTGATTTGTTGTACATTTTTGAATGGTTGTTAACCAACCAAGATCAACAAAATTCTCTGCTCACCATGGCCAGAGACATACTCCCACCCACAACTTGTTTCATGTCTGAACAACGCCTCCACTGCTCTGCTCATGTAACTTCTGAGCCTGCTGATCATTTAGGAGACTCATTTCTGATGACACCCGACACACAACTCACCACTTCGTCCCTCTGCTGGACACATGACTATTGTTTTGTTTTGCTGACCCTCAATGACAAGGTGACACCCCAAACATCCTATTTCACAGTGACTGACTCTTTTCCCCACATTTCACTGGCAAAACCATCTGATTCACAGTGGCGTTCTCTGGGCCCCTTGGCACTCAGAGCACACACTGCCTCAGACTGGGAACCACGTGACCACTGTTTTTTCTCACCCTCTCTCAACATGTACAGACAAGATTTTTGTCACATGTTGACAACTCGACCTACAAAGGAAGTGAATGACAATAATGCATGACTAACAATGTCCATGTTGTCTCTAGACTGTCCTGAATTGGCAGCCGTCCCTCCACATCTGTGGTTTCAAACTAAGTATGATGTAGGACTAATTTAAGGCCAGGAGCCCATTGAAATCACACCAAAATCCTCTTACAGGCCTAAAATACCTCGATACCCACTCAAACCTGATGCAGAAAAGGGAAGTACTCCTGTTTTTCACTCTTTGCTAGAAGCTGGAGTAATTGTCCCCTACCCATCATCACCTGTCAGAACACCTATTTTTCCTGTGAAGAAAATCAGACCCAAGCCTCCAGATGAATGGCGTTTTGTTCAAGATTTAAGAGCTGTGAACTCTGTGGTACAGGCTCGTGCCCCCATTGTTCCAAATCCTTATATAATTTTGTCACAAATCCCATCTGGCTCCACCCATTTCTCTGTCATTGACCTGGCCAATGCATTTTTTTTTAGTGTGCCCATCTATCCAGACAGCCAATTTTGCTTTGCTTTTCAATTTCAAGGAAAGTCTTACACTTCCACCTGCTTTTGTCAAGGTTACTGTGAGTCACCCACTATTTTTCATCAAGCACTGAATGACAGTCTTGCTGGTTTTACACGTCCTTCTGATTGTGCTTTGTTACAATACGTGGATGACCTTCTGTTGGCAACGCCCTCAGAACAGTCTTGTAGAGAAAATACTGTCTGTCTGCTCCAACACTTGGCTGAGCAGGGACACAAAGCATCATTGTCTAAGCTGTAGTTTGTGCAAACTACTGTGACATTTCTGGGCCATAGAATCTCAGCAGCAGGTAGGGAAATTGCAGACACTCGCGTTAAAGCAATAGTGAAACTGCCACTTCATGAGACTAAGAAGCAGTTGATGTCCTTTTTAGGACTTTGTGGTTACTGTAGACGTTTTGTTCCAAACTATACTGAAATGGAGACTCCTCTATGTGTCGTTTGTCATGAAAAAGGCCTACAGATGAACTTTAAATTGACATGGTCTAACGAGGCTCTGCAGGCCTTTGAAGCGCTGAAAAAACAACTGTAGCAAGCCTCGACTCTTGGAATTCCAGATCCTACATGCCCCTTTATCCAGGCTGTAGATGAGCGGAGTGGCTGTATGACTTCTGTTTTGTTCCAAAAACATGGTGACAGATTGAAACCAGTCGCCTATTTTTCTGCTAAATTGGACTCAGTAGCAGCAGGCTTGCCTTTTTGTTTGCGTGCAGTGGCAGCTGCTGATAAGGCGGTCCTAGCTAGTCGTGATATTGTGGGATATTCTGATCTGACCCTCCTCGTTCCCCACGCTGTCACACAAATTTTAAATGAACAGAAAACTACATCTCTCAACAGCACGTTGGTTAAAGTACCACACAACTCTGTTGGACATGCCTAGCATAACCATACAACGTTGGAATGTTCTAAACCCAGCCACACTCTTGCCAACAACTGAAGATGACACCCCACATGACTGTATGGCTGAGTTGGAAATTGTTTGCACCCCAGGCCTGATTTGTAACAACACCCTCTGGACAGTCCAGATTGGGATCTGTTTGTCGATGGCTCTGCATCACGTGACCCAGTTACAGGCCAGATAAGAAGTAGTTATGCTATTGTAACATACACACAGTTGAAGCTGCTCCCGTGCCATCATGTTCTGCACAGGCCTGTGAACTGATTGCTCTCACACGTGCTTGTGTTTTGTCTGAAGGGAAAAAAGTAAATATTTAAATTGATAGCAGGCACACATTTGGTGTTGTTCATGATTTTGGAGCTCTGTGGAAACACAGACGGTTCCTGCGCTCAGATGGACAACCCATTTTGAATCATAAATTGGTGTCTGACCTCTTGACCTCTATCACCATACCAACACAAATTGCTGTCATAAAATGTGCCACACACACTTCCAACACTGACTCTGTCTCGAGAGGAAATGCTCTGGCTGATGAAGCTGCTAAAGCTGCAGCCAGCACACTTCTCACACAACCTCTCACTCTGACTCAGACACACACACAACCCGATCCACGCATCCCACTGCAAGCTGTTCAGAGGAACCAATCCACCATCAGAGGGAGGACCAAAGGGAGGCCCAGTAAAACCAATTGCCTAAAGTCACTCAGTGGACAACTGAGGCAGCGTTCACTACATCCAGTCCAAATCATAGACTTTTTACAGTTACTCTCTCAGAAGAACCAAGATGGGCCTGCCATCCCATCCATGGAAGACCACCCTAGCCATAGGCGTGGTGATCCTTCTAGCCTGTGGTATCATTTTCCTATGCGAACACTTTTGTTTGTTTCCAGGTGAAGGGCCCTGTGCAAAAAATCTTGGTGCAAAAAGAGAAATACAAAAACACACCTGCCCACACTGGAAAATAGGCATCTCTATCGATTATGAAATAAACACAACCACGTCTTTTCAGTTTGACTTATGTGATGTGATCAATTGTGGTACCAATAAACAATACTGCCATAGTACAGACCTTTACCTATGTGTAGACACAATCATGACTTCAGCAGCTCGACGCTCTTGTAAAAGTCAGTCACCCATATTTACTCAGAAGATTTGAGGCTCCTGGTCCCATAACCAATTGCGAGGCTCTCGCACTTGGACCCCTAGTTGTCAGTGGCAAGAGACCACTCTTTATACAGGATTATGGACCCCCACCCGCTCGTACCTAGACAAAGGCACCAAATCATGGTGGAATAAGGTCACTTTTCAGGGAGATTACAACCCGTCCAGTAACCCTGTAACCTTATCTTTGAATAATTAAGCTGAACCTCCTAAACATTTTGAGGCACCTGGTCACTCAAATCCGACTCATTACATTTTCCTGATCCATGCTGACGTTAACGGTAAAGACCCAATGGGATTCATCACCATTAAATTCAAACCTCTAACTAAACCCCTTGAGACACCAACCTCTACTCCATCTCAAAATGCTTCATCCACTCCTCCTCCCTCAGGAAAATTATGGGGAGAAGAAGTACCAATCGTGTCAGTTGATTATACAAAATTAAAACCTGAACAGCTAATAGAACGCACAACTGGCCATGGGGATGACAATATGTGGCTCTCTTGGCTAGTTGAAGCAGCAAGAGAAGCCCAACTTAGCAACTGTGTCGCCTGTGCTGCAGCCAGACCAAAATTAGTCACCCAACCCGCCCCACTGTTTTCCGAAGATACATGGGGATACAACTGTATGCTAAATTTAACTAGACAAAACCCTGTGATAAATTGTACAACTCTGACCGACATCTACCCACCTACTCATAACAAAACACACCCCGGATCATTTAGACCTAACCAAATACTAGGTGGCTACCACTGTTTTAATTTTACATCTAGCAACCCCAATCTAAACTATGGAGAAATACAACAAGATTGGTGTAACCTAACTTTAGCTGTGAATACTGACAAAGAAGAAGATCAAACAATTGGATCCTGGGCCAGAGCTGGCCTGTATTATTACTGTGGTGGTCAGGGATTATCTGTTAAAATTCCCACTAAAACTAAAGGACTTTGTGCCTTGGTCCGCCTTGCAGCTCCCCTCATCCTAGTAGGACATAGCTTAGCTCCCAGCACTCTCAGAAGAAGACGGCGTTCCACAGATTTTTACCAAAAAGACTCAAAAACCTACATAGATGCAATTGGTGTTCCTAGAGGCATTCTGGATGAGTACAAATTAGCCAATCCTATAGAAGCAGGTTTTGAATATTTGATTCCCTACGTAACAGTAAACAAAAATGTAGCCAGAATAAATTAAATAAATAAAAAAATTTGTCCTGACTAACAGGAAGACAACCATCATGTAAAGTTCACAAGTTTTGTTTTGCTATTTTTTTGCTTTACATCATTTTATTGTTTTTATATTTATTTATTTATTTTTGATTTCATAATCTTTTTGCTTGCCCATTCCATAAGGGATCTGTCCCCCACAAAAACAGCTGTAGCAACATTTCTAACTGATGTTTATGATAGCCATATGTTAAACCATACTGTGTATGCCACATGTGCCTTGATGTTCCTTTTATCAGTGTCTGATCTTCTGTCTGTAAATACTTGTTTTATAGTAGTTGTTCCTGAAGGAACAAAAGGGAGGAATTGTTGATATTTTCTGGGTTGTTAATATAAAAGTTTGATATGTTGACGCAATTTACAGTTTACTTTAAAATGATAATTAAAGTGTTTGCCTGCAGTTTTAGCTCTGAATCTCAGAAAGTATCAGTACTTTGTGGAAATGGAAACATTGATACCAGTTTATTTTGTTCATCAGTTTTATCATCACTCTTATTAGTCATTTACTTTATATCACACTCTGTTAAAGCTTATCTAAAACTGTAGCAGCTAAACCCCTGCAACATCAGTGTGTGAAACATTTTAACTTCCGTTTCTCAAACCCAGCTCCAGAACCAGTCACTGACCACAAACGTACTGTCTGTTTTTACTCTGATAAGATTACAAATGAGCGCCTGTTGTGTCAAAACATGTTACGTGTGCAGGTGTATAACTGAAGCCATACTGCTCATGTTTTTTGGAGAACACAAAAGAACTCTTGGGCTGCATTTTTGTTTCATGTGTTCTCCCTTCTGCAGAAGAGAAATGAACCTTGCTACGTGTTTTTTTAACAAAGTTCTCAGTCTGCTAAATTTTATTGAACAACAAAGTTTGATAAAACTCCACACAGCCAACATTAGTCTCCTGTTAAAATCAGGCAAAGACCCTGTATTACCTACCAGTTATCGTCCCATATCCCTTATCAATGTTGATCTTAAAATAATTTGTAAGCCCTCTCAAAAAGATTGGAAAAGATAACTCCTCTCATAATACATCCTGACCAAACTGGTTTTATAAAAGGGAGGCATTTATCCATAAATTCACACAGATTATTTAATTTAATTGATTATTCTTACAGTAAAAATATTGAGACTGCAATAATCTCTCTAGATGCAGAAAAAAGCTTTTGATAGAGTTAACTGGAAATTATTATTTGCATCCTTGCATAAATTTGGTTTTGGAAATTATTTCATAAACTAGTTAAAAATATTATACAGTTCCCCATCAGCATGCATTAGGACAAATAATCAAATATCTGCTAGCTTTCTTCTGCAAAGGGGCACCAGGCAGGGATGTCCACTCTTCCCCTCATTTTTGTTGTTATATACCTGGATGACTGAGAAAACAAACTTTGTGTTTTTGAAACCATTAGTGAAAAGGCCAGACTTCAGGGGTATCTGAGGCAGGCTTGAATCACAAGAGTCAGGGTGGCTTCTGGGTAATACCAGATGGCTAGGCCTCAGACTGACGAAGCCTCTTGGATGAGGGGCGAAACGTTTCTTTTTAACAAAAAAACGAAGTCCAGATGACATGATTCAACCTTTTTTGTTGTTATATACCTGGATGACTGAGAAAACAAACTTTGTGTTCTTCCCCTCATTGTTTGCTATTTTCATCGAACCGCTAGCCACAGCAATCAGGCAAACTACAAATATTAAAGGCATAAAATGCAATAACACAGAGCACAAAATCAGTCTATATGTGATGATGTGTTGCTCTTCCTCCAGCATTCACAAACATCCCTCTCTCAGGTTATTGGATTGATAAACTCTTTCTCAAAAGTTTCAGATTACTCTATAAACTGGATAAAATCCACAGTTCTACCAGTTAATTGCTCTTTCAACAATTCACTTACTACACAACTGCAGTCAGGGAATATTACGTACTTGGGTTTCAAAGTCTCTCCTAGATTGGCAGATTTAACAAAAATAAACCACATCCCACTTTTAAAGAAAATTGAGGATGATCTGGCTAGATGGAAATCTATACCCTTGTCTCTCATGGGGAAGGATTGCTTCAATAAAAATGATGGTTTTGCCTAGAATAAACTATCTATTCTCAATGATCCCAAATAAACCATCATCTGACTGGTTTAAATCCCTGGACTCCTCCATCTCTAAATTTATCTGGAAAGATATACCCCCACGTATTAAACTAAAAACATTACAGAAGACCAAAGATAAAGGAGGACTAGAGCTACACAATTTCTATTATTACTTTCTAGCCAACAGTCTATAATACATTTCAAGATGGATAAAACACACACCCCTTGATGAACCCTGGCTAGACGTAGAACAGACACTTTGCAATAATATAATGATTTCGGACCTTCCATTCATTAGCTCAAACATAAAATGACAGGAATGCTTTAAAAGCATCAATATCAGCTCCTCTCTGACAGCTTGGTGGGAGTTTCTTAAAATGACAGAGTCTTCACTAATCCCATGTAAACGTACACCCATCTGGAACAACCCTGACATCCTACAACAGAATAATATGATAAACTTCCCAGGTTGGACGTGTAAAGGAATCAAATATTTGGAACATATATATGAGGAAGTAGACTATATCCCATTTAACAGATTAATAACACAATATGGGATTGATAAGAATAATTTTTTAGAATATCAACAAATTAAATCTATAACAAAAAATAAATTTAACCTTAATAACACTAGAATTGAAATATCAACAAGTGTATTAGAATTCCTAAATCTGAACCCTCCCAAATTACTATCTAAGGTTTACCGGACACTTATTAAAATAGATGATTCAATTTCCCTTCCCATTGTAAAATGGGAGACAGACTTGTCAGTCAATTTTGACCAAAACTTCTGGTCTCAGATATGTCTAAAAACTTTTAAGATAATTAAAAACCCCAATTTACAATTAATACAATATAAAATCCTTCATAGAGTACACTACACAGGTCAACAGATGTTCAGGATGGGTTTCACATCATCTAATATTTGCTCACAGTGTACACACAATATTCCTGACAATTACATCCACACATTTTGGTTCTGTCCACCTGTTCAGAGGTTTTGGTGCCGGATATGTGAAGACTTATCTAAGTGTCTGAGTGTAATATTCCACTCTCTCAATCAGTTTGCTTATTGGACCACTTAGATGATGTCACCTTGGAGACAAAGTCAATTCACATGATTTTTACTGCTTTATGTATAGCAAAAAAAAACTATACTCATGAATTGGAAAAATACTGTTAGTATTAAACAGTATAAAGACCTTTTTGTTGGATTGCATCAGTCTTGAGACAGCCTGTACCTCCATATCAGACCAATCTCTCTGGGCTTCTTTGATTGGCTCCAAACCATAGTGGAGGTGGGTAAACCCCTTTGATTTCGTCCCTTGGGGCATCATGTTGATGTGTGTGTGTGGGGGGGGGGGGGGGGGGGGGATCGGGGCTGGGGGGCTGGGGGGGGTTGTGGGCCCGGGGCAATGGTGCTCAACTGGGGAGGTGGCTTTGGTGGTTCTGGGCGTTGACCTCTGCTGGCTACATGCAGGCTTCTGGGCGGTCTGTACCGGTGGGTGCAGGTTACTGGTTACAGGTTACGGCTTGACCTGGGGGTCTTGGGTCTTGGCGGGTATGTTGTCGATGTCTTGGGCCGGTGCATGCGCCGGCGTCCGGCCCTGGCCTGGGGGCCCTTGGTGTGCTGGTGGGCTTTGGGGCCTCTGCCATGGGGGTGGAGTGGGTGGGGGGTGGTGATACGGTGATACTGTTGGTGGGGGGGGGGGGGGGGGGGGGG
>NC_056507.1:46206228-46216711 GCF_014905685.2 Nematolebias whitei | reverse complement strand
GGTGTCGGTGTGCCGAGTCTCTTGGGGAATGGGAGTGGACGGATGGATTGAGCCTGGCTGTGGTCTGGTGCTTGGCTGGGGGTCTGGGCTGTGGGGGGCTATGGGTGGGGGGTGTATTGGGGCTATTGCTTGAGTGGCTCTGCACTGCTGGCCTGGGGGTTTCTGGGCGTGTTAGGCATGTGCCCTCCCTTGTGTGGGTTACTCTCGTTGTGGGTGTTACTATGGTGGACTGGTCGGTTATTTTGTGGGGGTGGGGGTGCACTCTTGGTTGTTGTGGTGCGCTATATGCGGCTGTTCAGGCACTCCTGGCTGATTGTCACTGCTGGAGTTTGGTGGCTTCTTTGGTTGGAGGGCTAGGTGTTGAGCTGGGGATCAGGTTGGGGGGTCTGGATGATCTTGGAGGGGATTGGGTCAGTGGCCCTGGTTCTGGTCAGTCATCGGGGCTATGTGCTGGTCTGTGGCCTGGGTCCCTGGTGGTGCAGCTGCCTCCTGCTCCTGGATGGATGTAATGGAGCCTCCCTCCCCTGGTGGATCTCGGAGAATGGGGGTGCCTATTGGGGTCAGTGGGGGAGCTGGCCCCCTGGGATGGCATTGCCACCTTAGTTGTTCCTCCCCATCCCGACATCTTCCTCTGCCCCCTCCATCACACCACCACTCAAGCAGGGCCTTGGGGTTCAGGTGCACTACTGAGCTGCGGGGAGGATCCTCCATCTCCTATGCCATCTCTATGACATCATAGGATCAAAAGATACAAAAATAAATAAATAAACCCGCAAAGAAGGTCATTATTTACAAAAAAAAAGACCAACAAAATATTGGGAGAGTATATTATGCTCCTACCATTTATCATACTGCAAATAAGTCACAGGAAAAACTAAACTATTAGTTATTATTATTAAGCTGCAAAATTTAAAGAAACGTGTAGCACGTCAAAAACAAAACTAAAAACAGTGGGGCGGACGACCAACCTGCACCACCGCCAGCTGTGGTGCGCATTAGGTTTAGTTTTAGAGATTAATATGTTTATAGGTTTTTTTATAGGTTTAGAGATTAATATTTTTTTCTTTTAGTTTGTGAAACAAGGTCAGAGGAAGCTGTTCTGGTTCGTCGATTGGACCCGGTATTACACTATATTCTGTGAACTGCAACAGTGCATGCAACACCACCCCTTACGGTCCCAATATACGGTGGTCACTGAATATTGTGCAACACCGGTTCACAAGGAGCTCCAAACAGTCAGTAAGTTGTTTCATTTTCTGTTTCCTTACGGTAGTTGAACCGGAAGATTCATCTTTAGTGAAATATTTCCGTACTATGGATGCATTTCTACCTGTTTCCCAAGACTGGGCCTGCTACACTCCATCTGTCTGCTTGGAAGAATCTATTTTGTAACCCACGCCCGGTGCGGATCACGTGACACGTGACGCAATGACGTAACGGCGATGTAATGACTTCACCACGAATACTCGACGTGAAATAAAAAAACTTGATAGATGTCCTAGTAATCAATGTGTAGATTACTCGAGTAGTCTGTTAAAGCACTAAACCATACAATATAGCTGGTCTCACCACTGCCTTGTAAACTTTTCCTTTGACCTTTGCTGACACCCTTTTGTCACAAATCACTCCTGAAACTTTTCCCCATCTACTCCATCCTGCCTGGACTCTCTTTTTCACTTCTTTACCACATTCCCCTTTTTTCTCGAGAGTGGACCCCAAGTAACTGAAGTCTTCCACCTTTGTGACCTCTGCTCCTTGTAGCCTCACTATAGACCCTTTTCACATGATCTCAGACAACTTCCGTTGTGACTCGATGTTGATCAGTACTTCTGGGTCTATTCTCCCTCGGGAGACGTGTCTGGAAACTTCACAAAATTTCATTAATTCAACCTTTATTTACAGAGGTTATATTACAAGATATAGTGCAAGTTAAGGTTAATAAAAACAGTATTTATGTGTTTGCTAGCTGTGGTAACGTTATCCATCATTGCAGCAACTTTAGCCACAGAAGCTAAAATATACAACACGGGCTGTCAGTGCTGTAACGTTTAAAGGTTTACTTTCTATATTAACATTATTAAAAACAGTATTTACTGTATTTGTTCATTAGCTGTGGTAATGTTATCCATCATTATCAATTTACCATTCTGTAACTGTGTAAGGAAACTGCCTCTGATTGAAAAGTAAGCTAGCAAGTAGCAACAGGTAGCTAAACTCTACACTGCTGCTGCCTGTCAGTGCTGTAACATTAAAATGTTTACTTTATCTATTAATGGATAATCTCTGACATCTTCCAGCACTGTTGTTTAGACTAGCATTTTAAATATTGAATTAAAAACTATATGTCAAACCATTTCCATGTTCTGATGATTAATATCTTCTCTTTTTACTTCCTTCTTGTGTCCATCTTTCTCAGCAGCAGCAACTCAGCAAGGAGGACACCCTGAAGACTCTGAAGACCCTGAAGACCCAGGCTCGTCTGAGGATTTTAGTAGAGGGCCATGTGAAGGGTGAAGGAATTGCAGTCAGTCAGGAGGTACAGTCAATCAGCTGTGGGTCATCTGCTGCTGCCTAATATTAAATTATCAGGAGCCTCTTGATGTAAAAGGAGACAAACCAGTGTAGAGCCTCCCTGCTCCTTCATGTCACACATCTTGGATGAGCATTCATTATTGCAAGCAGCTGTGATGGAAATCTTTCCTTATATCTATCTTTAAAAAAAATCTATTAATGAATGAATTGATGTGAAGAATTCTGTCAAAACATTTTTAAATAGCTTGTCTTCAGTAATCTGCATATGAACATATTTTACATTTAAATTGCATCTGTTTGTATATTTTACACATCTGGTAATGTATGTGGAGGAAATGCTCAAATCAAAGCTTCTATTGTGTAACAATTAAACAAGGTTTGCGGCTGCTTCTTGCAAACATCAAACATTAATTATATATATATATATATTTATTATTTTTATTTAGAAAGGTAATTTACCATGGGGCAGCACGGTGGCGCAACTGGTAGAGCTGCTGCCTCTCAGCGAGCAGGTCCCTGGTTCAAACCCCGGTCCAGGAGCCTTCTGGGTGGAGTTTGCATGTTCTCTCCGTGCATGCGTGGGTTTTCTCCGGGTACTCCGGTTTCCTCCCACAGTCCAAAAACATGCATGTTAGGCTGATTGGTAACTCTAAATTGTCCCTAGGTGTGAGTGAGAGAGTGAATGGTTGTTTGTCTCGTTTGTCTCTATGTGGCCCTGTGATGGACTTGCGACCCGTCCAGGGTGTACCCCGCCCCTCGCACAGTGATTGCTGGACATGGGCACCAGCGACCCCCGTGACCCAAAAATGGAATAAACGGGTAAAGATAATGGATGGATGGATGGGTAATTTACCATCACATTCATTAATTACATTAATGAATGAATAATTAGTCATTTAAGGTTATATATAAGAATGTGGGCAAAAAAGTCCAAATGTATTTTGTCCATGTTGCCTTTCTAATGTTTTTTATTTTTTATAGAACAATATTAAAAATAAAGAGTTGAACAAAGCTGGGAGGTGGGGGGGAGGGTACACCACATCAAACCATAAAAACAGTAAGAACAAAGGACAGGATCACATAATTCACAAGTACAATCAAGTAAAGTCAGATCTAGTTGGTTTTACGTACTCAGTCCATTTGGTCCAGATCTGATAAAATTTTTCTTTTTTGACTTGGAGGGAAAAATATGTTTTTTCCATAACATAAATCTGATAGACAATTTCAATCCATTCATCAATTGTGGGTGGTTCTGCCTTTAACCATTTCCTCGTGACATATTTTTTACTGGCTGCCAACTTTATTCAACCTTTATTTAGACAGGTAATCCCATTGAGCCTCGAGGACTCATTTACAAGAGAGACCTGATTTCAACAAAGAATGATGACAACAATGGACAACAGCGACCACAATAAACAGTTATAAAAAGTCATACTGGAGGGTTTTTTTTGTTTGTTTTGTTTGTTTTTTACAAATAGGATGGATAAAAGAAAAAAGGTAACAAAAAAAAAAAAACCCAGCTAGATTCTAAGGCGAATGTAGAAAACTAAAAACAGGAACATGTCAGCATTGGTCCCTGCCAGGAGTCCAACATATTCTTAAAGCCACTTAGAGAGGTCAAGGTTGAGAGCTTCAATTGTTTTTGTAAGTTATTCCAGGAAACAGGAGCGGAGTGGGAGAAGGCCCTTTTGCCTAGTTCAGTCCTCATTGAGGGAACACTGCAGGTAATAATGTCCTGAGAGTGCACGCTGTAGCTGCACTCACGCAGAGAAATGTAGGAGGAGATGTATGAAGGCCATAGACCAAGAAGTGATTTAAAGATGAAAATGTACCAGTGAGAGAGTCTGCGTGAAGTTAATGATGTCCAGTTAACCAGTGAATACAGGGTGCAGTGGTGGGTACGATAATCACAGCCAGTTATGAATCTTAGTGCACCATGATAGACAGCATCCAACATCTGCAGGGTGCTTGTAGGAGCATTCAAGTAAATAATGTCACCGTAATCAATGGAGGGAAGGAAAGTCACAGATACAAGGCGTTTCCTAGCATTCAGAGATAGACAGGATCTGATTCTGAAAAAGAAACCCAGTTTAACTTTCAGTTTCTTTACCAAGTTTTCCACATGGAGCTTAAAAGAGAGATGTGAGTCGACCAAGATACCCAAAAATTTATAGGAATCAACAAACTCAATCGGGATACCATTTGAGGATAAAATCGGAGGAAGAACTGCTGGGACCAACTTCCTATTTGAAAAAAGCATCCCTTTGGTTTTGTCGGCATTTAGGACAAGTTTGAGGCGAAACAAATCTGTCTGGATGTAGTTGAATGCAGACTTCAAAAGCTGGAAAGCCTTAGCAACAGTTTTAGCTCGACAATAAACAACTGTGTCATTAGCATATAAATGTATGGATACATTAGGGATGTTTTTACTTATGTTATGTATGTAGATTGTAAAGAGGGTGGGTCCTAAGACTGAGCCTTGTGGTACACCATTGTTGACTGTTAAATAACTGGAGGAAGTACCATTATGTTGAACACATTGCCTGAGAGATAGTTAGAGAACCAACCAATGGTGTGTTCTGAGAAACCAATTTCTGAGAGCTTATGACACAAGATGTTATGATCCACAGTATCAAAAGCTTTAGACAGGTCTAAGAAAAGTGCAGCACAATAATCCTTAGCATCCAGTGCTTCAACAACGTCATTAAGAACCTTCAGTGAAGCAGTGGTTGTGCTATGTTGTTTCCTGAAACCAGACTGATGTGGAGGTAAGATGTTAAATGAGTCCAGGTAATTTTTGATTTGAGAGTTTATCAGTTTTTCTAGAACCTTGGCTAAAATGCAGAGTTTAGAGATTGGCCGATAGTTGTTCAGTGAGGTGGGGTCACCTCCCTTCAGCAAAGGAAGAACAAAGGCTGTTTTCAAAGTGTCTGGTGTGGAGTTTCGTCTTAAGGAGAAATTGAAGATGTGGGTCACAGGGATTGTGATGATATGAGCAGCCAGCCTTAAGAAATAAGGTGGAAGTTCATCTGGACCTGCAGATTTTTTAGGATCAAGATCTTTTAACAGTTTATTGACCTCACTGACTGAGAAAGGAGAAAAAAGAGAAGGTGTGATTAACTGAGGATTGACATGTAGGAGGGATTTGATTTGTAGAATTTTGGCTGATTTTCCATTAGTAACTGTGTCAAATAAAGAACTAGAAGCAACAAAATGTTTGTTGAAACAGTTCAG
The DNA here is from genome assembly GCF_014905685.2 of Nematolebias whitei. NCBI lineage: Eukaryota > Metazoa > Chordata > Actinopteri > Cyprinodontiformes > Rivulidae > Nematolebias > Nematolebias whitei. Next base: position 46,210,945 of record NC_056507.1, on the reverse strand, counting down.
GATCTTGTGCTTATTTGACACAGGAACAGAGTTAACGAGAAGTTGTGATGGGAGGTCAGTCGATTGTGGGGTGCCTGAGAGAGATTTGATGGTTTTCCGGAATCTGTTGGGGTCATTTAGATTTTTGGAGGTCTCAGATAAGACATAGTTGTTTTTTCTACTTTGACAGCAGTTGTGCATTTATTCCTCATCTGTTGAAAACTCAACCAATCAGTGTCTGAGTCAGATTTTCTCGCTGTGGCCCAAAGATGGTCTCTCCTGTGCAGGAGGTCAGCTAGCTCAGGAGTAAACCAGGGGCTGTCTCGTCCCTTTATTCTGAACTGACAAAAAGGAGCATTTTTGTTCAGAAAATAAATGAAACTATTATGAAAATAGTTCCAAGCAGAGATCATGTCATCAGTTAACAGAATATGATGCCAGTCAAAGTGAGACAGATCCCAGAGGAATGACTGTTCACAAAAATGTTTCAGATCCCTTTTTTGAATTAATCTGGGCTTAAAAGGTGGAAGTTTAATATCTCTCAAAGCCGCTGTCACACAATGATCACTCAAGATATTGGCAAAACACCTGTACAAGGGAATTTGTGAGGCATATTAGTTAGAAATAGGTCTAAGATATAGGATTGTTCAGGACGGTTTTTGTTTAATCTAGTGGTAGAGTTGATCAATTGGGTAAGATTGAGAGACAGGCAACATTCCTTGAATTTATCATAGATGCTGGTCGACTTACCCCAATCAGTGTTGAGGTATCCTGCCAAAAGGATCTCTTTGAATTTTAAATTACTAAGCAATTCCATCAGGGCAGACAGAGCCTCAGGTGTTGCTGAGAGTGGACGGTAACAGCAGACTACAGATAAAATCTGGCCACCATTCAAGGTGATGTTTACAACTAAGGTTTCAAACTGGTTTGGAATTGTTTTAGAAGACACAGGACTAGCAACCAAAGAATCTCTGATGTAAACAGCGACTCCCCCCCCCCCCCCCCACACACACACCTTTTTTGACAATCACAGTGGTAGATGTTAAATCCTTTGATTACCAGGTCATTATTGAGTACAGATTTGTTGAGCCAGGTTTCAGAGATGAAGATTACATCTGCCCCAGAAGAACTGACCAGAATTTTCAAGAAATCACGTTTTCTCAGAAGGTCCCATGCATTTACATGCAGAAAATGAAGACCAGACACGTTCTTAAAGTCATTTGGTGTCATATAAATAGGTGGGGGGGGGGGGTCCAGGGTTGGGCTGAATCCCTGACAGCAGTAACAACATTATTATCAGACATTTTCTTGAGTTTTTTGTGACTCATGTGTAATTATAGGAGTTAACAGTGTGACAATTAGCCCCCATAATTGAATCATGGGAAACATTAATGAAGACGCGATCATTCAGAACCCAAAAACAGTGAAAGTTGCAGTGATGGGCAGATTCAGGTGTATTAACAAGATTCAGTGACTACAGATAATCTGAGAACTGAAAATAGAGACAGTAATATGAATGATGCAGAAAAATCTCAGACATAAAACTGGCTGCCAACAGTATAGTCAACAGTTTTTTGTCCTTGTTGGTCCATGTTTCAAGCATTAAGTTACCCAAGTACAAAGTTTCACAGTTGAATGGAATGTTTACATTAAATACATTTTCAATATTGTAGTGAACTTAACCTGATGTCAAAACTAAGCCTAAGGTCAAAACCCTTGACCTTAAGAACCTTGTGGGACAGAAACTGTCATTTCATTGATTTGAATCCAGAAATACAGGTTCACCCATCCTGAGACTTTCTTTCTTGAAAATTCAAGTGAAAGAACACTCTCTTTTTTATTATCATTACTATTTTACAAATGTTGATAATCAAAGTGTCTTAGTTCAAACCATTTTAGATGTTGCAGTGAACTAATCAATTTTATTAACTGTAAAACAGTAACAATGATTTTTTAGTTGCTCATGCAAAGTTAGAATTCATGTTAAGGCCTGTTACAGAGTAATCATGCATTTTCTGTTTTCTGTCTGTGAATGAGCAAGTGTGCGTTTTCCAAGGTCAGGAGTCGAAGCAGACATGTGTTGGAACAACTGTCTTGTTTACATCCTCTCAGACGTCAACGGAGAAGTTGGCACCTGTGTCTCCAAACTCGCCAAAACAAAACTCTCTCTGTCTCTGAGAACAGTTTAATCTGTTCCATAACAATTCTTGCTGTTTTCTGACTTCTAGTAACCTCTTACATCACAAAACACACCCCTGTCTGGTTGATATTGACCAATCAGGGACGCTCAAATATACCGGAAATAGAGCTCTTTAAAATGCCGGTACTTCCTAGTTCTCTCAGTTCGGTGAGGCGCGGAGAAGTTCTGAGATGTTCGCAGTTCTGTGAAGTCGTTTGGGAGAACAGAAGTCCAGCCATGATAAGGCTCTTCCGAGTTGGATTATAACATCTTCCACCTCTGAGTGGAACTTCTGAAGGACTCCACTCATGTGAAGTCCACTTGCTGAGGTGAGCTGGTGTCGGACGGAATCTCGTCACTACTTCGGACGAGTCACAGCCATCCTATGGAGACGCTGGACAGGTAGCGTTAACTGGAACTCCATATCTGCTGATTCATCTTCAGAAAGGTAATGAGTCAAGTTTCCTACCAAGCGTACCGAGGAAAAGCTGGGTTCGAATGGAGAGTGTCGGTTCTGGTCAACACTCCCCCTCACACACCATCTTTTACTCCCTTTAAACTTCATTTCCATCTTTAAATTCTTCTCTCAAGTAGAAATCCTTCCAGATAATTTAGAAATGTCTGTGTAAAGTGCTCATCCACCGCCGTGTGGATAATTGATCATAATTGTACAGTTTTCATTAATGTCTGTGGTGAAGCAACGGAAAATCATGGCCGTATGGTTTTCCTGGTTGTAAAGCTGATTGATTATGTTGTTATTTTCATATTTTGCCAAATTAATGTAAATGTTTGATGTTAAACTTTGATTCTGTAAAATAAATGACCACATTCATTTTGATGGGTCAAAGATAAATGACGTCTCACGTTACATTTCATTAAATTCAATGCACGTTTTATTCAGTCCAGAAAAATGAAGAATCCGTTTTAACTGATGAATATATCTCAGCATCTGTTCATCTACATATGTTTGTGGATCTCTTCCCAGTAGGGTCTTATTACCTGGCACTCCCAGAAAATGTGAAAGTGGTTGGCTCCTTTTGTCCCATAAAGTCTCCAACAAGTGTCCCCCTTGCCCTGGTGTCATTTCTGAATGGGTGTGACAAAAAATCTTGCAATATTTTTCCAGCAGAATTCTCGCCAAGTGTTTGATCCGGTCGAGACCCATTGTAGTTGACATATTTTCTCCCAATTCTCCTGTGTGATCATTAATTTCATTTCATTTTCCCATTATTACCTTGTATAGATATTTGAATGTCATTATCCAGTTTAGAGGCAATTTTGTTATCTGCTCTGGACTTAATTAATGATAGAAATACTTCAATGAATTTTGACTCGCCTTTTTCCAACGTCCCTTTAAGATTTTTATCAAAATAATGTCTCACCTGTAGGTACCTGAAGAAATCATCTTTTCCCAGTCCGTGATCCTTCTGTAAGGTTTCAAAACTTAGAAATGTCCCTTTGTGGACAAATGAATAATAGGTAGTTAATCCTTTTGAAATCCATAACTTAAATCGTTGGTTACGTACTGTAACCCCAGATTCTATGAATATAGGCGTAGCCCTTTAAGGCTGTCGCTGATGGGTTTATCCCGTTATGCGCAAGCATCGTACTGAAAAAAATTAGTCCACGCCCACCTGCTGTGTGGGCCCCACCCGATCCGTATAAATTACGTTAAGAGCGGGTAATCTGCTCCCAAATAGCTTATTCTTTTCTTCAGCTATTCAGGAGCCAGTGAGGCCCGACGCTTAAAGGGCTACGCCTATATTCATAGAATCTGGGGTTACAGTACGTAACCAACGTTCTATGTCATATAGGCTTCGCCCTTTAAGGCTGTCGCTGATGGGTTAAGGGCGAAGCGGATGTGGTCCTCGCCTCACTGGGTCCATTCGAACCCAGTAAGAAGCGGAAGCTTGCCCAAAAAACGTCTTGCCACTCAGATCCCCATGTGCATAATTACGCATCGCGTAATTGTGTGCCATGCACAGACGCATGTTGTGCAACTATGCGTTCTGACAGCATGAATGCCCCAGAAAAACTTTCAACGGGGAAGATATTGAAAAGAGGAGAGGGGGGGGGGGGGCATGAAGCAACTGATTCATGATTGAACAGTATAAACAGATTAATATCAATGAACTGATTATTGAACAAATGAACTGATTGGTAACAATAGTCATGAACTGATTAGTGACAATAGAACCGAATCACAGACACAACTTGTGGCTGATAACAACATCTCACACTGTAATGCATGCAGACAGATGTGAGCTTAAACAGAGTTCCATGAGAACAACAATATTCATTCTGTTAGAGCACTAAGGACAGAATGTGTCATGGAACGAGCTGTTACATCACGTAGGTAAAAGCGAATAAATGAGCAGGGTGATGACCATGCAGCCGCAGTGCAAATGTCCTGCATTGACATACCATTATGCAGAGCAGTCGAAGATGCGATACCCCTGGTTGAGTGTGCTTTGAGGTTGACAGGAGGCTCTAGATCTGATGCTCTGTAGGCTTCAGAAATGGCCTCACACAGCCAGTGTGACAAGCGCTGGGTGGATA
>NC_056507.1:46204725-46206128 GCF_014905685.2 Nematolebias whitei | reverse complement strand
TGAAAGTAGCAGAACACGAAACAAAAGCTGATGGGTCGACTAAGGAGCGGGGGATGGAGGCCCTGATCAACTCCACTTTGTTAACAAAGAATTTAGTGAAGTCATTGCAAGTGTCAACAGAGGCCTCCATACATGAATACGAAGGGACATTTAGAATGGAATTTACTGTTGTGAATAGGGCGCGGGGGTTGTGTCTATTTGAGTTGATGAATTGAGAGAAATATTTGTTTTTTTCAGATTTGACAGTGTTCTGGTAATTTTTTAAACAGGTTTTGAGCAAAATGAAAGAAACCCGGAGTTGGTCCTTTTTCCACCTGCGCTCAGCTCTCCTGCACAGGCGTCTCGCTGCCTTGGTGGTCTCATTCATCCATGGGTACTGGGCTCTCCTTGGTTTCTTGACTTTTAGTGGGGCCACCAGATCCAAGATCTTAGTGCAGGTCACATTGTGGTTACTAAGCAGCTCCTGAGCACCGACAAAGGCAGAGGTTTCAGGTGTTGTAGCAGCAGCGGTAATAAAGGCAGAGGAAAAACGAGCATCAGTTGAAGGGTTAAATATACGACAGATCCTGGGTGGAGTGGGATATTTAGAGACACGAGCAAGAGGTATTACAAATGAGATTGGTTTGTGATCAGACATGACAACATCCCCAATTTCCAGATTTAACACAGAGACACCACAAGACAGAACAATATCAAGAGTATGACCCTGATGGTGTGTGGGGCCGACAACATTTTGCACCAGGTTTAAAGAGTGGATCAGATTTAGAAAGTCCTGAACTAAAGGCTTTTCAGGGCAATAGACGTGCACATTGAAGTCCCCTAGAATCAGCACACGGTCGTATTTTAACAGTATTGCAGTGAGAAAGACAGACAGTTCACTGATGAAGCCTGTGAAGGATTTGGGCGGTCGATAAAGCACCACAATCAACATGGGGTTGGAGCGGCCCAGTTCAAAATGCAGCAGTTCAAAGGTCTGAAAAGATGGTGTCTGTAACAGTCTGCATTTCCAGATTTTCTTAAAAACAGCCAACACTCCTCCACCTTTTTCTAGATTACCTCGTGCAATTAAGAAAACTACAATCAGCAGGCACCAGTTCAGAAAACACACGACTCACCCGGAGGAAGCCAAGTCTCCGTCAGAAACGTGAAGTCCAGATTATTTGTGCAGAAAAAGTCAGGTCAGGAGAGTTGGCAGGCCAATTGAGCACGGTAATGCCATGGTCAGTAAACCATTTACCAGTGGTTTTGGCACTGTGAACAGGTGCCAGGTCGTGCTGAAAAATGAAATATTCATCTCCATAAAGCTTTTCAGCAGATGGAAAAATTGAAGTGCTCCAAAATCTCCTGATAGCTAGCTGCATTGACCCTGCCCTTGATAAAACACAGTGGACCAACACCAGCAG
>NC_056507.1:46200212-46204625 GCF_014905685.2 Nematolebias whitei | reverse complement strand
TATATATATATATATATATATATATATATATATATATATATATATAAATAAATATAACGTACATTACATAATAACCTACATTTGATTTGACATTTAACAACGCTTTCAGAGCTTATGTTTACCACGCAGCTCTTTAAATTAAGCTGTCGCAAATTATCTTCATGATTGAAGTGCTGTTAAGCAATATTAAGTTAGTGCTCCTTTGTACCACAGTGAAAGTCGTGGAGAGAATTTTTGACCTTGGGTGAAAAAGATGCAGAAGCTGCTGGATCCACAGGATGGACAACATGGCCGAGGTGTTTGACATGCAATGACTGAAAACCTCCTGAATGAGGATGATTGTAAACGTAGATTACACAAGTCCTACACCTTTTTAACTCCACTACAAAGTTCATTTACAACACATGGACATTCTGTATTATGGTTACGTTTTTCAGTACTCATTACAGATAAAACCGAAAAAATACATAAATAAAAATACTGGACTTTATTTGTAACTGAAGATGTATCACTTTTCGTCTGAGGCTCTTTCTCAATTTAATGAAACGAGGAGTGTGATTCAAGTTATAAAGCTGTGGTGTGCCGTCAGCTTGTATTATGGAGACTGACACATGCAGATCAATCTCCAGCAAGCTTACAGAACACCACAGCTTTATAACTTTAATCCCAGATTCCTTTTTTCATTGAATTGTGAGTGCTCCTCGGATGATTAGCGAAACGTCTTCAGTTTTAAAAAAAGTCCTGTGGTTTTGTTTTTATCTTTTTTGGGGGGGATTTGCCGTGTCAAGGATAACTGAGAATCTTCACCAGCATTGTTACAGGTAAAAAACAATTACTTCACTTATCTACACTATTGACGTAAAAAAAACACTGTAAGCACTTCACTTTTGATGATCAGATGGAAGCTCAAGACTTGAAAATGTTTCTTTTATTAGAAATAAAGACCTGTACAAAAAAAACAATTATACACTAATTATATATGCAAACTTAACAAGCTACATGTTTGGCTATTTGTGGGCTTACCTTGCAGGATCTACATTTCTATAGATCAACTATGATCTACTCTAAATATTTTTAAACATGTCTGTTTGCCATGGAACGGGCAATGGATTCCAGCACCCCAAGGAGTGCCTGACTGAAAGCAGCACTCTGTTCAGCCTCCTGCCTTCGCTGTGCTGCTTCCTCTCTGCGAACATCTGCTTCCTCTCTCCTCAAGGCCATCTCCTCCCTCCTAATTGCCTTCTCCTGCTTCCTCGCTGCTGCAGCTTCTTCTTGCCTTGCTTTTTTGGCATCCTCACAAATAAAATGGAAGTGTTCCTCTCTCTGCTTCCGGTTCATCTCCTCTTGTTCTGTATGCGCAGAAACAAAGCTCTCTGCTGCACTTGTTGATCTGCGCTTTCTATTGCCTAGGAATAACACACAAGAAAATGGCTGTTAGATGATGAAGTACAGGTAGAGTTTTTAAATAAATTATTTACATTAAAGTTCCTGCTAATTTCAAAAGGTGTTTGTTTACAAGATCAGAAATGATTCTTTTCATAAAGCAGTCTAGTACTTTAATGATAGTAAGCAGGTGGGCATAAATAAACTACATGTAGTCATTTACAACGGTTTGTGCTAATTTAGAAAAAGAACAGAGCATCGTTAATCTGAACAAAAATCACTACACCCTGTATAATTTCAATAATAAACTTCATAAATGAAAGTTTAAGTAATAAATGAATAATTAAATTTAACATTTATACATTACAACTGAATAAACAAGTAATTTGAATACATGCAAGGTGTTTTACAACAAAAACAAAACAACATTCATATCAACATGATCAATGTGATGTTAAACACGATTGTTGCTTCTTATTACCTAGTAACGGGTGCTGTTTGGTGCCGCTCTGCTGCGTGTTGCCCGGTGGCGTGCATGTGCCCGGTGGCGTAGATGTACTTGGTGGTGTAGATGTACTTGGAGCTGGTGTGGTCGGGAAGGGTCAGAAGTGGGGAGGATTGGACAGTCAAAAGCAGAATCTGGTGAACCTTCATCTTCAGTGGGACTTTCTGCATCAAAATAAGAGTGGAAAAACAGCAACAGTGTACAGTTAGCAATGATGCTAACTAATGACGACTTAACCGTGTCAGCCTCGTTTGTTCAGAGTACTTTCAGAAAACGCAAAGAAACAGTTGCATGAGGAAAAGGAAATATGCTTAAAGTAAATAAAATACTCTCACCATCCACTATAGATTCCAGAAGAGCAGTGGCCGTGTCTAGGCCACTCTCCCTCCCTTTGTTGGCTGGGCGTTTGCCGTAAATGGCATCCATTTGATCAAACCACTTCCAGTTTCTTCTGTTTGCTCCACTCCTACCGTTGTGGTCCTTAATAGTTTTATAATCGCTTTTTAGTTTTTTAAGCTTTCCTCTAATTTGCTTTGGTGTGCGATGGAAGCCCTGCACCGCCATCTGCGCAGACACCTCTTGAAAAATCTTTTCATTTCGTTTCGTTCCATCTAGCTCGCTCTGCACTTGTTCATCGGCCAGCAAACAGAGAAATGCCTGAACTTCAGCATTCGACCACGGTTGTGACATGATTATTTGTTTTACCTTATAAAATATTCCAAAATATGCTCCTCCGATTTCTTGTTGTCTGTTATAGCGGGTGAAAAAGAAAATGGTGGATCGGGATTTCCGGTGGAAGACTGAATCTCCGCCCTCCACCAATGAATATGCCCCCTGACCAATCAGTGACCTACAGTGCGCTGATGTCACATCTAGACCCTACAAGAACCAGACCTGGGACCTCAGAGAATAAGGTCCCAAAAATGGGGTGGGTTCCACCGCTAAAGGCATTGTGGATAAAACACACAATCGGCCATAACTAGTTACATAGGAGTACCAAAGGGCCCTGTGGATAAGGGGCTTTAGACAGGGCGGAACCACAGAGGCTAGCTCTCATTAGCGGTCCTCCAGCAGACCCTGAGCAGCCGGGACACCAGGCCGGCTGGGTGACGGTTCGGAGCAAGCGTAGTGCTAAGGCTAAGCCCCCAGTTCACCACCGACCCGTTCACGTTTCTAATCGATTTTCCTCGCTCAGTGACACACCCGCTGAGAAGCAGACCCTGGTAATTGGAAGCTCCATAGTCTGAAACATGGCTTTAGGGACTCCAGTGGTCATAGTTAAATGCATTCCGGGGGCCAGAGTGGGCGACATAGAATCGTATCTGAAACTGCTGACTAAGGCTAAATACAGTAAGATTGTTATTCACGTTGGCGGTAATGACACCCGGTTACGCCAATCGGAGGTCACTGAAATTAATGTTACTTCGGTGTGTGACTTTGCTAAAATCATGTCGGACTCCGTAGTTTTCTCCGGCCCACTCCCCAACCTGACCAGCGATGACATGTTTAGACGTATGTCGTCATTTAACCGCTGGGTGTCTAGGTGGTGTTCTGACAACGACGTGGGCTACATAGATAACTGGAGTTCTTTCTGGGGAAAACCTGGTCTGATGCGGAGAGATGGCATCCATCCCACTTTGGACGGAGCCGCTCTTCTTTCTAGAAATATGGCGGATTTTGTTTATCCCCCAAATTATTGACGACCCAGGGTCCAGTCCAGGAAGCAGAGTTGTAGTCCTCCACACCTCTCTGCTGCGTCTCCTCTGTTACCCACCCACACCCACATTGGAACAGTGTCAACTCGCCCATGGCTCAAATTAAATACACCAAAAATCAGCTAAAAAAATATAAACAATAAAAATCTGATTAAAATAAACACAGTTACTTTACCAGAGCAAAATCATAAAATCATTAAATGTGGATTATTGAACATCAGATCTCTTTCCTCTAAATCCCTGTTAGTTAATGAACTGATAACTGATCATCATAGTATCCTGATGCATGCTCAATAATCCAGGTAGAGGTGCTGGAGATGATCACAGCTACTGAGTCAGCCATCCGCAACAACAAAATTAAAGAGGCTGAAGCAGAACAGCTCAGAATCAAAGTTTCAGACTGCCTCAGCAATGCCCAACCACCACCTTCCAACATCAGGAGAGAGGAGAGGGATGCACTCACCACTCTTAGCAATGACAAAAACATCATCATTCTTCCAGCAGACAAAGGAAGGTGCGCAGCATACCTGAACCAAGTCATTGGTTCAGGTATGTTGACGACACCTGGGTTAAAATCAAATCTCAGGAAGTCCAACATTTTACTGACCACATCAACTCTGTGGATAAATACATCAAGTTCACACGAGAAGATGTAAAAAATGGCAGGTTTGCTTTCTTGGACTGTGAGGTCTCAGTCTCTGATAGAGGACATTTGCAAACTGAGGTGTACCGCAAACCCACACACACAGACCAGTATTTGCAGTTTGACTCCCATCACCCTTTGGAGCACAAGTTAGGAGTCATCAGGAC
>NC_056507.1:46192768-46200112 GCF_014905685.2 Nematolebias whitei | reverse complement strand
TAAAGAAGAGATGGGTGAAGAGAGGTGTATGTTGTTGACCAGAATTGACACGCTTCTTTCAATCACTAGCTCAAACCTCCGGTACACTTAGCGCGTGACAGCTCGCTTCGCAGGAGATAAATCAGCTCCAGTGTCGGGTCCATTTCAACGCTACCTTCCAGCATCTCTGGTTAGAGCGGCTGGTCATTGTCAGAAGTTGTGTCGATTTACTCCGTTCAACAAACAGGCTCAGCTCCCTTCGAAGTTGGAGGCGTTACGCCCGGGTGGATTCACAGCAAGTCGCTGTGACTCCGTCAGAGATCCCACTCAGGAGTGGAAAACTCCCGAAGGCTTGAGAAGACTCCATCAAAGACTGAGTTCAACTCAGATCCAAGACTTCAGAAGAACTCAGAAGAACTTGAGAAGACGGAGAAGACTCCATAGACGGAGTAGACTGCATAGTTCCAGGAAGTGTGGACTTTAAAATAGTTCTCACTTGCGGTCACTTAGGACTTCCTGATTGGTTGAAACAACCAACAGGGGGTGGTTCTAGTGATGTCAGAGGGTTATTAAAAGTCAACAGAGGGTTCAGGAATGTTTAGGAACCTTAAGTACAGACAGAGAAATGTTATGGCGAAGTAAGACACGCAGATGACAGTGTTTCTCTTTTTACCGTCTGCTACATTTAAAAACAATACAGCCCGTTCTAATAACTTATTTTCTGACTGTCTCTGACTTTCGACCGACATCACTACTTCTCCTATAGACAGAAAATCAAAATGCATAATTACTATGTAAATAGACATTTAACGATTTCTAATTTAAATGAGGTTTAAAAAAATCATTAATACTCTTTCACAGTTGATTTAAAATGAGTGGTTCACTTCAACATTAGAAATGATATGAACTAAACACACTTTGATTATCAAGATATTGTCAAATAGTAATGATAATATAAAAAGAAGAGTGTTCTTTCAATTGATTACTTCAGGATACAATTAGACAGTCTCTGGATGAGCTAATTTGTATTTCTGCATTCAAAACAATGAAATAACAGTTCCTGTCCCATGAAGGTCTTCAGAGGCAGGTTTTGGTCGCAGGCCTAGTTCACTACAGTCCCCCCTTTGGAAATCATCGCCTGTCCATGGGGATGAATTCCAACATGAACTTACACCTCCGAATGTCCTTGATCTTGATGTAATCCAGCAAGAGGATAACAAAAGTCAAAGAATGTAATCTTACAATGGCTTAGGTAATTCCACAATGTTGTTGGTAATTCCATTATGTTGTTGGTAATTCCATTGTAGCAATGCTTTAACCCCTTGGAAACAAAGTCTGTAATCCATTGGAAAAAGTCATATAATCCACAACGATTGGAGGTGTTGATTGATCAGCATGCAGAGGGGTTCCCTCGATTGAACTGCAGAGGCGACCACTGGATGGAGATTGGAGACCCACGTTGGAGTCGTAGGTCCCTTCAGCGAAGGTTGCTGCTGGTGGTTCCCAGTGGGTACCATTCTGGTTCTATGTGTTATGCATTTATGTGGTTTTAGTTGGGCTTATGAGTGGGATTTTACATAAGACCTTAACCTATATGCACCTGGTGTGTAAGCTATCATGGTTTTGATCAGCTACAGTTACCAGTTTAAAGGGTGGGTCATGCTGAAAAATTTATATAGGGATTTATACCTATAGAAGGGCATTCCAAACTTTTTTTCCATTCCTAACTTGGTTTAAGTTAGATTTACATTGCAAAATATAGTTTGGTTAAATTGTCTGTTGCCCCTTTAGATGAACGACTTGAGGTTTGGTTTTTGGCTTTCCCCTAAATGTTTATGGAGTCTATGGCGAGACTCAACTGAAGGCTTAGCTACCCCCCCCCCCCCAATAGGATTGTTTGAGTAGGTTCGGCTTGAGCGTCGTGAGACCAATGTAGGTTATGGTACTTAAGGTAGCATTAATCTACATTGACTCTTCAAATATTGAAGTTTAACAAATGAACTGCATGTTGGCATAGTTAAAGTCTTTTTAGTCTCTAACTAAAGTACATACAAAATTCATTCTTGTTGGGGGTGTTCAGAAACAATACCAAAAACCAATTAAACGATGTCTTAACATCGACAAAAGTAGTGATTAAGCAACCAGAAAAACAACGTTTCAACATCGACAAAAGTAGTGATTAAGCAACTAGAAAACGACGTTTTGGTGCGTCACTCACTCTGACTGTCAGATTTGATCACGTTATCACGTCTGGTGACATCACCCTAACTAACATAATCCCCCTGTGGTCATGGGGGACCACGAACACGGGTGAGAACGTCGGTCCATGAGCAAAAGTTAGGATGCCCTTGAGTAGTTTTAGCTGTTTGCGCAGCTGAAAGACGACTTTAAGGTCTGGATTGGAATCCAGGTTGGCATCGGACGAAGTTTTTTTCTCTGGGTCAGTCAAGTATAGCATCATCGAGTTCATCACAGGATCCAACTTCCAGAGTTGGATGATGTCTGGGTCAGTCAGCACGGGTTGTACAGAGACTGTGTTGTCAGCCGGCTTGGCTGTTGCCTGTGCACGTGTGACTGCCATTACCTCGGCTGTAGGTTGTACTGACAGAGGTGCGAGCAGCCCGGAGGGGTCAGAGGACCACTGACGGCCGTCCACGGCTCAGTCCTTGATAGCTGATCTATCTATCCGCAGCGACAGTACAGCATCTTTGGTGTGGGATTCTTGGATCTCTACACCTTGAACTACCAATGGTAGGTAGTATCCGGTGGGCCCTGACTGTCTCAGCTCGCAGAGGAGGCTTTCCTGTTCAGTCAAAGTTGGGTCCACTGGTTGGATCTCTTCGGTCTCACATGCTTTTGAAGGCGTACTTACCGGGACTGTATTCTCTGCCAAGAGGTCCTCGGTGCCTTCTGTGGTACCTGCTGTTGGGCAGTCTGTGACTGTCTCAGGAGGCATGAGTATTGGCAGGGGTTTGCTCACTCTGACCCACATTGTCTGTTTACCATAATCTATAATTGCGTCAAAGCGATTTATAAAATCCTGGCTGATCAAAAATGTGAATGAGTCAACCATAGACACATATACCGGGTGGTATATTGTCATGTCGTCAACCTGCATGTGAACCATAGCTATAGCTGTTAGGGTTGTCCTCGTCTCTGCGAGGCCCTGCAGTCCTATAGCACATTCTATGAGAGGTATTGCCCTATGAACACCGTTAGTGGCAGTCCTGAGCTCCTCGAACAGTTTGGCTGACATAATAGTTATGTCGGTCCACCATCCAGTAGGGCTTCACGTATGAGGACTCCTTCAAGTGTGATCGACAGGTAAGCTTTTTTAGCGACCCCCTTTCTGATCAGGTTACACAGGAACCTTGTAGGTTTTGGCCGACGTTTCTTCTTACGTTTACCTTTACCTGTGTAATCCCGGTTTTTCCGAACAGTTGGTGCAGTTGCTGATGCTCCTGGGAGTTCGACTTTTGACGGGCCTCCGTCATTGATGTATGAGATCACCCGCTCACTCTGTGTTGAGGGGCTCTCATTGTTTGTAACAACAAGGTCTTGGTGGCTGTCCGTGACAGTGGCAACGTTGTTTTTTGTGTCACCCTTTCTTGACTGAACCGTTAGCACAGCTGTTGCTGTTTCTGAGGTTTCAGTTTGTGACGGGTCACCGTCAGTGACAGGTGATTGTACCCCCCCTTTTAAGGTGAGGGCGTGTCAGAGTTTACAACAACAGCATCATGGTGACTGTCTGTGACAGCAATAATGGTGTTGTCTGTGTGCTCTGACTTAACAGCAATGATGTTGCCAAACAACGCGTTAGGTGGTTTGTACATGGCAACACCTTTCAACAATTCCAAGAACCGACGCAAACTCTCTGTCTCGTCCGAGCTCAGAGGTCTGCGGCTCTCTTTCTGGATCTGCTGCTGTTTCTTTTTCGTCTCAGGCTGTTCAGGCCGATGTGGTGGGGAAGCAGGTCCCCTCCTCTGGGGTTCCCAGTGGGATCCCTGTTTGTATGGGTCACTTTTGGTGCCATACTTTTGACCCTTAGGGCGTTTGCCCCCCTTCTCGTACCTTCGTTCATCCTCTGGTTTCTTGGGAAACCATTTAGGATCTCGTCTGGACCAGGGGGCACTCACCTGTTGTGGTTTGGCTGCTAGGAAACCTAATTTCCTCTCGCCTTTTTTGGGAGGGTAGCTGAAGCTCTCGGCCCTTCCGATTCTAACGACTGGGCAGGAATCCTCTCACCTGGGAACACCTCAATGGGTGTTTTGGCCTGTGAACGGGCTTCAAAGACATTCATAGCACAACTTTTTATCTCACGGATGGATTTCTCTTTGAAATTAGCCATCTTTTGCACTTACATCCTTATGTCAGGGTAGAGATTTTTGCAGAAAACGAACTTAAACGCTTCCTCCTCCTCCATGCCGGTTTCGTTCCTGTAACCAAAATAAGCCTGCAAAATCCTGGAATAATATGCCCCGGGGGTGCTCATTCTTACCTTGCATGACCTTGTCGGCGGCTGGATAACCGCCAGGTCCCACGCAAGGGGAATACTCTTTCATAAGAGCAGCACATAAAGGGCGGTAATCCTTTCGTGTGGCATCAGGTTGACGCTCTATGAAGGAAAACACCGTCCTGGCTGAAGTGAGTCTGATCAAACCTACTTTATCCTCAACTGTAGCATTGGGATAGCTTCTTAATTTGAAGTCAAGGTCGTTCAGATAGGCCTTAGTGTCGGTTGAACCCAACGGCCCTGGCTCAAAGCGTTCGACACATTTCACAATTTTATGCAAATCCGCTATCGAGAGCGGAGGCTGTATGACTGGCGTTGTTCGAACCAAAATAGCACGTGGATGTGAGTCACTAGACTCATGTGGAGGTGGCAGAAGGGGATTATGTGTAGGAGAAACAACAAAATCCTTCTGAAGTGGTGGTGGGTGACCTGGACTCTGACTTTGTTCATCTTTGAGTTCCAGACAACCTTACCCCTTGTCAGAAATTTGATTTGTTGTTGCAGCTAATTTCCCCTCACATGCTTTTAAGCGTTCACGTGATATATGACACTCACTTTGTAAATGCACGCCTTGTTGGACTAACGCCGTTTTTTCCAATCTGCACTCGTTCAGAGCTTTTGATGTGAGTTGCAACTGTCGTTGTAGAGCATCATTGTCTGAACACAGTGCTTGGTACTTAATCCCTCCTTCACGTAGCTTCACCTCATATGAGTCGGCTTTTAATGACAGCTGAGCTCGTGAGAGCTCTTTCTCATGTTTTAATTCATTTTCCATGGTCTCCTTATCAAATTGAGACTGTGCCATGAGTTTTAGATACTCATCTGTCTCGCTGTTTAACCTTTCATCAAGGGCTTCTGCCTTGTTGGCCTCCCTATAAAATTTAGCCTTTATCAAGAGTGCTATTTTAGCCAGATATTCATAGCTTGACTTTGTTATGGCTGTAGAAGTCACACTTTCTGCAACTTCCTTCAGCTCGTCCAATAACTCTGTTGAGTTCATGCTGTCCACCTGTTCACCATATGGATGTAAGGATTCTGTTAGCAGCGTTAACGCTTTCTCTAATCAGTCCTTCTCATCACATGGAAAAATATTAGCGTCTGTCACATCTGCCATGGTTATGCACTGTTCAGCAAACCTATCTGGTTAAATAGTTGCAAACTTAGAGTTTTTACCATGTAAATATTTTACTTAAGTGATCAGAGAGATTCACACACTATTTTAGCTCTGGGTTCCATCAACAGTACTGTTATAAGCCAACTTTGCAATAAATGGGCCACTGTTCAGGCCTTACCCCATAATTATTGTAAGTAAATGCCTTCTTCTGGCAGTGTTACTTAATTATGCTTAATTTTTAACAGATACAATGAACCAGGCCTTTTCAGTGTTATTTTACTCCAATGCACTTAAAATTAATAAACCTGTAATTTTACTAAAAGTCTGACATCAACTTTAGTTTTAAACGCTTTTTAAGCAGTTTTAATTTACCAGAATTAGCTATTTAAACAGGACACAGAAACCAGGCTCCGATTAACAGAGGAAAAAATGTTTAAATGCAAGACTAGTGTACAGCTTTCTTTCTGGAAAACTGTTACACTTCTTTGCAACAGCAGGTGGTGGTGTAAGCTTACTTTTACTGGTAGGAGTCTATGACAACGTCCAGGGAACCGTCCTGTTGACATCCGGCTGTTAGCCGTTAGCTAGTATATATTACACGGTCTGACATGGTTCAAATCAACAATTATGGATGGATTTAAAGCTTCTAACGTGGTGTCTCTCAACAAGCACGCCTTATCTGCATGTGCCCATGAGCTTAGGAACAGTGTCAGGCTTTATTTAGCGTTTTTAAGCACAAAGGAGGACTCGGTTAAAACGAGCTTCATTTCTGGGGTCACATGACTTTACAGACACGTGCACATTGGACGTCGGTTTTACGCACTGACATCAGAGTGAGAGGATGTACAGGGACACGTCACCAGCTTCTCAGTGAATCAGAAGACCCAAACAGCGGTTCTCAACCAATCACAGCCCGTGTTTACCTGCTCCAAGCTAGCAGTTAGCATTAACAGTTCGGTCAAATTATTGCCCATTAAAACTTCAAAAATGCACTATTTACTGTTAAAAATGTAACAAATCAGCACATAAACAGCATCTGAGGCGGCGCTCAGCTCCAAACAGCGTCTCATCCATTTAAAGCATGACTCATTCGAGTCTAAGAATCAGAACCGGGTCGGACAGAAGAACCTCATGTCATGAAAGAGTTTTAAACAGAATGAAGCGTCTTTCTCACTGCATCCAGCTTAGTTACGCAAACAGATCGACACTCTCAGCTTTAAAATGAACACATTGACGTAATCTGCAGTTTTCTGACCATCAAAAGCATGAATTATCATGTCCGTTCAAGTTCAAAACTCTGACTTTTTCATGTGCCAACATGAGTGTTATTTCACAATACACAGATACTCGTGTCACACATAATTTATATTTCTTTAGAAACCTGTTCGAGGCCACCAAAAATGTAAAAGGTGGGGGTTTAAAGAGGACATGGAGGAATTTATCTCTTTAGAAACCTGTACGAGGCCACCAAAATGTAGTGTGTCAAGGACAGCTTTGCTGTGGACATACGGTCCCACCAAATGTGTTATTTAAAACACGTACGGTCCCACTAAATGTAGTGAAAGTGGTGTGCAGCTTTGTTGTACCTTCACTACTAATTAATTAAATATAACGGGTTCTTTCTTTTTCGAGTTAAATTAATGCCATGTGACGAGGTAACTGTGAGGATTGTTTAATCAGTGACAAGATACGTTAATTTTCCTTTGACCCATCAGAATAAATGCGGTCATTTATTTAA
>NC_056507.1:46191009-46192668 GCF_014905685.2 Nematolebias whitei | reverse complement strand
TGGTCTCGTTGAGCTGACATCTCCTTGTCACATAATAAAGAACGGACGTCTGATCTGCTGCCTCTGAGGAAAAAGGCTTCTGCACTTTCTCTATGGCCATTACTTTTCTCATGCTCTTGAATTCGCTGATGGACATGTCTCCAGGCATGCATGCCACCTTTGACAAATGCACTGTCACTAGCTGAAGGCTTTGCAAATGCAAGGCATACTGAATCCAGCTTCCAATCCAGCACCCCAGAAGTGGGGCAAATACATACCCACAGAAGAATATGCAAAGCTCACCCCAGAAAAAAAGAAGGCCCTCCATGAATCCCATGTGAAAGGGAGTGGAGGGCCAGCTAAATAATGGCCGAGAGGTTGCGGGTCACCCTGTAGAATGCTTATTGGGATGGGGATGAAATCTACACTAAACTAAGTGGAGAACCTTACCTGATAGACTCTGGGGCAGAGGTGTCTATGACCCGCAGAAATCTAAAAACGATAGGACACCTCACGGTTCAATTGGCTAACGGAACCGTAGAAAAGATGCTTTTCGGCTTATGGCAAGGAATTATATGGATAAGGGGACCCTACAACCTCATAACAATAACAGACTTAAAAGAATTAGTTAAGCCAAGAAGGGATCGAAGAGCCCTGAATAGACGACTGGATAAGCTCAAATCCAGGTTGGTAAAATAGGGCCAACTCATGAAAAAAATGAAATTGGAGAATGGTATAAACCTATAAATATCCCCGAAGTAATATAACAAAAATTAAATGAGAGCGACTTCTCCCTGGCTGGGAAAGAAGTTAAAACAGATTATCGAGTCGGCCTCAGCAGCCAAATTTACAAATGACTGCAGGGATTTGGGCCAGAAGTTTGTACATATAATCGAAGGAGGAGTGCATCCACCTGTGCGACAGTATCCCCTAAATCCAGGGGCAGTCGAAGAAATGAACAAGATTGTAAGGGAATTAAGTGCTTTAGGGATAATTAGGGAAGAAGCTAATCCTATTACTAACAGCCCCATCCTGTAAGGATGGTACTTTTCTGTGGCCCAGTTTGTCTGTTTCCCTCGTGCTCCCTCATTAGTTCCATTAGTGCCACCTGTGTCTGGTCCCAGCTGTTTGTTATCATGTCTCGTTTTCTCCCTGTATTTAAGTCGTCCTGTTCTTTCTTGTTCTTCGTCGGGTCGTCTTCGTTGGTTACTTTTCCTTGGGTCTCCTGAGTCTTTCCCTGAGTCTTCCTGGTCCCTCGAGTTTCCCGTGTCTCTCGTGTCTCCTGAGTTCCCCGTGCCTCTTTCCTAGTTCATGTAAGTTTTGCTGCCCCGTCAGCTTGTTCATTTTGTACTTTTATTTACCATTAAAATCCTATTTTTGTATTTCTGCCGAGTTGAGTCCCTGTACTGCACTCTGGGTTTGCTCCTAACCTCAAACCATGACACATCCAAGCAGTAAAGTGTAGTGTGTCAAAGTTTACAGCTTTGCTGTGAACATACGGTCCCACCAAATGTGTTATTTAAAACAAATACGGTCCCACTAAATGTAGTGAAAGTGGGGTGCAGCTTTGCTGTACCTTCACTACTAATTATTTAAATATAACGGGTTCTTTCTTTTTCGAGTTAAATTAATGCCATGTGACGAGGTAACTGTGAGGATTGTTTAATCAGTGACAAGAGA
>NC_056507.1:46182401-46190999 GCF_014905685.2 Nematolebias whitei | reverse complement strand
TAAAGAAGAGATGGGTGAAGAGAGGTGTATGTTGTTGACCAGAATTGGCACGCTTCTTTCAATCACCAGCTCAAACCTCCAGTACACTTAGCACGTGACGGCTCGTTAACTTCGCAGGAGATAAATCAGCTCCGGTGTCGGGTCCATTTCAACGCTACCTTACAGCGTCTCCAGTTAGAGCGGCTGGTCATTGTCAGAAGTTGTGTCGATTTACTCTGTTCAACAAACAGGCTCAGCTCCCTTCGAAGTTGGAGGCGTTACGCCCAGGTGGATTCACAGCAAGTCGCTGTGACTCTGTCAGAGATCCCACTCAGGAGTGGAAAACTCCCGAAGGCTTGAGAAGACTCCATCAAAGACTGAGTTCAACTCAGATCCAAGACTTCAGAAGAACTCAGAAGAACTTCAGAAGACGGAGAAGACTCCGTAGACGGAGTAGACTGCATAGTTCCAGGAAGTGTGGACTTTAAAATAGTTCTCACTTCCGGTCACTTAGGACTTCCTGATTGGTTGAAACAACCAACAGGGGGTGGTTCTAGTGATGTCAGAGGGTTATTAAAAGTCAACAGAGGGTTCAGGAATGTTTAGGAGCGTTAAGTACAGACAGAGAAATGTTATGGCGAAGTGAGACACGCAGATGACAGTGTTTCTCTTTTTACCGTCTGCTAGGTTTAAAAACAATACAGCCCGTTCTAATAACTTCTTTTCTGACTGTCTCTGACTTTCGACCGACATCACTACTTCTCCTTTAGACAGAAAATCAAAATGCATAATTACTTTGTAAATAGACATTTAACTTGATTTCTAATTTAAATGAGGTTTAAAAAAATCATTAATACTGTTTCACAGTTGATTTAAAATGAGTGGTACACTTCAACATTAGAAATGATATGAACTAAACACACTTTGATTATCAAGATAAGTCAAAACAGTTATGATAATAAAAAAAGAAGAGTGTTCTTTCAATTGATTACCTCAGGATACAATAAGACAGTCTCTGGATGAGCTAATTTGTATTTCTGGATTCAAATCAATGAAATAACAGTTCCTGTCCCATGAAGGTTTTCAGAGGTAGGTTTTGGTCGGAGGCCTAGTTCACTACAAAAGAAACCTGAGTCTGCCGGAGGAGGATGGCGACCAGTAAATAATTTTAAGGCACTTAACAGGCAAACAGTGGCCAATCGAGATAGCCTAATCAATCTACAAGGTACTTTGAAACCCCCTATAATTTATTTATGCATATATAGATTATTTTTATTTTTTTTATTTATTTAGTTATTTTTTTTATTTTTTTATTTTTTTCACAAACACCTCCTTTCTCCGTGTGACACTAGGGGTCTGGGACGGAGGGGGAGGGGGGCACATTGTTGGGGTCTGGGCTGTGGGTGGACTTTGGGCCTTGGGGGCGGTCAGTGATGGGGCCGGTGCTTCGGTTCCTCCTGGGCTGTTCCGATTCTTTTAATCTAGGTTCCTGGTTGCGATGGCCGGCACTTTGACCGGGGTGGCTGCCGGCTTTCGGCGGGGGGTTGGCTATGGTAGTGAACGTGTGGTCATTGGTGGTGTAGGGTGGCGGTTGGGGGCGTGGCTTCGCCTCATCAGGGCACTGGCTGGTCTTCCTGTGTGGCATTTGCGGTGGGGGTGCTGTGTGTGTGGGGGGGTGCATAGTGGCGTGCTGGGGCATCTCCGGGCCTATGGTGTGGGGCTCTTGATGTGGGGGCCGGCCCTCCTCAGCTGCGGCTCCCTGCTGCTCTGCCCTTTGGGCTGGGGCCGGCCTGTGGTCGCTGTCAGGTAGATGGTACATGCTATCTGTGTGTGCCTGTTGGTTGCTCAGGTTGGGTTTTTGGTGGTACCCCTCTCTTGGATCAATTTGGGCCCCACATTTGGTGTGGGGCCCACTCCCCCCGGTCGTGCCTCCCTTTGGCGGGGGACCCCCTTGCCGCCGGTGCATTGGTGGCTCTCGGTGTCTGGGCTGGGTGGTGGGGTGCACGTCGGTCTGCCCTGGTTGCTGCCTGGCGGGGCCTGGGTGCCCTGGCTCTGTCGGGGCTCTGCCGGGGGGTGGTATGGCCTCGGGGCTTGGGACTCGGTGTCCATGGCCGGATCTACTTGGGGGGGGCATGGGTCGCCGGCCGGACCTGTGGGCTCGTCGCTACAGCTTCCTGGAGGCTCTGCATTGTGGTGGCTGGGGTCACCCGGTTCTTTCCTCTGCTCCTCTCTGGGGGGGTGCGGTTCTCCCTGTTGGGAGACTCCTGGGGCTCTGGGCCTGTGGGCCGCTGTGTGTCTGTGGCTCCGGTCCTCCCTATGTTGCCATTGTGTCCTGGGGGACGGGTCTGTGGGCCCCCGCATCCACTATTGGGCATTCTTTGGAGAAATCTGGTGGTGGCAGGCGTGCTTGCGCGGGTGTTTGGATTCAGGTGCTGTGACAGATGCACGCTAGGTTGGGTAGTGGTGGAAGCTAGATGATTCCTTGTGCAATGTCGAATGTTTCATGGTGATATTGTGGGTGGCATTGTGCTGTGCATGTTGTTTTGTCGTGGTGGTCTCTCGTTTTATCTATTTCTCTTTTATTATTTAATTATTATTCTTTCTTCTCTCTTAAAAAAAATAAAAATTGAGCGATGATGATAAGTTCATTGAAACACTTCACAATGTTTCTACACTTAAACAGAGCTCAAAAAAAAAAAAAAACCAAGAAACCCCTACAAGAGAAAAAGTACAAATCTTGTATCAACTTGGCAAATGGATTCTTCTAGCTCAGACTGGCTAAACAGTCACAAGGGAAAACAGCTTTTACCCATCAAGAGAGAAGCTATGTATGGCAGCGATTACCACTGGGATACAAACATTTTCCAAATGTGTTCCAGTCAGCCGTAATGGATGTGCTTAAAGACTTTGGTGCCACAGTTTACATTGATGATATGTTTATCACATATGACACAGAAGAAGAACATCTAGAAAGACTAGCAAAGGTGTTGCAGCGAGTCACAGAAGTAGGGCTGAAGCTGAATCTGAAGAAATGTCAGTTTGGGCAGTTTCGGGTAAACTATGTAGGGTTTCAAGTAACAGCCGATTTGGGACTCTCAGAGGGCTACAGAGAGAAACTTGAACAGATTCAGCCCCCCAAATCCAAAAAACGAGCTGCAAAAGATCTTAGGCCTGTGCAACTATGTGAGAGATCATGTCCCTAACTATCAAAAATATGCCAAACCCTTGTATGCTTGCCTGAAGAAAAGAGAAGGAGAAAACGAACAGAAAAACCAAAAAGCTTGGATTTGGACCGTTGAAAACCAAAATGACCTGGAAGAACTCAGAACGAAAATACAGGAAGTAGTACGATTAGAACCAAGAAGCCTGATGACAAAACTCGTAGCTGAAGTTAGGTGCGAGGGAGGTGATTCCATGATAACAGTCAAAAATGAAAATGGAGGTTTAGTTACTCTCTGGAGTTACACTTTGACATTGGTAGAGAAGAAGTTTCCTCAGGAAGAAAAAGAGTTAGCAGTGCTTGCTAGATACTGGGGAACGCTAAAAGATCTGGCTCTGGGACAACCTATTAAAGTAATAACACAGAGCCAAGTGCACAAATATCTCAGAAAAAGGACAATTGAGAGTACCAAAGCTACCAACACAAGGTGGAGTAGATGGGAAGATATTTTGTTAGACCCCGATCTAGAGATAGGACCGGCACAGCCGGCGAGCAGAAAAATGACAAAAGAGACACCTGAAAAACAAAAAATGCATGACTGGACTGTCTACATGGATGGATCCAAGAAGGGATCTGATCATGTGGCACATTGGGGATTTATCTTCAAATATCAGGGTAACGAGTGCTGCCGTAAGAGGGGGAGAGTACCAGGAAGTGCGCAAACAGGAGAAGTTACGGCAATACTCGAAGGACTGCTGGAACTGACAAAAAAAAGTGAAGATAGCAAAGGTAGTGACTGACAGTCATTACTGTGCACAAGCCCTGAATGAGGGCTTATCCATCTGGGAAGAAAATGGATTTGAAAGTGCTAAGGGAAAAGTGGTGTCTCACCATGACTTGTGGGAAAAAATAGCGGAACTCAGGTTAAATCTACAGTTAGAAGTGGAGCACCAAAAGTCCCACACTGGAGAAGGGAAATACTGGCAGGGCAACGAAGAAGTTGATCGTTATGTCCAACAGAAAAAAAATAGTTTTTGTCAGGATCGAGAAGTGGGACAGAACCTCCGAGGGTCAGAGGGTCCCAGAAGAGTACATGTTAGAGGTTGTGTGGGGCGTGCATGAAGGCCACGGTCATGCAGGCGTGCAACCTACACGTAAGGCAGTGGAGAGCCAGGAGCTCTGGATCCCTCTAAAGCAGATCCGCAAGGTGCTGCAGGACTGTGAAGTATGTGGTCAATACAACGCAGGACGGCGAGGGCACCGAGTGGATGGACAAACTATCAAAAGCACCATACCCTGGGGCTCAGTATGCATGGACGTAGCTGGGCCTATGGGAGTCACGGGCAAGAAGGGAGAGAAATACCTTCTAGTGCTAGCAGACTCGATGTCAGGGTATGTGGTAGTGAAGCCAGCAAGGAAAGCTAATGGCAACAGTGTTGTTAGCATGTTAGAGCATGTCTGCGGGTCATTAGGCATTCCAAAGGAATTGATAACCGATAATGGAACACATTTTCGCAACGCACAAGTGGATCACTGGTGCCAAACTTTTGAGGTAATGCACGTGTATTCGCCCCCTTACACACCTCAAGCCAACGGAGTAGCCGAAAGAGCAATAGGTTTACTCAAAAAATGGATAGCTAAAAATGCTAATACCAAAGAATGGAGTACTAAAACTGTGGAGATAGGGCAGGCCTTGAATGACAGGCGTCGGGCTGGTAGACCCTCCCCCTCAGAGGAGCTCAACCAACGACAGTTCACCACACAGGAAACTGGGCGGGGCTCCGATGATAAAGAGAACAGCCAGACCCTGCAACCTCATTCAAGGTGGGGCAGAAGGTGTGGGTCAGAGCACAGGATCACACGTCAGCAGTTGTAGTAAGGTCCAAATACAACGCCACAGACAGAGTGAAGAGACTTTTAGACAAAAACACAGTCGAGTTAGTAAAGAAAGGGATCCAAGGAATAGAGCAACTGAAGCCAATTCCTAGCTAAGTTGAAACCAGAAACCCGGAGTATGGCCAAAGAACCAAGCACCACACTCCCCTATATTAGAATGGCCACTATAAGCGGGGGAGTTATCCTATGAAGAACAACTTCAGAGCTTTGGGCAGGTAGGGCTCTGAATGCTAAAAAAGGTTACCTGTCAACAGAAGATGAAACCATCAAATGGAACAAGCTAGAGAACGACTCTGTGATCTGCCTGGAACCAAGTGGTCTGCCCCTTCTTTGGGAAGGACCAGGGAAGAAGAAACCCCTCAAACCTAAAGCAAGTAAGCAACATGTCCGAGATTTCCAAGTAAAACCTGTAAAAGTAATGGATGCATTCATTTGTGGGAAATGCAGAGTTGCTGTCCTGCCTCGGATGATTGTAATAAAACAATGGGATTTGAGTGGCAAAGGTCCAAGAGACTGTACTTGTGAGTGGAATGGAACCATTGTGAAATTCTGTGGGGGCTGTCAGACACAAATGCAAGACGGTCAGCCGCTGCACTCAGAAAGGGCAGTGGGTTGGCAAGTAAGGAAATACTATGACCCCCTCAAATCCTTTAAAGCCCTATTGGACAAAAGAAAGTCCGAGGCTCCAAAAGAAGCCCCAAGAATGCAGCAATATGACCAAGGGCCGAACGCAACACCTTTGGCCCCACCTTTATATCCAGGGATAGTTAAACCAAATGAGGGGGAAAAGGCTAAACAGAAAGGGAAATGTTGGAATCCTCAAGATTTGCTCGAACAATCAGTGTAGCAAGCCTGACCTTATAATCCCTCGATGGGAAAAGTGAGAAACGCACCTCTCAGCACTAATCAGTTTCCACTGGTCTTCAGGGTGTTCAGGGACCCGCCGGGGACAGATGGAGGTGAAATAAACCAGCTGCCTGATGAAGTGAATGAAAAAGCTCAAAAAGGCGGCTGGAAGGCCCCCTGGGAGCTAAAAACGTGGGCTCAACTGGTAGCAGAGGTAGTCCTAAACCAAGATCACTTAATCAACCTGCCGGAGGTTCCTCAAGAGGCAGGGACCAAGCATACAAATTTGTACTACTGCACCACCAATTTGGATGCATGGGCTACACACGGGGCTAGACCTAAGCAGAAGACCGCTGAGTATCTAGTGAAAACGGAAGCCTAGGAGAGGAAAGGAGTGCTACAGATTCCCGGAATGGCTGCACAACGGGTGGACACTCCCATAAGGCCAGACTCCACCCAGAGGGTTAGAGTTTCCGTGCAGATGATCATTGCACCATACAGGGGAGTGTACTCCGTTGGGGCCACCATCCACCCAATCGAGGACAGTAAAAACGACGCAGAAAAGTCTCAACCAAGTAAAACAGACAAAAGACAAAGTGTGCTGAAAGCTTGGGCTGACAAGACATTCCCAAGGAGATAGAAACTCACAGACAAGAAAGCGAACGAGTAAAAACCGACCAAAGGGGCGCTAGACTCATCAACGGATCTCATCGCAGAAAAAGGTTAGAAAGACAATTATTAAAATATGTTATAAGATGCCCTAGTCATATCTGGAGAGGAAGAGATAATATAAAATCAGCTGAAATAATCGAGGAATGTTGGTCTTGGGACGAAATTACGTTGAGGAGCGTCCCGGTGTGTTGGCCATGCTCTATAGACTTCCTCCCAAGATCTAAATAACAACCCCGCGCAGACGTGTATAATTTGTTACTTCTGATGTATGCTAAAGTTAGGTTAGCTTCAGTTAGCTTAAGAGCTCCACTACAGTCAATTTTTAATAACGAGTTCTCACTTTTTCGAGCTACTTGACAGATATGTGACAGAGGTACTGTGTTAGAGATGGTCTAATCAGTGACATGAGACGTTAATTTTCTTTGACCTATCAAATGAATGTGGTCATTTATTAACAGAATCAAAATTTAACATCAAAACATTGTACACTTGATTATACTATCGGCTCTGATTAATAAAACTTGGCACGTTTTACTTAATAAAAACAACAGACATTTCTGAAGATATCTGGATTAATTACTGGCAAGATAGTAGTTTAAAGATGGGAAATGAAGGAGTTTAAAGGAAATATGTGGAGGAAGATGTATGTCTATAGACCAGAACAACACGCTCCTTTCAAGCGCAGTTCGCCCGCGGTACACTGGTAGTGAAGTTCGTGACGACTCTTTACCTTGGCAGAGGATGAGTCAGCTGCGGTCAAGAGGTCCCTGGCACGCTACCGTTCAGCATCTCCTCAGGGTGGCTGCGACTCGGCAGAAGTCGTGAGATAATCCGTTCCATAGAACAAACTTTCTCAGAAGTTATAGGGCATTCGCCGAGTGGAGCCACAGCGAGGCTTCGTGGCTCCTGCAGGAACTCCAGCCGAACTCCATCAGAACCAGAAAAACTAACGGATATCTGATAAGACTCAGAGGAACTCAGAACTTCAGAACTTCTGTTCTCTAGCACTCGAACTTCTCCGAACTAGAACTAACTGGAACTAGGAAGTGTCAACTTTTAAAGAGTTCTGCTTCCGGTCACTTTTAGGAAGTCCTGATTGGTTGAAAGAACCAACAGGGGTGTGGTTTTAGTGATGTCAGAGGGTCATTACAAGTGGAGAAAACATCAGAAATGTTTAGGAACGGTTAGTTACAGACGAGAAAATATTTTGGAGAAATGACAGACTTACAGGTGCCAGTTTTCTTGTTTCTGTCTTAGAGGTTTAAAAACATGACAGTTCGTTCCAATAAACTTGTTTGCGATTGTATCTGACTTTTGACCGACATCACTCCTTTCTCATTTCAGACAGAAGATCAAAAATGCATAATTACTTTGTAACATAGACGTTTAACTTGATTTCTACTTTGAATGAGGATTAAAAATCATTAATACTGTTTCACAGTTGATTTAAAATGAGTGGTTCATTTCAACATTTAAAAATGGTATGAACTAAACACACTTTTGATTATCAAGACATCAGAGAATCACACAATTGGTTGGTTCTCTAACTATCTTTCAGACCGGAGGCAATGCGTTCAACATAATGGTACTTCCTCCAGTTATTTAACAGTCAACAATGGTGTACCACAAGGCTCAGTCTTAGGACCCACCCTCTTTACAATCTATATACATAATGTAGGTAAAAATATCCCTAATGCATCCATACATTTCTATGCTGATGACACAGTTGTTTATTGTCGAGCTAAAACAGTTGCTAAGGCTTTCCAGCTTTTGAAATCTGCATTCAACATCATCCAGACTGATTTGTTTCGCCTCAAACTTGTCCTAAATGCCGACAAAACCAAAGGGATGCTTTTTTCAAATAGGAAGTTGGTCCCAGCAGTTCTTCCTCCGATTCTATCCTCAAATGGTGTCCCCATTGAGTTTGTTGATTCCTATAAATATTTGGGTATCTTGGTCGACTCACATCTTTCTTTTAAGCTCCATGTGGAAAACTTGGTAAAGAAACTGAAAGTTAAACTGGGTTTCTTTTTCAGAAACAGATC
>NC_056507.1:46178819-46182301 GCF_014905685.2 Nematolebias whitei | reverse complement strand
CCTCAAATGGTGTCCCCATTGAGTTTGTTGATTCCTATAAATATTTGGGTATCTTGGTCGACTCACATCTTTCTTTTAAGCTCCATGTGGAAAACTTGATAAAGAAATTGAAAGTTAAACTGGGTTTCTTTTTCAGAAACAAATCCTGTCTAACCCTGAATGCTAGAAAACGCCTTGTATCTGTGACTTTCCTTCCCTCCATTGATTATGGTGACATTATTTACATGAACGCTCCTACAAGAACCCTGCAGATGTTGGATGCTGTCTATCATGGTGCACTAAGATTCATAACTGGCTGTGATTATCGTACCCACCACTGCACCCTGTATTCACTGGTTAACTGGACATAATTAACTTCACGCAGACTCTCCCACTGGTACATTTTCATCTTTAAATCCCTTCTTGGTCTGTTGCCTTCATACATCTCCTCCTACATGTCTCTGCGTGAGTGCAGCTACGGAGTGCGCTCTCAGGACATTATTACCTGCAGTGTTCCCTCAATGAGGACTGAACTAGGCAAAAGGGCCTTCTCCTACTCTGCTCCAGTTTCCTGGAATATCTTACAAAAAGATTTGAAGCTCTCGACCTTGACCTCTCTAAGTGTCTTTAAGAATCTGTTGGACACCTGGCAGGGTCCAATGCTGACATGTTCCTGTTGTTAGTTTTTTACATTTGTCTTGGAATCTAGCTGTTTTTTGTTTTGTTACCTTTTCCTTTTAGGCATCTTTTTTGTTATAAAAAAAAACAAAACTGTAGTATGCTTTTTTTATAACTGTTTATTGTTGTTGCTTGTCATCTTTCTTTGTTGAAATCAGGTCTCTCTTGTAAATGAGTCCTCGAGGCTCAATGGGAATTACCTATATAAATAAATGTTGATTGATTGATTGATACAGTCCACCTTAGTTCAAAAGATTTATTGGACAACAGACTACAAGTATTCAGAGTTCATAAAATCAACAAATCTGTATGCATACAGGAGCATTTACCAAAACCAACCTGATCTGACGCTTCTCCAGCAAATGTTACTCGTATTTTTCTGGTGGCTGTGTTTTATACACTTCGGGCTCTCTGATTGGTTTAACCGAAAAGGTTGCCATGGTTAATCTGCTCTGGCCAGGAACTCGGCACATTCTTTAGATAAAATAAGGCACTATTATGACCTGCACGAAAATCGGCTCTTTGTTTTAGCCGTTTCAGTGTAACCTAATTATACCTTAGTGATACCAAATGATTCTGTTCTAAAGTTAGTTTCTTTCTAGGAATAATTAATAACTATTAATTATTAACTAACTCATCTCTGTGTGGTTTGAATTGATCTCTCTGGCTCTTTAAACTGTTCCCCTCAGCAACTGGTGATATTAATGTGACTTACTAATTGTTATTATGATACTAATTCTATTTAGTCAAACTGTCTTAGTCTAAGTTAGAGAGAGAGATGTGGTCTAATTTATTTTATGTTAATCAGTCTCTCAGTTCTGGCTAAGTCTCCTTAGTGAGAAGACAGCCCTTCCTCTGGTATAATTAAAAAGTATCTTACCTGACATTGGGCCCGTTGTGATTCGCTTGTAATTATATCAAAATGTAAATTTCTAACATTGTGAACTTATGTGATTTTCCTAGCTAATGTGAGATTATATATCTATAAGCAAAATAATTTATTAACATTCTGATTAACATTTAAATGATTGTAAGGTAGTGAAAGAATGACACATAAACACATTTTAATACATGAAATTTCAAGCTTGATTAAAATAATACTAAAAGATAAAACATGAAATCCAACAATCCCTCTCTTGGTCTATCAAAAAATGATAGACCAACTAAACTTCAAAGGCTACAGGTATTTTGTCTCAGCCAACTGCAGGTGGTCCTGTCCTGACTGCAAGGAGTCCTCACTGGCCCGGATCACAGGACACACCGTACCTGTGCCCACCACTCCATCAAAGTTAACCATTCGTGCAACTGCTGCTTTAGCGCACGGTGCAATGCAAACCATCAAAACACAAAAAAGAACAATAATAGCCAAAGGAGGTACCAACAGTTTGATCAGCAGCTGACTCTAAGACCCACTCATGTACCATGACCAAAACCCTGAGGATCCTGCAGGCGGATCTTTAGCCTTCGCCTCCTACAGGCCTCTCAGCTGGGCCAATGCCTCAGTCACCCTGCCCTGGGGGTCTTGACTACTCTCATCAGGGATGTAAGTACAACATGCATCTTTACCAATAATCTCACACACTCTACCTCTAGATGCCGTTAACAAATCCAACACCATTCTATTCTGTAACACCATCATTCTCAAGGCTGACAACTCCGCTGATATGCCCTCCAGCGCCTTAATTGTTGAATTAATGAAAATCCCAAAACGGTAATCTAAGGTTTCCACCCGTAACAGTAGCTTACCAACCCCAGCCCACGGGAAAAGCGAAAGCATGACCTTTTCTCCTACTGTCCAGTGTTTAAATTTGTCTGGTACGTCTGAACCCCAAATAGAGTCGTGCGGCCTGATGCCCACAGCCCTTCTTTGCGTGACATAATGGGAACCATTACTTACTGACACAAGAAATGATTCGTCTGTGACCGCCACAGGTGCGCAGATACCTGTCCAGTTACTGGGAAGAATCAACAGTACCGTATGTCCACACAACCAAGCCAGATCCTCAACGGGAAATGTTCCATTCTTCCCAGGTACCCCAATGTGATGATTACCAGGGTGATATATTGCCTGACACTTCTCAGGGGGCAACATGCCCACCGCCACCTGATAAGAGTCCTGCCAGTGCTGTCGGTGTACACAAAATGGAAACTGCTCACTCGAGGGCCACTCTACATACTGACTCAACACCACCACCTGCGCTTCCTGTGTCAACTCATACCGCTTGGCCTTACACCAGTGTGGTCCCCGACTATGTCCCCTGGAGCTGTATTGCAGAAGACAAAAGGATCGCCCCCGATCCAGGGGTTTAACACGCAATGGCAAATGTGAAGCTGTGACCGGAAGTTTGGTCCATATATAACATTCAGAATCATGACGCCCCCTGGCTAAAAACTGAGCCTAATGGTACCAACTGTTCATCTGAAAAGCATGGGACAAATTCAACGGTAACTGATCAAATTCATGAACTGGGGACCACGCCCCCCTCCTAGGGATCTCTCTCTTGATCTTCACCGGTGTGGTGCGACATCTCCTGAGTCCTGGAATGACACAGGTTAGCTCCAGCACCAACACAAGACAGACCATCAACACCCCAATTATCCCTCCAGCAGTCAACAACTTATTTGATATGAGAACCATGATTGCTATGTCCCCACACTGAAAATGAAAACTGATTATGATGTATAAACCTGAGATTCAACAGTACATGCAGCAAAATGTCAACTCAGCACAACCTGAAAGAATTCTATTATCACAGAGCAAGGGGAGAAAATTTAAATACTTGTCTCCTAAAATCCACGCTTTAATTGAATACCAGAATTATTGT
>NC_056507.1:46175972-46178719 GCF_014905685.2 Nematolebias whitei | reverse complement strand
GTCTCCTAAAATCCACGCTTTAATTGAATACCAGAATTATTGTTTTTTCTTTTTATACCCAGGAATTGATCATTGTAAACCTGTGGAACAAACTTAATTCAAAATGCACACACAGTAAAAGTTAAAAGTCTGACCCTCTAAAAATAACTCTATGTTAAGGTGATAACCCACTTGAAATTTGTAAGTGGATGTATTAACAGTTATAAATCAACCTGCGGAAAATAAACACATACACCTTAAAAATCACAGTTTTTTTTTTTTTTTTTCAGAAGTTGGATGGGTGTCTCGATGTAGCTTCTCAGGTTAACCACACAGGAGCTCTCCTCAAATGTGATAGCTCCCTCCGTAACTCCAACCACTGCTCCTGCGGCCTACAGGAACACAGCTGCTCGACTCCTCTTGCTGTTAAATGGCTAAACAGGGGGACTTCATTCCCAACGTTTCTGTTGCCTTTTCTTTCACAAAAACATCAAGGATTAAACCGACGCGTCTTCCACTCTTTATACTCCTGCTCATGACGCGTCTTCCACTCTTTATACCCCTGCTCACGTTACGTCTTCCACACCTCCTGGCAAGAGGTGATCACCCAGCTAGTTTCCCTCTCATGCAGGACACTCACTCCAAACGTCAGGTGTTTGATCACGCCTCTACTGATGTTGCAGATCCGTCCGGACCTGCTGAAGCAATCTTTGTGGTTCGCCTGCAGGTGCACACTGGCTGAGATGAAACCACGTGGATCCTTTACCTCTCAAGCGTACTGCGTATGATGTGCGCTCCGTCACTTCATATGGGCCCGTCCACCTTGGCTCCGCCCACTTTCGTTTAGTGACTCTCAGCAGTACCCAATCTGAGAGTGGGCACGTGGGGCTTACTCCGTCCGGAGTATTGGATTCAGGGATCTGTAGGTGGAAACTAGACAACATACCTTTTAGTGTATCAAAGTACATTTTGTGTGTCATTTTAGATACCTGTTCTGAGGGCCACTCCATATTTTGCTGGGGCCCTGGGAACGACCTTCCTGTGGTCAGTTCATAAGGGGTGAAACCTGTACCCCTGTTAACAGAAGCTCTTACCGCCATGAGGGCGATAGGCAACGCATCAAGCCAATTGGAATTTGTCTGTGCACAGATCTTTGATAACTTTTGTTTCAGGTTTCCATTCAATCTTTCCACTTTCCCTTGCGATTGGGGGTGGTAAACTGTACCGAAAGCATGCTTCAAACCCAAGGCCTTTTCAACCTTCTGCAGATCTGCATTTTTGAAATGAGTCCCATTATCAGACCTAATTAGAGTTGGGAACCCATGTCTGGGGATGTACTGATTTATTAAACACTTGATTACCATTTGACTATCTTCCTTTTTAGCGGGCCAGGCTTCTGGCCATCCGGTGAATGCGTCGACGCAAACCAACAAGTATCTGAAACCTCGTACTGGTTGAATCATATCAGTGTAATCAATTATTACCTCACGACCCGGTGTCATGTCCGTAGGAAACTTTCCTTGTTGACGCGGTTTAAAAGCTGGCTTGGAGTTATACAAACTGTATAATGTGCATTCTTTCACAAACGCTCTGATCAAATCGTTCATATATGGGTGCCACCAGTTGACGACATTCCTCTTCATCTGGTGTACCCCTACATGACCCAAACCATGAGCTTCTTCGAAAATTCTCCTCTTCAGGCTCAGTGGGAGTACCCATCTCCCATCTTCCGGGTTTATCCACAAACCATCTGGTCTTTTTTCAGCTCCTTTTTCACTCCATACTGCCTTTTCTTCTGGAGCTGCACCTTGTTGGCAACAGGCGATGGATTCTTCATCCCATCTGATCACCTCTTCTTCTTCTGGTGTTGACATCACCATCTGACTCCAGTTGATAAATCCTGAGGCCTTTTTCACCTCCAAATCAGCTTGACAGTTTCCTTTTGCTATGTTTGATGAATCTGAATCATGACCTCGACATTTAATAATGGCAATTTCTGCAGGTAACATCAGTGCTGTTTCTAATTCTCTCATGTCTGCCTCATGTTTAATAGGTTTACCGTTAGCTGTCAGAAAACCTCCTCTCCTCCACTGCACTAGTTCAACATGCGCTGCACTAAAAGCATACACAGAGTCTGTAAAGATAGTCATTTTCTTGCTTTCCCACCACTTTAGTGCTGAAATCAAAGCTCTCACTTCTGCTCTCTGCGCTGACTGAGAACCTTGTAATTTCTCGCTCACCACAGTTTGATAACCCTGGTCTGTCTCAAGCATGACCGCAAATCCTGCACTGAGCTGTCCATCCTGTGTCCTGAAACAGCTTCCATCACAAAACAACACCTGTCCATCTCCAAGAGGTGTGGCTTTTAAGTCTGGCCTGACTCTGTCATCAAGTTTCACTCTTCTCTCACAAATATGTGGTTCCCCTCCTCCTATCCTATCTGCCATGTTAATTCCCTCGTGTGTGAATAACAAGTTAGGTGCTTCCAGAACCTTCTTAATTCTCTGTTGTCTTAGTGGTGACATGGTGAAATTGTGTGAATTCACAAATGCTACCACACTATGAGCTGTTAAAACATGGAGTGTATGTCCCATCACCAAATGAGCCGTCTTTTGTACTAGTTTAGC
The DNA here is from genome assembly GCF_014905685.2 of Nematolebias whitei. NCBI lineage: Eukaryota > Metazoa > Chordata > Actinopteri > Cyprinodontiformes > Rivulidae > Nematolebias > Nematolebias whitei. The sequence continues at coordinate 46,176,113 of NC_056507.1, read as the reverse complement.
TACACCTGCAGCATGTTGTGTGCATGGTGGATGTCTCTTTTCTGTGTTGTCTAATAGACAGCTGACATACATCAAAACCTTCCTTTCCCCCTCATGTTTCTGAAACAGAACACCGTTAATCACCCCTTCCGTTTCAGAAAC
>NC_056507.1:46168821-46175872 GCF_014905685.2 Nematolebias whitei | reverse complement strand
CAAAGACAAGCGTGTTGTGGCCTACGCCAGCAAAACAATGGCAGGCCTTGAATTACGGTATTCAGACTGTGAGAAGGCTTAGCATACTACAACCAAAAGGCCTCTCACGAGGAACTCCAAGTGGGAGACAGGGTCTGGTACTACACGTTTGCCCCCACAACTGGGAGAAGAGAGTCCGGGACCGGAACTCTCGCCCGTAAACTGATGCCCAGATGGACTGGACCCCATCTGATAACAGACAAACTGTCTCCAGTTGTCTATCAGATAAAAATCAGTAAAGGCCAAAAACAGCCAACTGTTAAATGGGTACATCGTAACCAGGTTAAACCACACAAGGTGTGCAAAGAAACAAACAATCGGGACAGCGTGACTGAATCTGACAACCAGGGTGAGGTGAAGAAGTGAAACGAGGTTTCTAGTTGCTTAGTCACTACTCTTGTCGGTGTTGAAACGTTGTTGAATTGGTTTTGGTTGTTTCTGAGGTAAGAATGAATTTTGTGTGTAAGTTTAAGTTGGAGACTGTAAAGAGTTTTAACTATGCCAACATGCAGTTCATTCATTAAATTACAATCTTTGCGGAGTCAATGTATATTATTGCTACCTTAAGTACCATAATCTACATTGATCTCACAACGCGTAAGCCGAACCTACTCGAACAATTCTATTCGGGGGGATAGCTAATTCTTTTTGATGAGTCTCGCCATAGACTTCCAAAACATTTATGGGGAAACCAAACACCCAATCTCAAGTCGTTCGTCTAAAAGACAACAGACAATTGAACCAAACTATATTTTGCCATGTAAAGCTAACTTAAACCAAGTTAGAAATGGAAAAATAGTTTGGAACCCTTTTCTACAGGTATAAACCCCTATAGTTACCTTTTCAGCATGTTCCACCCCTTAACTGGTAGTTGTAGCTGTTCCCAACCATAATAGCTTACACACCAGGTGCATATAGTTTAAGGCCTTATGTAAAATCCCCTTCATAAGCCCACCTTACACCACATAATTGCATGTCACATTTGAACCAGAACGGCACAGACTGGACATCCACCCAGCGACGACCTTCGCTGGAGGAGACCTACAATCCTGACGTTGGTCTCCAATCTTCATCCAGTGGCTGCATCTTCGGTTCAATCCAAGGGAACCCCTCTGTATGCTGATCAATCAACACTCCCAATTGTTGTGGATTTACCGTTGTGGATTATATGACTTTTTCAAATGGATTACAGACTCTGTTTCCATTGGGTTAAAGCATTGCTACAATGGAATTACCAACAACATTATGGAATTATCATCAACACAATGGAATTACCAAGAACATTGTGGAATTACCTTTGACTTTGTTTTCCTTGCTGGATTACTTTTGACTTTTGTTTTCCTTGCTGGATTACTTTTGACTTTTGTTTTCCTTGCTGGATTACATCATGCTCAAGGACATTCGAAGGCGTAAGTTCATGTTTGGAATTCATCCCCATGGACAGGCGATGATTTCCAAAGGGGGGACTGTAGTGGACTAGGCCTGATGTCGAAACCTTGACCTTAGGCACCTTGTGGGACAGAAACTGTCATTTCATTGATTTGAATCCAGAAATACAGGTTGACCCATACTGAGACTTTCTTTCTTGAAAATTCAAGTGAAAGAACACTCTCTTTTCTATTGTCATTACTGTTTTACAAATGTTTGATAATCAAAGTGTTTTAGTTCAAACATTTTAGATGTTACAGTGAACTAATCAATTTTTATTAACTGTAAAACAGTAACAATGATTATTTTTAATCCTCATGCAAAGTTAGAATTCATGTTAAGGTCTGTTACAGAGTAATTATGCATTTTCTGATTTTCTGTCTTTGAATGAGCAGTGTAAGTTTGGTCCAAGGTCGGACTCTAAGCAGACAAGTGTTGGAACGAGCTGTGTTGTTTTTAAATCCTCTCAGACATAAATAGAGAAGCTGGCACCTGTTGGCAGCTGTTTTCCGCCAACCCGTCCAAACATTTCTCTCGTCTGTCTGAAAAACATTTTCAATCTCTTCCATAACATTCTTGCTGTTTTCTGACTTCTAGTAACCTCTTACGTCACAAAACACACCCCTGTCTGGTCGATATTGACCAATAAGAAAACTCCCAAATGAACCGGAAATAGAGCCCTTTAAAATGTCGGTACTTCCTGGTTCACCCCAGTTCCTGTTGGGTCGAAGTTCCAGTTGAGTCGAGCCGAGGTTGCGGTCGAGTTCCCGTGCTGGGAAACAGGAAAATCCTGACATGACCACAGAGCTCTTCCGAGTCTTATGGGATTATAACTTTCTTCCACATCTGGGTGGAACTCTGACGGACTCCACTCATGTGAAGTCCACTTGCTGAGGTGAATTTGTGTCGGACGGAATACCGTCACTACTTCGGACGATTCACAGCCATCCTACGGAGACGCTGGACAGGTAGCGTTAACTGGAACTCCGTATCCGCTGATTCATCTTCAGAGAGGTAACGAGTCAAGTTTACTACCGAGCGTACCGAGGAAAGCTGGGTTCGAATGGAAAGTGCCGTCTGGTGCCGACATAAACAAACCCCCTCACCCATCTTTTCTCCCACTAAACTTCATCTTTCATCTTTAAATTCTTCTATCAAGTAGAAATCATTCCAGATAATTTTAGAAATGTCTGTGTAAAGTTCTCATCCACCGCCGTGTGGATAATCAATCACTTGTACAGCTTGCTAAAATTAGCCATGTTGTTATTTTTCAATGTGCTAAATTAATGTAAATGTGTGATGTTAAACTTTGATTCTGTAAATAAATGACCACATTCATTTTGATGGGTCAAAGATAAATAACGTCTCACGATACATTTTATTAAATTCAATGCACATTATATACAGTCCAGAAAAATGAAAGAATCCGTTTAATTTATGAATATATCTCATGCATATGTTCATCTACAGAAGCCTCTGACGTTTAACAAATGATTTGCAAGTCAGTAAATCTTCGTTAAGCTCCTGAATTTGTTTATTCTGATCTTTAACCTTATCCCAAGCAAGCTGTGTGAGAGTGGACAATGTCCCATCATCAGCCTGGACCAGCTGAAGGAGAAGAGCATCTAATGATTTACATTTACCTGTATTAGCTGCATGTATAACCTTAATTACAGCTGTAACCCGTTTAGATTGTTCCTGTAGAGTTTCCACAGGAGTTACAGCTTTCTTATTTATGAGCTCCATATCAGCTGACATCATTCACACAAACATTCATTCAATTGTCTTTATTCTCATACATCACAGGCTTCTGCTGAGAAAAAAAAACAACTCAAGCCTTTAACTTCAACAAGTAAAGACTTGTAATTGCCTTATCCAACAGCGCCCCCTTGCGGTCAGGATATGGAAACTCCAGTCAGGCCGAGACCTCTGACACCGACGACACACACTTTCACCTACAAAGACAGAGCAAAAAAGAAAGAGAAAAAATGGCTTCACCTTCCCCCACCTCCGTTTCAAAGAGAGAAAACGAATCCTCTCTGTCAGCCTCACACAGATAAGATAACCTTTCCCCCCACAGCAGCTCCACAGAGCAGAAGAAGGAAAACGAAGAGAAAAAAAAGGAAAAAAAAATCTTTCTCTCACAGACCGGCACAGCCACAGGTCTTCCAGAACACTAACTCCCCCTCACACACAGACACAGAACAATCGCACCACGGCTCAAAAACGCTTTTTTCTTTTTTCAGACCCTAAAACGGTCCCAGACCGCCGGAAATTTGGTACTAAGCCCTAGGCTCGCACGATCACTTTGAATAAACTAAAGATTCCTCTTAATTTCGCGGACAGTCAACACCCGCGGTGAGGGAGTACCTCACAGCCCCTGAGATTACACTCGTTAGGCCCCCCTCGTCAGGGGAGCCCTTTAGCGGCCAACCACGCTGATAACCCAAAGCGACGTGACACTATCCTTTAACGGCAGACCCCAGGCCTTCCTCCGCCACGATTCTAAATTGTGTTCTATCTAAACAAAGCCGTGCACAGAACACACACTCGTACACGCACGCGGGCAAGCACGCACGCGTCTCACAACCCCCCCAAGTCTGAATACAAGTAATCTGTACGTCAGAAGTTCCACTAATCACTTTAAATTAGCTTACCAAACATCTGATTCAGGAAATGGTACGAACACCCACAGAGGAAGATTACAATTTGGTTTACGGCCGAAAATGCAGAGTATTTGAACCTTGCGGCCAACAGAAGTAACGTCCGCTTACCTTTTATCTTTGCTGGGCCCAGAAGTTCGCACCCTCTCGACCCAATTCGTGGTTCCGTCAGCTGGACATTCGGGGTCACCAACTGTTGTGGCTAGATGGCCACTAATGGTGTTCAAACAGCTGATACAGTCCACCTTAGTTCAAAAGATTTATTGGACAACAGATTACAAGTATTCAGAGTTCATAAAATCAACAAATCTGTATGCATACAGGAGCATTTACCAAAACCGACCTGATCTGACGCTTCTCCAGCAAATGCTACTCGTATTTTTCTGGTGGCTGTGTTTTATACACTTCAGGCTCTCTGATTGGTTTAACCGAAAATGTTGCCATGGTTACTCTGCTCTGGCCAGGAACTCGGCACATTCTTTAGATAAGATAAGGCACTATTATGACCTGCACGAAAATCGGCTCTTTGTTTTAGCCATTTCAGTGTAACCTAATTATACCTTAGTGATACCAAATGATTCTGTTCTAAAGTTAGTTTCTTTCTAGGAATAATTAATAACTATTAATTATTAACTAACTCATCTCTGTGTGGTTTGAATTGATCTCTCTGGCTCTTTAAACTGTCCCCCTCAGCAACTAGTGATTTTAATGTGACTTACTAATTGTTATTATGATACTAATTCTATTTAGTCAAACTGTCTTAGTCTAAGTTAGAGAGAGAGATGTGGTCTAATTTATTTTATGTTAATCAGTCTCTCAGTTCTGGCTAAGTCTCCTTAGTGAGAAGACAGCCCTTCCTCTGGTGTAATTAAAAAGTATCTTACCTGACATTGGGCCCGTTGTGATTCGCTTGTAATTATATCAAAATGTAAATTTCTAACATTGTGAACTTATGTGATTTTCCTAGCTAATGTGAGATTATATATCTATAAGCAAAATAATTGATTAACATTCTGATTAACATTTAAATGATTGTAAGGTAGTGAAAGAATGACACATAAACACATTTTAATACATGAAATTTCAAGCTTGATTAAAATAATACTAAAAGATAAAACATGAAATCCAACACATGTCAGACTGTTATTTTGTATCTTTATTTATCATTAAATTCCTATTTTTGTGTTCTGCCGAGTTGAGTCCCTGTCTGCACTACTGGGTTCGCTCCTGCCTAGAAAATCCTAACATTACGACGCGACCAGACCAGAACCCAGCGGGCAGGGTCTCTCTCTGCAAACTCACCCTTTTTTTCTTTTTCTCTCCGCGAGCTAAGATGGATGAGCTCCACTCCGTCCCTGTCCTTCTGCCGTCCCACTGACGCCGTAGTGACAGAAAACGGTTCCGGAGGCAGTCCGCAGCGACCGGCCCGGTCTCGTCGGCTGAGCAGAATTTTAGAACTGGTTCTGGTGTTTCTGTGGGAGCGGGATCCGCCGCCTCACCTCCCAGGTTTCCGGTGGGGGCGAGAACCAACGTCCCGCGGGAGCTCCGGTCCACTCCTGTTCGGTTCGGTGAGTCCGGTCCACTTAACGCCACAGGGGTGGGTTCCGTCGCCTCACCTTCCAGGTTCCTGGTTGGGGCGGAATCCGGCCTCTCACCGCCACTCCGCGCCCCGGCTGTCCTACCCAGCCTGACCGTACCTCCCGAGCATATTCCCAGTGACTCCGTGGGGGCGTGTTCCGCCGCCTCACCTTCCACGTTTCCGGTGGGGGCGGCAAACGTCACCACACCCCCACATAGAGACTTTCCATTTTTTCACTCATTTTCACCCGAAGAAATTTTGCAAATTAATCAAACCTTACTAGAGTTATTCCATTCAGCTAAAGCTAACCCGTCTTCCATCGACATCGTTTTGTCCCAGATGGAGGATTTTTTTATTATCTAATCCTGGTCTTTCTTGGCTGCCCGAGTATAATTTTTTACTAACTAAGATAGGGACTTTAAAAACCCCTGTTGTCACTGCCATCTCTGATTCCACGTTGCACACAGCCCCTGAGGTGGATTCCACGCTGCACGCAGCCCCTGAGGTGGATTCCACACTGCACGCAGCCCCTGAGGTGGATTCCACGCTGCACGCAGCCCCTAAGGTGGATTCCACGCTGCACGCAGCCCCTGAGGTGGATTCCACGCTGAACGCAGCCCCTGAGGTGGATCCTCACTTCTCCTATTCCGAGGGGGTCCCGGCAGACGCTCCTCACCTCTACTGTTCCGAGGGGGTCCCGTCAGACGCTCCTCAGCTCTCCTGTTCCGAGGGGGTCCCGTCAAGACCCTCCTCAGCTCTCCTGTTCCGAGAGGGTTCTGGCAGACGCTCCTCAGCTCTCCTTTTCCGAGGGGGTCCCGTCAGACGCTCCTCAGCTCTCCTGTTCCGAGGGGGTCCCGGCAGACGCTCCTCAGCTCTCCTGTTCCGAGGGGTTCCAGACGGACTACGCATCCGTTCCTGCTGCCGCCGCAGAGGGCTCAGTTCCTGCCGCCGCCGCAGAGGGCTCCGTTCCTGCTGCAGAGGGCTCAGTTCCTGCCGCAGAAGATTCTGTTCTTGTTCCTGCCGCAGAAGACTCCGTTCCTGCCGCAGAAGATTCTGTTCCTGTTCCTGCCGCAGAAGACTCCGTTCCTGCCACAGAAGATTCTGTTCTTGTTCCTGTTCCTGCCGCAGAAGACTCTGTTCCTGCCGCAGAAGATTCTGTTCCTGTTCCTGCCGCAGAAGACTCCGTTCCCGTTTATGCTGCAGAGCTCCAGGCCTCTTCGTCATCTGCTGCAGAGCTCCAGGCCTCTCTGTCATCTGCTACAGAGCTCCAGGCCTCTCCGTCGTATGCTGCAAAGCTCCAGGCCTCTCCGTCGTCTGCTGCAGAGCTCCAGGCCTCTCCGTC
>NC_056507.1:46164144-46168811 GCF_014905685.2 Nematolebias whitei | reverse complement strand
CTCCAGGCCTCTCCGTCGTCTGCTGCAGAGCTCCAGGCCTCTCCGTCATCTGCTGCAGAGCTCCAGGCCTCTCTGTCGTCTGCTGCAGAGCTCCAGGACTCATTGACGCATGCTGTAGCTCCCCAGGACTCCTTGATGCATGCTGCAGCTCCCCAGGACTCCTTGACGCATGCTACAGCTCCCCAGGACTCCTTGATGCATGCTGCGTTCTCCAAGTCCTCATCGCCGCCTGCCGCGGTCTCTCTGGTCCTATGTATTGGACGGCCTCCCGGCTGCCCCCCTGACCTGGCCCGGTTTGATGGACAGCCTCCCGTCCGCCCGCCGGAACAATGACTCATAGGGACGGTCTCTTGACCGTCCAAATCCTTTGTGTTCCTGCTTGTGTTTTGCCGTAGTTTTTTTCAGGTTTTTGGTTTCTTCCTTGTGTTTCCTCCACCCTTACAGTGCCTCCCTCCACCCGCCCAAGTCCTTCGGGAGGGGGTTTTTTTGGGGACGCCTGGGGGCGTCCTTGAGGGGGGGATACTGTAAGGATGGTACCATTTGGTGGCCCGGTTTGTGTCTGTGTTCCCTAGTGCTCCCTCGTTAGTTCTATTAGTGCCACCCTTGTCTCTTCCCAGCTGTTCGTAATCACGTCTCGTCTTGTCCCTGTATATAAGCCGTCTGTCAGTCTTGTTCGTTGTCGCGTCGTACTCGTTGGGTCTCCTGTGTTCCCCTGAGTCTTCCGAGTTCCCTGAGTCTTCCGTGTCCCCTGAGTCCTCCTGAGTTTCCTGTGCCTTATCTTCCTGTTCATGTAAGTTTTGCTGCCCCGTCAGCCTGTTATTTTGTATCTTTATTTATCATTAATTCCTATTTTTGTATTCTGCCGAGTTGAGTCCCTGTCTGCACTACTGGGTTCCCTCCTGCCTAGAAAATCCTAACACCTTTAGTTGGCAGGTCAGAACACCACACACAGAACACCATGGACTTTGTGGATAAGGTGAGGGATGTCATCATGGAGACTGATGAAACAATTGTCTCTTTTGATGTCACATCACTCTTTACGTGCATTCCTGTTGATGATGCAGTAGAGGTGGTGTTGGATTTGATATCTTTTATATCTTTTATATCTTTTGACAAACCTTGACATTTCTCTGATGATGTGAAATGATACATTTTCTACAAGGTGTGTGCGGGTATAATCATACACTAATTACTTCATGTTATGTATAATCTCACAAGTGCTAAGGATAATCATACAAGTTCACATTTGATATAATTCTGAGTGAAACAGAGACAGGTAAGACACTTGTTAGTGCAGCAGGAAACAATCCTTCTTTGTTCATCTGAGCAGAGCAGCTGAGAGTGAGGGCCAACCAATGTGACACACTGCTCACACGTTGATTAAACATAAATAACGCTAAAACACAAACATTCATATACTGTATACTTAAAACAGATGGAGTATATATGCTTTCACATTAATAATAGTTCAGACACACAGAAAACGTGTTTTAAAGCTTTACACAGACGAGAGCCAGAGTAAGTGTCCTGTGTTCCAAAACAAAGCTCATAAATCAACCCTTATCAGTAAAAGAATGAGCAAGGCCGTCTGGAGTAACCATGGATAAGATCTGCTCCTGACTGGCTGAACAGGGTGTCACTCAGACCATCAAGAGGTTTTGACACCCAATCACAAGTATGTCCGAACCCGAAAGGGCGGGACATGAGAAACCTATAAATCTGACTCAGACACAAAGTTTGGTTGAACAAACATCGGCTAATTGACCAGGCAAGGGTTACTCTGATTTTGTTCCTCAGACTGCACTCTGATTATATGTAATATCTGCATACTTTAACTTTGTCTCAATTAAATCTTTTATACTAAGGTGAAATGCTCCTGAAATTCTGTGCTCGGGTCATTTGAACACCCCAAAATCCTTCAGTGGTCAGTTTAAAATTAAAATCAGACACCACTCTGAGCAGCAGGACCACGCTTTCCACAGAACAACTGTGTCAACTCTTGAAACTGTGCCTGCAGTCAACCTACTTCACATATGGGGAGCAATATTATAGGCAGAAACATGGGTGTGCTATGGGATCTCCAGTTTCTCCTATTGTTGCCAACCTGTACATGGAGGAGGTAGAAAAGAGAGCCTTGACGTCCTTTTCAGGGACGCCACCAAGTCATTGGTTCAGGTATGTTGACGACACCTGGGTTAAAATTAAATCTCAGGAAGTCCAACATTTTACTGACCACATCAACTCTGTGGATAAATACATCAAATTCACACGAGAAGATGAAAAAAATGGCAAGTTGGCTTTCTTGGACTGTGAGGTCTCAGTCTCTGATAGAGGACATTTGCAAACTGAGGTGTACCGCAAACCCACCCACACAGACCAGTATTTGCAGTTTGACTCCCATCACCCTTTGGAGCACAAGTTAGGAGTCATCAGGACTCTGTATCACAGAGCAGACAGCGTCGCCATTAGCTCAGGAGCCAGGCAGAAGGAGAAATCCCACACAAGACAGGCTCTAGAGCAATGTGGATATCCTAACTGGGCCTTCCTAAAAGCAGAGAAGAAACCCAAACAGGACTCCAGTCAGCCAACAGGTGAAAATGAGGAACCCAGACCCAGACCAGTGGTCATTCCATATGTTGAGGGAGTATCAGAGAAACTGAGACGTTTATTTTCTAAACATAATGTCCCAGTGGCTTTTAAACCCCAAAATACATTACGGCAAAGACTGGTTCATCCCAAAGATCCAGTCCCCCGACACAAACAGAGTAATGTGGTGTATGCTGTTCAGTGTCAGAAAGGCTGTGATCAGTCTTACATCGGGGAAACTAAACAGCCACTGGCCAAAAGGATGGCCCAGCATAGAAGATCAACATCATCAAGCCAGGACTCTGCGGTCTACACTCATCTCCAGGCCAGCGGTCACTCTTTCAGGGATGAAGATGTGCACATCCTGGATAGAGAGGAATGATGGTTTGAGAGAGGAGTAAAGGAGGCCATCTTTGTGAAAAGAAACCGTCCTTCATTAAACAGGGGTGGAGGCCTACGGGTTCAATTGTCCCCCTCTTACAATGCGTTACTTATGAGTTCTTTTCGTATTAAATTCAAATGTCGTATATAATAAAAATGCTTTGAGTCAAAGTACAATTTTGTGAGATTTGTTATCGATTTTGGTGAATATAAGTGGTCAAAAAAATCATAAGTACATCTGAAGCATGAATAATGGCTTTAATTTGACAACACAAGAAGAGGTTAGGAAATTATCTTCTAAACTTTAATATGGTGAATTATGAGGTTTAAAAGCAGAGTAAATTATCATCAATAAGGTTAACTAAATGAAGTATTTTGGACAGATGTGATTTGTCAATTTAGGAAAACTTAATTCTAATTAATAATGATGATTTTTTTTGTGTGTGTGTGTCATGCTCCCCTCCGGTGGTGGGTCCCCCTGCCGCTGGTGCATTGGCAGCTCTCAGCAGCTGGGGCTGGGTGGTGGGGTGTGTGCAGGCCCACCCTGGTGGCTGCCTGCAGGGGCCTGGGTGCCCTGGCTCTGTCGGGCCTCTGCTGGGGGGTGGTATGACCTCGGGACTCGGGGCTTGGTGTCCATGGCCGGATCCACTCTGGAGGGGTGGGTTGCTGGCGGGTCCTGTGGACTCGTCGCTACGGCCTCCTGGGGGTTTCTGCATTGTGGTTGCTGGGGATCGCCCGGGGATTCCCTTTGCTTCTCTCTCTGGGGGGTGCAGGTGTCCCTGTTGGGGGACTACCGGAGTTCCGGGCTTGGGGGCCGCTGTGTGTCTTTGGTTTCGGTCTTCCCTGTGTTACCTTTGTGTCCTGTGGGAATGGGTTTATGGGTCCCCACATCCACTATTGAACATTTTTATGAGAAACCTTATAGTGATAAGTATGCCCTCACAGGTGTTTAGATTCAGGTGTTTATCAGATATACACTCAGTTGGGTTGTGGTGGCCACTAAATATATATTGTATTACCATGTACTATATAAAATACTTTCTAATGATGTTATAAGTATCATTATATAAGTTGTTTGTTGTTGTGGTTTCTTGGTTTTGTCATTTTTTTTCTCTCTCTTTCCGCAGGTCTAGAGGCAGACTTCAATGATGTTGATTTGTGTTCTCTTTATCCCTCTCTCTCTCCTCTATTCCTATCTCCTTCTTTACATTTTAACTCTTCTCTCACTTTTCTGCTTTGTTATCTTCTTTGTTTTTTGTCCCCGTGTCCATTACATCTGGAACAAACCCAAAGCAAATTCTAATAAAATGTAATTTATATATCAAGTGGAGCATTAAGGCCAGCCACAATGCTCTGCTTTTAAAAGTAAATTTGTTGGGCATCACTTTGACAGACAATAATTGTCACAATGCCGGACAAGACAAGGGAAAACAATAATAATAATAATGAATTTTGTTAGACTGGACATCTTCTTATCTTGGGCCTCAGACACCAGCAGAGAGAGAAGGAGCAGCTCTTCCTACCGATTGGAGGGTGGTCTGTGATTTAACCGCCTGAGGGTTACCAGGAAGTGCCAAAGGTGGGATATCCCTCGACACTGGACATCAGCTGAAATCTATAGTGCTCGTTAACAGATGATTTTAATGTGGAAACAGATGATTCTAATGTGAAAACAGATTATTCTAAGGTGAAAACAGATG
>NC_056507.1:46160334-46164134 GCF_014905685.2 Nematolebias whitei | reverse complement strand
TCTAATGTGGAAATAGATGATTCTAATGTGAAAACAGATTATTCTAATGTGGAAACAGATGATTCTAATGTGGAAACAGATTATTCTAAGCTGAAAACAATTTATGCTAATGTGAAAACTGAGTATTCATGTGTGAAAACAGATGATTCTAATGTGGAAACAGATTATTCTTTTTTTTTTTTTTTTTTTTTTTTCTGATGGCCTCCCTTCTCCCCTTACAGCCATCCTCTCCACACCATTATTATGAAATATTTATTATAGTGACTATCTAGTGTAGGTGTTGTTGTTTATTTTTTTATTATTATTTTTATTTTTTTATTTTTTTATTTTTTTAATAGAATAGAAAGAAAGAAAAGACAAAGTAAGACTCCAAAATATAAGAAATATACACAAAGAGAGCACACGTCAAAACACCCGGCCACTGTCTGTTCACCTGCAAAGAACATGACAAAACACAGCAACAAAATACATATGTATAAAGAACTTAAAATATTCATGGCTTTGCAGTAAGTTTCCATAAATATATATACCCATACCTACGCCTATATACATACATACATACATACACATGAATATACACTCACATACATATCTATATATCTACATTTAAAGCCTACATAAGCATCCCTGCTTCTATTTGTGTGTGGTTGTGAGCATGCATAAGTGTATAAGGCTTCTCTAATAGAGCATTTATTAGTAACTGTGAAGCAGCAGAGACCCGACCCCCAAGACCAGAGGCAGACGAAAAAGGGGGGACCAGAGCCCAAGACCCCAGGAGGGACCCCGACCGCGGAGCCCCCAGAGCCACCCACACAGGACGAACCACTCACCCACCCCCCAGAACGGACCACAGGGGAGAACCGGAAGATCCCCACCAGCAACCACATACAGTGACCCCCCGGGGCCAACATCGACAAACTCATAGGCCTCCGTCGGCACCCGCCGCACCGATGTAGGTCCAGGTCCAGGCACCGAGGCCCGGGCACCGAGGACTCACACCACCCAGGCCAAGGCCCGACAGGGCCAGAGGACCCGAGCCCCACCAGGCAGACACCAGGCCAAGCCGACACACGCCCAAGCGCCCAGCCCCCGATACCAAGGGCCCCAAGCACGCCGGCAGGCAAGGGCACACCCCACCAGGGGGCCGCGCGATAGGGGCGCGATGCCAAGCACCCCCAGTTGTATCAAAGAGGGGGCAGTCCGAGTCTCGGCCTAACAAATACCCATTCATACACAGACACAATCACACAATCCCAACCTCAATCTCACATTCACTCACTCAAAGACATACAATAACGATACATTTCATTTCATTTTCATTCTTATTCCCGATACGCACTCTATACCCCCCAGGTCCAAGACATGTACCCGCCCTCTACAGGGGGCAGCCCATGCCCAAACCCAGGAGGTAAACCCATTCATTCTTGAGCGGAGAAGAGCCAATACCCCAGACCCGGCCCAGGCCATACCCCGCCGACAGGACACCCCCCCACCATGAAGAGGACACGCCACCGACCACCCCCACACACCACCAACAACCAAGCACGCACCCCCAGCCGACCGCCCGCCAGGCCCCGGCAGCCACCCTGGCCAGCGGGCCAACCATGGCACCCAAGAGCCAAGCTCAGGGGGTCCAAACAACCCCAGGGAGAGCACAGCGCCAGCACCGCCCACGGCAACCCCCTAGACCCTGAACCCCCACATAGTCCTGGTCAACACCCGACGGCCTGCCCTTCTCCCGGACCCCACCCCCGGAATGGCAGTCAGGGAACTAGGTGGGTAGGAAGAGCAGAAAAAATAAAAATAAGACCCCGACACATACACCCCCGCCCCTAGATGTGCTGTTGATGTGTGTTGTTGTATAGTGCCATTAAAAAGGAAAGAAGAAGGAGCAAAGGCTGGCATGGTGCCAGTTTCCCCTCCACCCCAACACTATCCAAACCCTAGTGTCTAAATGCAACCATTGTAAGTGAGCACAGGCACAGGGGGTGGAAACAGATTATTCTAATGTGAAAACAGATTATTCTAATGTGAAAACAGATTATTATAAGGTGAAAACAAATTATTTGAGATAGATAGAGCCGGAGGAAGTGGTGGGGGCTGGCTGAGGGTCCAGGGTCTGAGAGGAAGCCTAAGGCCCACGGCTAGCAGTAGCTAGCTGCAGTGACTGACGACCCGCAGTCAGCTCCCAACGCAACAGGTGGTGCCGAAACCCTTCTCTCATCTTTAGAAGTGGTGTCTCTTTTTGTATTATTTAATGGTGACACAGCGGCAGGTGACCGAGTTGGAGCAGACTGTTTCTAGCCGGCTTATAACATGAGGTAAGCAGAAGTCCTGTTAAATCGAATTTCTGTGTGTCCCTTAAGGACTTCAGGCTGCTCTGTTTTTGGTCCGGTGCACGCAGTTTAGTGAACTAAAAGGCATTAGAACGTTATAGTATAATAATAATAATAATAATTTTGTGAGTGTATTTATTGAACAGAACAATTTATATACGTAACTTTTTTCACCTGGGCGCGCGGGGAGCGAGCCGGAAGCGTTAGCAACAATGCTAACTGGAAGTGGTCCGCAGGCGTTATAAACACGCGGAACGATAATTTTGCTCTAAAATTAAGCTTCGTCCAGTTGATTTAAATGCCCGTATCTAAATTGTCATTTGTTTATTGAAGAGATACAGAGGATACGACTTGGCTGAAGGTTTAAAGCCCCACGTAAAAATTGTGACGTCATTTTTGCTGACGGTAGAATCTTTACGAGAAATGTGCTCAGTCCGAAAGACGTTCCAAGTGTAATTGTCCGTCACTGTTTGTTAGAAACGCGTTAAAACTTGGACGTCTGGACAGTGTCAAGAGGTGGGTCATGTGACAGTTCGAAGAAATCTCTACTGGGTTTTTCGGGTGCCTGTGGGGAGAAATTGCTACCTCCTCGAAAGAAAGTGATGACCTCGAGTTCTGTTTATTGTAGCATCCTTAGCTCTGTAGCAAAGGAAAACAGACTGGCCAGCTGTGCATCCCCGAGCGATGTAGTTGTTATTATAAATATATTTTTATACATTTTTATTCTTGTCTATTTTCGGTCGGGGCTGCGCTAGCTGGTATGGCAGAATCTTTCAAAATACACCTAAATATGAATAATCCCTAGAAAGAACCTAGAAGAGGTACCTAAAAGAAGAATACATGGATGGTTAAGATAGGGATAGGGATGATGTTTTGGATGATAAATGATAAATTAAGCTGGAATATTGAATATAATATCAGGAACTAAAACCTTGCTATATATTTGACTTCTAAATCACTTAAAATGTTCAGTGACAGAGTTACAGGCAGATTAAATCAAATCTATAACAGTGTTTTCATCTCGGGTAAGATTTTTACAAGTGCTAACAGAGTTGGAATACACTATTTTTTTACTTATTTTTAATTGTGCTTAAATGGATACTAACAGAAAATATATAATAATGAATTTTAACAACTACTAACATGATTTAAGACATAGCATTTTAGAGTGATGTATAATACTTAACAATGACTTGTGAAATTTGGTGCATGGAGAAAAACAATAAGTGTTGCTGATAAAATCTGATTTTACTTTTAAACATATAGATGGAGGAGCATTTTTAAAATTTATTTTTTGCCAATCAAACACTTTGAAACTGTGAACTTACTGATTTTATTAAGCTATGAGTTAATAAATGATCATTGTTAGACTAGAGTTTTAGGATTTTTGCATCAACTGAAATGATTATAGAACACTCAAAGTTTGTTTTCTCAGTCATCCAGGTATATAACAACAAAAAAGGT
>NC_056507.1:46159447-46160324 GCF_014905685.2 Nematolebias whitei | reverse complement strand
GGCCTTTTCACTAATGGTTTCAAAAACACAAAGTTTGTTTTCTCAGTTATCCAGGTATATAACAACAAAAAAGGTTGAATCATGTCATCTGGACTTCGTTTTTTGTTAAAAAGAAACGTTTCGCCCCTCATCCAAGAGGCTTCGTCAGTCCGACGTTAGATGCACTCGTCTACCGTCCACCTCGATCTAAGGACTTCATAAATGAGTTTTCTGACTTCTTGGCTGAAATCACACCAAAATATGAACATGTTTTCATTATTGGTGACTTTAATTTGCACATGTGCTGTCCTGAGAAGCCCTTGGTTAAGGACTTTTTAGATTTATTGGACTCATTTAATTTAACGCAGCATGTAAACGGTCCCACCCAAGAGCGTGGACATACACTGGACCTTGTTTTATCTCATGATATGACTGTTAATAATCTTGTTATTGGTGATAATGTTTTTTCAGGCCACATTCCAGTCCGGTTTGAGTTCACCCTCCCCCATCTAACTCCTAAGCCGTGCATTCCTGCACGTCGCACTCGGACCATTAACCACTTCACTGCTGCACGTTTCACAGATGTTTATAACTCTGAAATGATCATTCAGCCCCAGTGTTTCTCACCACCACTGAGGAGCTGACATCCCAGTTCAACTCTGTCTGCTTAAAGACTCTGGATCATGTTGCACCTGTTAAAACCAAAAAAATCAAAACTCAGAGCAGAACCTTGGCTGAGTGACGTCACCAAGGCCGTTAGGCAGCAATGTAGGAGGGCGGAACGAAAGTGGAGGATAGACAGGCTGCAGGTCTCTTTCCAAATACTTAAAGAGAGCTGGCGCCGTTATCAGAAAACAGTAAAAGCTGCTAAATCCAAATTCTTCTCTGATATAATTAC
>NC_056507.1:46144979-46159347 GCF_014905685.2 Nematolebias whitei | reverse complement strand
GCCCTCTTAATACCAGCAACCAGCTCTTTTCTTGTCCTACTCAGCTCCTCTGAGTTTCCAGACCTGAAGGCAGTGTTCCTGGCTTCCAGTAGGGTACGCACCTCTGCATTCAGCCAAGGTTTTCTGTTTGGGTAGCTTTTAACATTTCTGATAGTGGAGACTGTGTCAGTACATGTACTAATGTAACCCAGTACTGAGGATGTGTATTGGTCAAGATCAAGCGAACCTCCATTTTTAGCAGCTTCTCTGAAAACCTGCCAGTCTGTTCGATCAAACAATCTCTCAGTATGGGTCCACTGTCCTGGCTCCAACATTTAACTTTCTTTTGTACCGGTCTGGAGCGTCTCAGCGGGGGCATGTAAGCAGGAGCCAGGAAGATTGAGATGTAGTCTGACAGTCCTAGGTGGGGGCGGGGTTCGGCTTTGTATGCATTTTTTACATTCGTGTAAACACGGTCCAGCGTGCGGTCTCCACGTGTCGGAATCGTCACATGCTGATTAAAGCTTGGGAGACAGTCCTTTAGATTCACGTGGTTAAAGTCTCCGGCTACAACGTAAAGAGCCTCGGGGTGTTTGTTCTGCAGCGAGCTGATGATATCATGTAGCTCCTGTAGTGATTCATTAGCATTAGCGTCCGGAGGAATGTAAACAACTGTGATAAAAGTCACTGTGAACTCTCGGGGTAGATAATGTGGCCGACATTTCACTGTTATTTGCTCCAAAGCCTTCGAGCACGAGCTATTTACAACAGTACAGTTCGTGGACAAACTTTTACTCACGTAAATGCACACTCCACCCCCCCGTGATTTCCCCGTTAGCTCGCTGCAGCGGTCAGCTCGAAAAAAAAGTCTGTCATCCAGCTGGAAGACTGAGTCCGGCGTTTCACTTGTAATCCACGTTTCCGTGAGGCAAAGCACTGCACACTTCTTCATCTCTTCTGAGGCGCCCGCTCTCAGACGAAGTAAATCCACCTTGTTGTCCAACGAGCGGACATTCGACAGAAAGAGAGACGGCATGGGGAGTTTACCGGCTTTAGCGTTAGCTCGTAGCCTCACCATAACCCCCGCCCGGCATCCTCTCCTCTTAAGCCGGGAGCAGCGCTTCCTCTTCTGCCCGCTGGAACGCCTCTGCTGCAGCTTCCAGGTAGATGACTTTAAGATCTGCATTCTGCCGAGCGTAGCTTTGAGTTTGTTGCTGATTTCTGCTATATTTCGTGGCAAATCCGCTCCTATTCTCATCAGTTCGGTTCGGCTATAGTTCACACGCATAAATCGCGCGGAGTCAGGCACAGAGTCAATATCAAAACTTCTAAAAACTGGGATGGTACCGGGAGCCTGTGAAGCTGCAACTGCTCTGAGCGCGGCCATCTTGGATGGATTTAATTTCCCTCTGGGATTAATAAAGTATTTTTGAATTTGAATTTGAATTACACCAGTTTTGGCCTCACTGCACTGGTAACCGGTTCACTTTCGAATCCAGTTCAAAATACTCATGTATGTCTACAAATCACTGAACAATTTCGCACCCCCCTATCTCTCTGATCTGCTACAACCGTATGTCCCACCACGACCCCTGAGGTCAGTGGACCAGTTGCTCCTCACAGTTCTAGGAACTCGTCTTAAGCGCAGATGTGACAGGGCCTTCTCTGCAGCAGGACCAAGACTCTGGAACGAGTTACCTCTGCTTGTCAGACAGGCCCCCTCCCTCTCGGTTTTCAAGTCCCGTTTAAAAACTCACTACTATTCAATAGCTTTCAACACAAGATGATCTGTGTTTTGATCCTGTATGCTCTACACTGGTTTGTCGTCATTATCTGCATCATTTTTATGTCTATATTCTGATTTACCTCATTTTGTATTTTGCTTTGTGTGTTACCTGTTGTTTTGTCTGTACAGCACTTTGGTTGGCCTTGTTGCTGTTTTAAGTGCTTTATAAATAAAGTAGTATGGTATGGTATGGTAAATTGAAGGGTGATAGAATGGGTAAATTGATTTGTTGGTTAATTGGGAATGTTTTTATGTTAGATCACCAGGGGGAGTTGGGAAGTTCTACTACTTACATACAATATGCACGTTAAAACACGCTAATTGTTTAAATTAGATTTTTATTCACACAAACACATTTTCTGCTGTGACAAGTTAAACATACCAGCAGCGCTCTGTGCAAATAAAATGGGGACGGCACGATTGAAAGGGAAGGGTGCACAGAGTTTTTTTTCTTTTTCTTTTTCAGATGGACACAATGGACCAGGCCTGCCCTTGGAGTCAAAAAGAGAAGTTCAGGTTCTACAGACTGATGAACATATATTGGATGAGAACGCTTTCTTGCATTAGGATGCCTCCTACAATTATTAAATCATATGTTTAGAGCTCAGACTTAGACAAATGTTAGAAATTTCCATTATGTCATATTGTACCACACCAGGATGCTGAAGTCCTAGGCAGATGTCCAGGGCTGGGTCAGGCGGACTGAGGCTGGCAGGTCGCACACTAGCCATCAGCTCTGGCATCTTATTTGACCTGAGGCTGGCAGGTCACACGCTGTAGCCTGTAGGCATCTCCCGCCAACATATAAGGAGTAGTTTACATTCAACCAAAAGAAAAATGATTAATTACTTGCTTATCTGGCGGTATTGAAATGGGAGTTTTTATTCGACGGAACCCCTTTTGGGGACCCTCGCCCAGGGGGAGTTGTTAAGATATTTTTGGACTGGTCCTATGCTTTGGATCTGCTCAGAGACGGGATTATAATGAAATTATGACCCGGTTCTGACTGGGTTAAACTGGGCCAGCAGCTCTAATAGAGTCTCTCTGGGATTTCAATATCTGTCAAGGAATAAAATTTAATCTGCTTGCCACATCACGTAAAAAGGCTTTTGAAGCACTGTCTCACATTTCCTAACACATCAGATCCATTGAGATCACACTTGGTCATGCCCCCTCATACACTGACATGTTGAGCTCCCCTTCTGCGAAGGAGGAGTCTAGGACCCTATAAATGAGTAATGACATGGTACATCGGGGCTCTTCTGGGTCTGTGAACGCACCACAGACCGAAGAGTCCAGTGCTGTAAATTGTAACTTTTTCCTGCCTTGATTTTAATATAATTGGTAAAACTGAATTCACGCTTCCTTGATTTATTTGTTAGTATGAGTTGCCACTTCTGAGGGAGATAGAGCCGGAGGAATTCGTGGGGACTGGCTGAGGGTCCAGGGTCCGAGAGGAAGCCTAAGGCCCACGGCTAGCAGTAGCTAGCTGCAGTGACTGACGACCCGCAGTCAGCTCCCAACGCAACAGCAGATTGATGGTAGACGGTTGATGATTGATGCCACGGAGCTCGGTGGAGGGCAGAACAGACTATCAGGACACGGGTGAAGCAAGGAGGAGTGAGGAGTCCAGAACACAGCTGAAGTTTAAAGATGATCCAGAAATGGCAGAAGTTTGCAGCTGACTGAGTTTCTCTCAGGAAGTAATCTGGAACGGAATCAAGAATGGAGGCAGGAGTAACCACAAAGGTTAACATTCTGGCATTGAAGGACAGGCAGGAGCTTCCTCTTGAGCTTCTCCTGATGAGAGCAGATAGACCTTTTTCACGACAACCGGAAGTAGCATCTCATGGTGCTGGGTTACTTCCGGCTTTGGCGAGTCTATGCAAATGCAAGGCTTTTCTTTCGCTGATGTGGAGGAAATCGCAGCGATGAATTATTGAACCAATAAACTTTAGAAAGGATAAAAGTTCTTCCATGAAGAATATATCAACAGCTATCAAGGTAAGAAAAGATGTAGCTTAGCAAGCTAGCCATTAGCTACAACATATGAAGTACATAAACAACGTAATAAAGCCTAATTTAGTGTGCTAAATTATTTGGAATATTTGAAACAGACGTGGTGTAAACTTTTAACTGATATTTTAACATTCTGATAAGTGTTTGCCATTACAGTTTGTGAAAGAAAATGTACTAGATGTTAGTCATGAGTGTTGATATTTTCTGGGTTGTTAATATAAAAGTTTGATATGTTTACACAATTTACAGTTTACTTTAAAATGATAATTAAAATGTTTGCCTGCAGTTTGAGCTCTAAGTCTCAGAAAGGAACTTTGTGGAAATGAAAACATTGATACCAGTTTATTTTGTTCATCAATTTTATCATCACTCTTATTAGTCATTTACTTTATATCACACTCTGTTAAAGCTTATCTAAAACTGTAGCATCTAAACCCCTGCAACATCACTGTGTGAAACATTTTAACTTCCGTTTCTCAAACCCAGCTCCAGAACCAGTCACTGACCACAAACGTACTGTCTGTTTTTACTCTGATAAGATTGCAAATGAGCGTCTGTTGCGTCAAAACATGTTACTTGTGGAAGTGTATAAATGAAGCCATACTGCTCATGTTTTTTGGAGAACACACAAGAACTCTTGGGCTGCGTTTTCGTTCATGTGTTCTCCCTTCTGCAGAAGAGAAATAAACTTTGCTACGTGTTTTTAACAAAAGTTCTCAGTCTTCTAAATTTGATTGAACAACAAGTTTGATAAACTCCACAATTTGGCGTCATGAACAGTATTCTTCGCTGGTCCGTCCGCTCGGTGGACCCAGGACGAGGGTTGATCACCAAGAATCACAGGATTCTTCCTCTACACCTCTGCTAGGCTTTAAGAGATCGAGGGGACATTCTGGTTTACCATCGGGAGGATTCGACCTTGACAGAATTCAAACCAGACTGAGACAACAAAAACAACTACTTAAGGTAAACTGAAAAACTTTTTAATTTATAACAAAGTAGGTTTTAAAAATAAAACCGAGGTAGATTTTGTATAAAATTGAGGTAGGTCCTGATAAGGGACTGACAAATAAATAGAACAAAAGTAGGTTTTAAAAATAAACCGAGGTAGATTTTGTATAAAATCAAGGTAGGTTCCTGAGAAGGGACTGAGAAATAAATAGAACAAAAGTAGGTTTTAAAAATAAACCGAGGTAGATCTTGTATAAAATCGAGGTAGGTTCCTGATAAGGGACTGAGAAATAAATAGTGGATAATTAAACAAGGAAACACCAGGAAAATTAAACAAAAATGGGTGTAGGGAAAAGCAAAGAAGAGGATTATATTCCTTGCGGTCCAGAGGCGGACCATATATGTAGATTACATGGAAAGTCGTGTCTCAGTTTTATTTCACAGTGGCATTCTAAATTTAATTTTCCAAAAAATGGTTCTTTTGACCCGAAAGAAATTCAAAAATTAGAAGAACAGTTGTTAAGACAGAAACAAAAAGTGTAATATGAAGAAAATACCACAGGATATTTTTGTAGCAATGCACAATCATGAGCAAGCATTTAAATTATGGAAAAACCAGTCCAAATTCCTAACACAAAAAAACAGCGTCTAAAATGTACCAGATGACTCAAAAAGTTGAGAAGACGACCACTTTGGCTCTAAAAAATAAGACAATGACAAATTCACAAAAAATATTAGCAGAAAAGAAAAAGGAATTGCTTAAGGACAAATTAAATATGTCTTTCTCTTCTCTTCCACATACACCGGAGTCCTATGGACCTCTGTCTCCCGCGGCACCGCTGTACCCCTCTCTGGCTGGTTTCACTGACCCACCATCGTACGTCCCACCTGTAACAGCAAAGAAAAAGAAGGAAAAATCACAAAAACTACCCATTAAAGGTCAAGCTCAGCTGCTCCCACCACCAAAACCCACTTGGGCCCTTGACTCTGATGAGGATTTTCAAGGATATGAACCAACATCTGATTCAGAGGAAGAAGATGATGAAACCCCACCAGTGACCTCGCTGAAGACCCCAACTGATACTAAAGGTCCTGTCGCTGGAACCAGTACTAAAGTCGTCACAAGATAAATGGAAAAAATTAAGGCCCTTGAAGAAAAGGCTGAAGCTATAAAAAAGGAAATTGATGACATTAAACAGCAAAGCCTAAAGAAAAAAACAAAAAAATGCAGATCATCATTATCTGACCTTCCCCAAGCTGCAGATGGAGTGGATGATCCTGAAGACCTGCTCACCAACCCAATGCTGGAGGTTGGAGGACCGACTGGCCCTCAACTGGTGTACCGAGCCTGGCCAAGGCGACCCTGATCGAGATGGCAAGCCAGCACTTGCTTGACCTGGCACAAGGAGGAGCTGCTGACGTGATGGACATCGAATTGTCAAAGTCCAGGCAGATCACAAGGACAACCAACAGTCTACACGTGGAAAGGATCACAGAACACATCACTGCAGCGTATCCTCAGACCCCAAGCTTCACCACCATCACAGACACTGTTTCAAAGACCAGATGAAGCCCTACAAGACTATGATAACAGACTGCTGCCCATCTTCAGAACCCACTCTGGTATTCCCATAGATAATGATGACTGGCGAGAAGCCCCTCAAGCAACATCTTTTGAGATTATTTTCTGCCAATCTCTGATGACTGGACTTCTCCCACCAATCCACAAAGCTGTTCAATCCACCTACATCAGGTGGAAAACTGGTGTCCGTCTGAATTAACTTTTCAGACATGCCAGACACGCCTGGGATCAGCACATAGCTGACCAAACTTCCACCCAGAAGAAAAAACAGAGACAAACTGAAGAGGCTCAGCTCACACTGCTACAAGCAGTGACACAGATGACGCTAAATACAGCTGCTGCCCAGCCACCTCACCCACCAAGACCTCAACAGCAACCGGTCCAGCCTTATCAACACCAGAACGACCCAGCTGGACCTCGTCCTTGTTTCCTGTGTGGAAGTCTCGACCATTGGGTCCGAAACTGCCCCCACAAAAGAAATCAGTGGCGTGGAAGAGGACGCCCACCGTTCCAATCAAGACCACAAGACCAGAGATACCAACAGTTTGGGCCAAATCAAACACACCCACAAAATGAACAGACATTTTACCCAAGCCCACACCGATGCGGTGGACGTGGCTTTGGGCATCCAGGGGGCAGAGGCTGGAGAGGAGGTTACTCCCCCTGACTAGTGCCGGGAGACCAGGACCCATGACTCCGAACTGCAAGTATCAACACACACACACCTGTTTTTCCATCAGACACAGGCGAGGTTATTCCAACATATTACAAATACACTCAGTCAGTGTATCTGAAGTTACCTATGTTGACAGTGTTGGTTCAGAACAACCCAATTACATTTCTTGTGGATTCAGGAGCAACACAATCACTGATTATGAAAAAATGTTTTCCTGACGCTCCTCTCTAAGGCAAAATAGTACATTCTACAGGAGTGTCCGGTCAGGCTGTTCTTGAAGCTGTTACAAGCCCCTCTCAAAACTACTGATCCTTCTGATCACATTACACATGGCTATCAATTTCTGCTGTTAGCCTCCTGCCCAGTGAATTTACTGGCCAAAGACCTGATACTAAAATTTAGGTTAACACTTAGTTGTGGAACTGAAGGTCTGCTCATCTCAAAACAAGCAGACAACCCAGAGACTCTTGTCTCCCTTACACCAGATTTATTGTACGTGACAGGCTCTGTCCCTGTCTGTTTTCTTTGTGTTTGTCTTTCTGTTTATTTTATTTGTGTTCCCCGCTCTGCTTTTTGTACTTTTGTTGTTCTGCTCTTTGTGTGATTTCTGTTCCTATATATCTGATTCGGTTGTTTTCCACTCACTCCTCAGTCTGACTCTCCAGTCCTCAGTCTTTATCATTCACACCTGTCCCTCATCAGCCACCTGCCCAGGTGCTCTCATTTCTCACTCTCCCTCTGTCTTATAAAAAGCCTTTCTCTCCTCCACTCCTTGTCCGGTCATTGTTCTGTATTCACAGACATCTCAGTCCTCCTCTGTCCTGTCTGTTTTCATCCACCTGATGATCTGCTCTGCCTGTTTACTCTGATGTCCAGTTCAGTCTTGTTCTTGATTGTGTTTTGTCAGAGTAAGTTTTGCTGCATCAACAGCGTTTTGTTTTGTTGTTTAAATAAATTATTTTTATTTAAACTCCTGCCTCGCTCGCCTGCCTGCAAATGGGTCTAATCTTTAGGGATTATGATAGAATGACCGGAACAGACCCAGACCCAGCAGGTTCTTCGCTCCGGTCCAAGCGCCAGCACAAATGTGAGCAACTCCGCTGGGTAACGCGTAATTTTGTGGCCGCTGAGGACTTTGTTAACGTTTTTACCTGGTTGGAACTAGAAGGCTATGAACCGGGGGTGTTTGAACTTTTTTCTCAAGCTTGGAATGAGAGACGTGTGCTGCGCTCTCTTCTCCTGCCATCTGCCACGCCCCCCGGTCACCCCAAGCACCCCCTCATTGGCGAATGGAATGGTCTCGCCGCCCGCTCCGGCTCTCCTGGTCTTGCCGCCTGCAGACTCCTCGCCGGACTCGCCGCCTGCGGACTCCTCGCCGGACTCGCCGCCTGCAGACTCCTCGCCGGACTCGCCGCCTGCAGACTCCGGCTCTGACCCCGCAGCTGCAGAACCCGGCTCTGACCCCTCAGCTGCAGAACCCAGCTCTGACCCCGCAGCTGCAGAACCCGGCTCTGACCCCGCAGCTGCAGAACACGGCTCTGACCCCGCAGCTGCAGAACACGGCTCTGACCCCGCAGCTGCAGAACCCGGTTCTGACCCCGCGTCTGCAGAACTCGACTCTTCGTCTGCAGAACTCGACTCTTCGTCTGCAGAACTCGACTTTTCATCTGCAGAACTCGCCTTCGACTCTTCGGCTGTAGAACCCGCCTTCGATTCTTCGGCTGCAGAACCCGACTTCGACTCATCGCCTGCAGAGCCCGACTTCGACTCATCGCCTGTAGAACCCGTCTCTGACCCATCGCCTGCAGAACCCGTCTCTGACCCATCGCCTGCAGAACCCGTCTCTGACCCATCGCCTGCAGAGCCTGACTTCGTCTCATCGCCTGCAGAGCCCGTCTTTGTCTCATCACTTGCAGAGCCCGTCTCTGACCTCACGGCTGCTGGACCCTTGTCCGACCTCCCGGCTGCTGAACCCTCGTCCGACCTCCCAGCTGCTGAACCCAGGTCTGGTCCAGCAGTTTCTGAACCCCGTCCTGACCCAACAGCTGCCAACGTCCCGTCAGCCCCAGCAGCAGCCAGCACCACCATCTCTGGCCCCATTCCATCCTTCCCCGAACTCTGGTCCCGCTCTGGACGGTCCCCGGGCCGTCCGCCTGAACTCTGGTCCCGCTCTGGACGGTCCCTGGGCCGTCCACCCGAACTCCGGCTTGCTAGGAATGATGCCCAGGGCAGTTCATAGAAATAACAGTGTTTATTTTTGCTCCCAGGTCTACCCTGTCGGTTTTTGTTTAGATTTTCTTTTTCTGCCCTCCATCCTTGTTTCCCCCATCCTCCCACCCATTCTGTGTTTTCTGTGTTGTGTTCTAGGGGACGTCAAGAGCCGTCCCTTGAGATGGAGGTTATGACAGGCTCTGTCCCTGTCTGTTTTCTTTTTATTTATTTGTGTTCCTCGCTCTGCTCTTTGTACTTTTGTTGTTCTGCTCTTTGTGTTATTTCTGTTCCTATATATCTGATGTTTTTTTCCACTCACTCCTCAATTTGCCTCTCCAGTCCTCAGTCTTTATCATTCACACCTGTCCATCATCAGCCACCTGCCCAGGTGCTCTCATTACTCACTCTCCCTCTGTCTTATAAAAAGCCTTTCTCTCCTCCACTCCTCGTCCGGTCATTGTTCTGTATTCACAGACATATCAGTCCTCCTCTGTCCTGTCTGTTTTCGTCCACCTGATGATCTGCTCTGCCTGTTTACTCTGATGTCCAGTTCAGTCTTGTTCTTGATCGTGTTTTGCCAGAGTAAGTTTTGCTGCATCAACAGCGTTTTGTTTTGTTGTTAAAATAAATTATTTTTATTTAAACTCCTGCCTCGCTCGCCTGCCTGCAAATGGGTCTAAACTTTGGGGATTGTGATAGTACGTTTTTGAGTGCCTCCTGCTGGATCCTACTCAACAGCAGTCTCTCCTTCAAATGACCAGAGACAGACTCCCACCCACAACTTGTTTCATGTCTGAACAACGTCTACACTGCACTGCTCATGTGACTTCAGATCCTGCTGACCAGCTAGGAGACTCATTTTTGATGACCCCTGAGACACAACTGACCACTTCGTCCCTCTGTTGGACCTCAGACTCTTGTTTTGTCTTAATTACACTCAAAGACAACATGACTCCTCAGATGTTGTATTTTACTACAGCAGACTCTTTCCCTCACATTTCTCTGGCAAAACCATCTGACCAACTGTGGCGTTCTTTGGGTTCCCTAGCATTAAAAGCCCACCAGACTTCAGACTGGGAACCCCATGACAGCTTTTTCTATTCACCCTCTCTCAACATGTACAGACAAGATTTTTGTCATCTGCTGACTGTACGCCCCACAAAAGAAGTGATTGACAATAACAAACGACTAACAATGTCCACCTTGTCCAGGATGACCCAGAATTGGCAGCAGTCCCAACACATCTATGGGCACATACTAAATATGATGTAGGACTCATAAAAGGCCAAGAACCCATTCAAATTGCACCTAAATCCTCATAACTCTAGCTAACTTTGCCAACTTTACAAACTGACTCCAACTGTGTGTATATATATATATATATATATATATATATATATATATATATATATACAGAACAGGTGGAAGAAGGAAGTCCACGCGCTCTGAACCGTGGAAGCTGAGCCACGAGTTTAGCTAACGTTTGGCTAACAAGCTGGCCAGAGAGCTGCTTCGGCTAGTGAGGCCTGCGGAGACCCGGTCCACCGCCGTTTGGACCTGCGAGCCGCTGAAACCGAGCCGTTTACGGCGGAGACCCTGTCCGCCGCTGTTGGACCTGCGAGCCGCTGAAACCGAGCTGTATACGGCGGAGACCCTGTCTGCCGCTGTTGTACCTGCAAGCCGCTGAAACTGAGCTGTTTATGGCGGAGACCCTGTCCGCCGCTGTTGGACCTATGAACCGCTGAAACCGAGCTGTTTACGGCGGATAACTGGTCCGCCGCTGTTTGGACCTGCGAGCCGCTGAAACTGAACAGTTTAAGTCGGAGACCCGGTCCGCCGCTGTTTGGACCTGCGAGCCGCTGAAACTGAGCAGTTTACGTTGGAAACCCGGTCCGCGGTCGATTGGACCTGCAAGCCACTGGAACCGAGCTGTTTACGGAGGAGACCCGGTCCGCCGCCGATTGGACCTGCGAGCCGCTGGAACCGAGATGTTTACGGAGGAGACCCGGTCCGCCGCCTATTGGACCTGCGAGCCGCTGAAACTGAGGAAGCTAAAATACAGCTGTGGGATCTGGGAGCTGTTGCAACCGGGACCTGGTCTGTCACCGTTGGGGCTGCGAACTGCTGGACCGAGTGAATCGTGAGACCGCGTGGGACCTGGAGGTTGTTGCCGCTAGGCCTCAGCTAGACCTGGCTAGGCCTCGGCTAACAACATAAGCTAACAACATAAGCCTGTGAAACTCGTGGCTGGATCCTGTGCTTCTGAGAGTTGAGACCAATAATCCAGAAGTATCGTGAGTAATGCCGAGCAAACACAGAGATAAGAGACAAGTGTCGGAAAATAATTCAGAAGATATGGAGGAAGTTAAAAAATCTTTGATCTTTTTGAGTGCTGAACTGACTAAATTGAGTGCTGATGTGACTAAATTATCAGTTAAATGTGAATTACTGACAGGACTGTTTGAAGAAGTGAGACAATTGAAAGAACTGATGACTAATAAAGACAGAAAAATAGCTGAACTGGATCAGAAAGTAGACGACATGGAACAATACACAAGACTAGACAACTCGGTGATCACTGGACTGGAAGTTAGGAACCGAACATATGCAAAAGTTGTTGCTGGTACGAACACAACAGAATATGCACCACAGGAAGAACTACAGACTCTGGAGGAGCAAGTAGTGATTTTTTTACAAAACAAAAACATTGGCATCAAACATGAGGACATTTCAATCTGTCACACCCTGCCCAACAAATCTGATAAAGCCAAACCATCCATAGTCATCAAGTTCATTAGCAGGAAATCAAGAAACAAGGTAATAATGCAGAAAAACTGAAGGGAACAAATGTTTACATAAACGAACATATAACTAAAAAAAATGGAAATATTGCCCGTGAAGCAAGGTGGTTGAAAAAACAGAAAAAAATAGCATCAACTTGGACAAGAAATGGAAACATCTGGATCAAACTACAGGAAGGATCTCAGGCTAAAATAATAAAAGACCTGAAGGATCTGGAAAGACTAAAATGAGCTCAGGAGAGGACAGATGATAAATCATTGACATAACTTCACAAACAAGAAATTAACAAAATATAAAATAAACAAATACGTTAAAACATGGCAACATACGAAGACTTAGAGTTTAAAATATACAATGTTGAAGATGTGATTGATACAAATTTTTTCCCTGTAATAAAAGACTGAATATTACAATGAAGAACAGTTTAATGACATCAATACAACAAATGGAGGTCTCTCTATTATTCACTTTAATAGTAGAAGTTTAAATGCAAATATATCCAAAATAACAGATTATTTAAAACAGCTAAACAGAACCTTTACAATAATAGCACTGTCAGAGACATGGCTCAACGATGAAAACACAACTAATGTTCACATGGAAGGGTATGAATTATATCATGTGAACAGAAGCAACAAAAGAGGTGGTGGAGTGGCTCTATTTGTTAAAAATGAAATAAAATGTAAATTAATTAATGAAATGTCAATAATTGTTGATAATATAATGGAAATAATACTAATAGAAATAATAAACAAGAATGATAAAAGCATATTGATAAGTTGTGTATATCGATCTCCAGGATCAAATATAGAAATATTCACTGATAAAATCGTACAACTATTGGACAAGCGTTTTAATAAAAGCATTTTTTTTTATGTGGAGACTTTAATATTGACCTGGGAAATAAAACAGATTCAAATAACATCAGTACATTTACAAATTCATTGTATAGTTTAAATCTTTATCCGTTAATATCAAAACCAACAAGAATTACAACTCATAGTGCTACAATAATCGATAATATTTTCACAAATGTAACAAATGGGGATGTGATGGGAGGTATTTTAACGAGTGATTTGAGTGATCATTTACCAGTTTTCATGATTTATAAAAATGATCAAAGCATTACAAAAGAAATCACAATTAAGTAAAAAACAATAAACACATAAAAAAAGCAATGGACAAATTAAAAGATGATTTGCATAAACAAAGCTGGAAAGACGTGTATGTTGATGATGTGAACAGATCATATGATGAGTTTATGAATATTTTGGGATCTCTGTATGAAAAGAATTGTGTGCAAAATAATCATACAAAGAGAAATGTTGACCAACTATGGATGACGAAAGGGTTGAGAAATGCTTGTAAAAAAAAAGAATTATTTGTATACATGTTTCTTGAAATTGAGAACACAAGAGGCTGAAGAGAAATATAAGAAGTATAAAAATAAATTAGTAGGGATTATAAGGAAACACAAGAAGGAATATTATAGTGATTTATTAAATAAAAGTAATGGTGATATGAAAGCAACATGGCGAGTAATAAATAGTGTTCTGAAAAGTCTCAAAGCAAAAACAGGTATTTCACAATATTTTTTGAAGGATGACGATGAAATCCATGATGAAAATGAAATTGTAAATGGATTTTATCATCATTTTGTGAACGTTGGATCAAGCCTTGCAGCTCAAATACCAAAAGTGGACAATAATGTGAACCATTCAGTTATAAGTTGTGACAACAGTATTTTTCTTAATGGAACTGACAAAGAAGAAATAATGAATGTAGTAAAAAAGCTTACAGATAAGAGCTCAAAAGACTGGGTGGACATGGATATGATGTTTGTAAAGGACAATGAGTTATGTTATCGAGCCGTTTACATATATTTGTAATTTATCATTTTCAAAAGGAATATTTCCAGACAATATGAAAGTAGCTAAGGTAGTTCCTCTCTTTAAAAATGGTGATAAACGTATGTTCAATAATTATAGACCAATATCCTTATTACCACAGTTCTCAAAAATTCTAGAAAAACTATTTGTGACCAGATTAGATAAATTTATTACTAAACAAAACATTCTAAGTAGCAGTCAGTATGGGTTTAGAGCAAAAAACTCTACATCAATGGCTCTCATGGAAATAACAGAACAAATAACTACTGCTGTCGATCAAAAACAGTATTGTGTTAGTATTTTTGTTGATTTTAAAAAAAGCATTCGATACTATTGACCACACTATTCGCCTTGAAAATTTAAATAAATATGGTATAAGAGGACCAGCATTACACTGGGTATCTAGCTATTTAAAAGATAGGAAACAGTTTGTACAAATAAATGGTGTAAGATCTGACCTGTGCAATATCACT
>NC_056507.1:46143382-46144879 GCF_014905685.2 Nematolebias whitei | reverse complement strand
ATCAGAAACTCCCAAATGAACCGGAAATAGAGCCCTTTAAATGTTGGCACTTCCTAGTTCAACCCAGGTCGAGTTAGAGAGGAGTTGGAGTAGATGGAGAGTTCTGCAAGAGGTTCCACCTCCAGTTCAGTGGGAGTAGAAGGAGAAGTTGGCAGAGAAGTTGGAGTAGATGGAGAGTTCTGCAAGAGGTCCCACCTCCAGTTGGAGTCCGTAGATGGAGAGTCCAACAAGAATTCCAGAGTTCATGAAGGCTGAATGCAGAATGCTAGAATGCAGCATGCTCATTGCATCTGCGACTAAGCTGGATGAGAGAAGTTCAGAGGAATTATGAAGTCTGTTCTGGATGATCTCACGACTCCGAACGGTTCCCTACTGTCAGAATAATAATATCTGGATTAATTTCTTAGCAGATAGAAGAGTTTAAAGATTGAAGTTTAGAGGGAGGGAGATTGTGTGTGGTGAAGTGAAAAGTGTTGGACAGAACGGCACCCTCCATTCGACCCAGCTTTCCTCGGTACGCTCGGTAGTGAACTCGACTCATTACCTCTCTGACGATGAATCAGTGGAAACGGAGCTCCAGTTATGCTACAAGTCCAGCGTCTCCGTAGGATGGCAGAGAACCGTCCGGAGTGGTGGCGGGACTTCGTCAACAACAGTTCACCTCACGAGTGGACTTCCCATGAGTGGAGTCCGTCAGAGTTCCACTCAGAGGTGGAAGATGTCATAATCCCCAATACTCGGAAGAGCTTTGAATCATGGCTGGACTTCTGTTCTCCCAAACGACTGGAGCTGCAAACTCTCCACCCGACTCCAACTCGACTCCAACTCCAACTTGGAGGTGGAACCTCTTGCAGAACTCCTTCATCTGACTCCAACTCGACTCCAACTCCAACTTGGAGGTGGAACCTCTTGCAGAACTCCTTCATCTGACTCCAACTGGGTTGAACTAGGAAGTACCAACATTTAAAGAGCTCTATTTCCGGTTCATTTGGGAGTTTCTGATTGGTCGATGGACCAAAACAGAGGTGTGTTTTGTGATGTAAGGTGTTATTAAAAAGTCAAGGAAAAAGATTAAGATTGTTTAAGAAAAGACAGAAGATTGTTATGAAGAACTCAGACTTCGTGGAGTCACTTCTCTAGTATCTTGCTGTAAAAGTTAAACATGACATTTCTTTTTCAGTAAACTTGCAGTTGACCGAAACTTGAACTTTGACCAACTTACACCACTTGCTCATTGAAGACAGGATCCTTACATCCATATGGCGAACAGGTGGACAGCATGAACCCAAAAGACACTTTGGTTGGCCTTGTTGCTGTTTTAAGTGCTTTATAAATAAAGTGGTATGGTATGGTATGGTATGGTATTTCAAACAGACGATCAAGAAATTGAATCATTACTCTGTAACATATTCCAACTTGATTTCACTTTGAATGAGGATTAAAAATCGTTATTACTGTTTCACAGTTGATTTAAAAATGAGTAGTTCACTTCAACAT
>NC_056507.1:46142159-46143282 GCF_014905685.2 Nematolebias whitei | reverse complement strand
GATCTTATCCTCAACCGTAGCATTAGGATAACCTCTCAATCTGAACGCAAGATCTCTGAGGTACGCTTTTGTTCCAGATGAACCCATCGGTCCAGGTACAAAGCGTTGTACATATTTTGAGAGTTTTAGCAGAACATCTATTGAAAGAGGAAGTTTCCATGCACTCTGTTGCATGTTTGGTGGAGGAGACCTGTTCAGGTCTGTCCCTATCACCCGAGATGAGGGTGGAGGTGTTTCTCCACACATATGTGGAGGTGGCAGAATGGGATTAAGAGCAAGAGGTGCAACAACATCTTTCTGGGGTGATGGCGGTTTGTTTGGACTCTGACCACGGTCTTCTCTGAGTTCCAGACAAACTCGCCCCACGTCAGAAATCTTATTTGTTGCTGTGGCTAGTTTCTCCTCACAAGCTTTCAGGCGTTCCTGTGATGTTTGACATTCACCTTGTAAACGCACACAATGTTGGAATAATGCCGCTTTTTCCATTCTGCATTCGGCAAGTTGTGTATTAAGCACATCTATCTCAGCTTTGCAGCGGGAAACTTGTGACACTGTCACGACGTGATCCCGTCTTAATGCAAAGTATTCTCTGGACAACAGCTCTTTAGCATCCCTGGTTTCAGATAGTGATGCATTAAGTAACTGTATTTTGCTGTTCAGTGAATCAATGTCTGCACGTGCATCTTGCTGTGATTGAAACATCTGTTCAGAATGTTTTTTTGTGAGGATCTCGTGTTCACTTTTAAATTGAAGGGAGTGTTCTTCAATTTCCTGAACCACCTCTTTTTCACTGTTTAACCTTATTGCAAGGTCATCAGCTTTCTCAACCACTGTATAGAATGATTCTTTCAGCAAGATTGCCATTTTAGTGTAGTGAACTAGGCCTGAGGTCAAGTCCTGACCTTAAGGACCTTATGGAAACTGTCATTTCATTGATTTGAATCCAGAAATACAGGTTGACCCATCCTGAGACTTTCTTTCTTGAATTGATCAAGTGAAAGAACTCTCTTTTCGATTATCATTACTA
This sequence comes from Nematolebias whitei, assembly GCF_014905685.2. Classification (NCBI taxonomy): domain Eukaryota; kingdom Metazoa; phylum Chordata; class Actinopteri; order Cyprinodontiformes; family Rivulidae; genus Nematolebias; species Nematolebias whitei. The sequence goes on along the minus strand of NC_056507.1, from coordinate 46,142,255 downwards.
TTTTACAAATGTTTGATAATCAAATTGTGTTAGTTCAAACAATGTTTAAATGTTGAAGTGAACTACTCATTTTTAAATCAACTGTGAAACAGTAAT
>NC_056507.1:46140550-46142059 GCF_014905685.2 Nematolebias whitei | reverse complement strand
AGAAAACAAAGACAAGCTAGAGATAGAAGCTGGTCTCAAGAAAGTGATGAACGAGTGGACGTTAACAAAAAGTCAAAAGTGTCTCCCAGGGATGTCAATCAATTACAGATGGAAGCAATACAAGAAGAGGTATTAAAAGTGATAATAGAATTTAAGCAGGAAGGATGATGCTCACACCCTATTAAAATAACAAAGGGTATTGAGGAAAAATTAGGAGTGGTAAAATTAGCCAAAATATTAAATAACAGAAAAATTCTCATTCATGTTATTTCCAAAAAACAACTAGAGAAAATTCTGAAAATAACATCTTTCATGGGAGAAGATGTTAAAACATATATCCCAGGATTTAACATACACCTGAGAGGGGTGATCTCTAGAGTGCCATTAGATATAAGTGTGGAGGAAATTAAACAAGAGATTAAAGGAGGGAGTGTGACGAGTGTAACCAGGATTCAAACAAAAAAAGAGGGAGTCATTTCAGAAACTATGTCAGTCATAGTGCAATTTGAAAACACTGTGCCAGAGTGCGTGCAGCTGGGTTATATTAACTTTAGAGTAAGGGAATATGTTCCCAACCCGATCAGATGCTACGTTTGTCAAAGAATGGGTCACGTAGCTAAAGAGTGCAGGGGTAAAATCCGGTGTGCCAGATGTGGAGGTCCCCATGAATACGGCAAGTGTGACAAAGACTCCAAAGTGAAGTGCTGCAATTGCGGAGGAGAACATAGTGCAGCATATGGGGGTTGTGCAGTTCAAAGGGAAGCAAGAGAAGCACTAAGAGTTAAGACTACTGAAAGAATAACATATGCAGAAGCTCTAAAAAAGGTGAGGAAAACAGCCAATAAATATGAGAAAAGAAGGAAGTGTGCAGAGATACTCAGAAGTAAATAATGTTAGACATCATAACCAACCAACTGTGATTCCCTTGGAGCATCCAAAAGCTTGCACACACAAATGCAAATTAGATGATAAATCCATGATAGTGGAAAAAGATAAGTTTTTGGCGTTTATTTGTCATATCATAAATGTAACTATGCAACTGAAAAAGAAAAGTGATAAAATCAAGATGGTTGTTGCAGCAGCAGCAAAATTTTTGGATATGAAGGAAATACAGGCTGATCAGATTCATTCGCTTCTAAGTACTGTTGATACTACAGGAAACAGTGTAGGTAAAGACTAGGATGGTCTTTCACATTTTACAGTGGAACGCTAGAAGTCTTATAGCCAATGGCCAAGAACTCAAAAAATATATTCATGAATTAAAAGCAACTCCAGACATTATTTGTTTTCAAGAAACTTGGTTAAAATCTAGATCCATCTAGAGTTTAAGATTCAAGGATATCAATCAATACGAAAAGATAGGTCTACAAATAGTAATGGAGGAGGGTGTGCTACCTTTATCAAATCAGGGATAGCATTCAAAGAAATGTACAATAACATTGAACATGAATGTGTGATCATTGAAGTTTTCAATCTAAAACGAATTGGCAATATTAGGTTAATTAATTA
>NC_056507.1:46138928-46140450 GCF_014905685.2 Nematolebias whitei | reverse complement strand
TTTAAATATCTAGGTGTCTGGTTAGATAATAAGTATACATGGCAGGATCATTTGAAACAGACTGAAACAAAATGTAAGTAAGTAATTAATTTACTTAAAGCAATAGCTGGAAATAATTGGGGTGCTGAAAAATCTTCTCTACTGAAGCTATATAGAGCACTAATGAGATCTACAATTGACTATGGAAGTATAGTCTATGGAGCTGCAACAACAACTAAACTGAATAGTTTGGATAGACTACAATCCAGAGCCCTACGGATATGCATAGGAGCAATTAAAACCACTCCCATTAAAGCTATTCTGATAGAATCAGGTGAAACTCCATTGGAAATTGTGCCGCTCAAGGTGGCTGCATGTTGGAGCAGCTCTGTTACTTTCTTTCTGAGATTTTGCTTTTGGAAACTTTAATTCCTCTTTTTCTGGATGCAAATCACATTTTTTTTGGATGATTGTTTCCTCTGGTATCGGATGCTGCGCAGCTGGAAGGATTTTGACTGAAACTTTTTTAGTTTTGGACATTTGTTGATGCATAACCATGGCAACAAGGCAGTTTTCTACAACCAACAGCAGCTGATTAACATCTCAAAAGCTCAAATAATATCTCAACTACAGCCCCAAATCTCAGATGAGTTGAAAAGGATGTTCTGTGGACACATTCTCATCTACCTGCCAGCTGTGCTCGAGTGCCTGACCACTGAGATCCTGGAACTAGCAGGAAACACGGCTCATGACAGTGGAAGGACAAGATCGTCCCTCGGCACCTACAGTTGGCTGTCCGCAGTGACGAGGAGCTCGGCAGACTGCTGGGAGGAGTGGCCATCGCTCTGGGAGGAGTTCTGCCCAGCATTTGAGCGGTCCTACAGCCCGGGGGAACCGAGAGGCCAGCCGAGTCTGGGTGGACGGATCAGACGGCATCTGCAGCCAGTTTCTTAGGATCCACTGTGAGATGGACCTTTACAAGAGATCCTTCCTGTCTACAGCCATCAGCATCTATAACATCTCTCAATGAAATGAGGATAATGAGTTACAACAACAAATAATTTCCCTTTGGGATTAATAAAGTATTTTTGAATTTGAATTTGAATTTGAAATAAGAAGAATTAAATTGTCATTATCTTATTGGACTAAACTCAAAAGAGATGAAATAAACCCAGCACCAATGACTATCCAGGACTGTTGGGAATACAACACATTTCACAGAAGAGGATTCGGATGGAAAATAAACAAACTTGCTGAAACATATGGACTACAAAATATAGACTTTGCTCGGAGTAACCCGATAAGTATTACTCCACCCTGGCTGTTTCCTGAAAATAATGTAGACATAAAATTGTTTGAATGGAAACGAGAATGTAACAATACAGACATAGGAAGAAAATCCAGTAAATATATTAAAGAAACGTACTATAATTATCTACATGTATTTACTGATGGATCTAGAAACACAAAAGGAAGAGTGGGAATAGGGGTCTACGTTCCAGAATTCGAAATAAGTATAGTCAAGAGAATTTCAGATCAATTA
>NC_056507.1:46137911-46138828 GCF_014905685.2 Nematolebias whitei | reverse complement strand
CAGAATATCAGAGACAATCAAAGGAGAAATGACATAATCTTTATGAGATTAAGGGTGGGTCATACTTTTCTCAATGACAACATGTATATGAGGGGGGAAAGGACTGATAATAAATGTAAAGAATGTGGGGAAATAGAAAATGTTGATCATGTATTAATGAAATGTTTTAAATATTCTGAGGAAAGGGAGAAGCTGAAAAGAAAAGTTGAAGAGGTAGGAGGAGTATGGAATTTGGAAGGATTATTAGGGAATGAAAGGGATAAAGACAAGATAAGGGAAGTACGGAAAAAACTGATTATTTACTTAAAAAACATCAATATTATAGGTAGGATTTAGGGAAAGCGGCCTGGAATTGCACACTCATGCTCAGTAGGTGGCGGTATGCACCTAATAGTTGCTTGCAATCCACCAATAAATTAAACGAAGAAGAAGAAGTCATTGCTGGCGCATTGTTCTACCTGCCGAGTCTTGATGTCCTGGATCCCGTCCTGTATTCTGAAATATTGAAGAAGACTCTGAGGATAAACTTACCTGTGATTCCTGGTGCTCAGCTGCCTGCACACGCCTTCCACCACTTGCCTTTGCAGTCTGCCTGGTCATCATCCTGGAAGGAGAAAAACCCTCAGCCCATCCATCAGCCGTTCTTACTCCTTTCACTGTAAGCCTCTCAAAGACCTCGAATATTCAGTTGTTGGATCAAACTCCTCGTCATAAAGTAATCCTCCTCCTCTGTCTCCACAGACCCCGATCCTGTTTGTAAATAGTTTATTTTCACTCACTGTAAATAAACATTTTTCAATTACGTTCGAGTTTGGTTCTGTTTTCCTCTCAGTCTGTTCATCTGGGTAACTCTACATTATAACAGATTCAAATGTGAAGACAGATGATTCTAATGTGAAGACAGATGATTCTAATGT
>NC_056507.1:46132283-46137901 GCF_014905685.2 Nematolebias whitei | reverse complement strand
GTGAAGACAGATGATTCTAATGTGAAGACAGATGATTCTAATGTGAAAACAGATTATTCTAATGTGAAAACAGATTATTCAAATGTGAAAACAGATGATTCTAATGTGCACTCTTCTCTAACTGATAATGCAGATTTTTGATCCTGGGTCCTCTGCTTGTTGGTTTTATTGTGCAACACGCTGTAGCTGTTTTTAAAGGTCCATCAAGACTGTTTCAATGCTGCATGAGGAGTACCCATTCAATGTGAACCAGTTATCAATAAGGAAACTAATGCTTCTGCACTGGCGCTGAACGTTGGTCAAATATTTCAGTCATGTCACATTCAGCTGATGTTAGGTCAAACTGATGCTTCATCTCTTTAAACTGATGTTTCCTCAGGTGTGTTATTTGCTCTAGTCTCTTTCTGTTTTTAGACATTCCTTTATGACTCCAGAGTGGACACTTGGATCCATCAGGCAGGCCCCGGAGCAGTCGGCTCTGGGGCCGGCGATGGTAGCATCGACAGTAAACAGAGGAACTAAGGACACGAAGAGGCACATGGCAGCTGACTCGGAGGAACGCTGGGTTCATTTACAGTCCTTTCAGACCTTCCTGTTAATGGTCCCGCCAAATAAAAACCCCAACACACTCTGCTCTGCCATTGTGGGAACACATTTGGAGATGGGAAGTTTGTGAGCACGACACATGGATTGACAAAAGACAGTGGCTTGCTGAAGAATGCTGGCATTCTCTCTACGCCTGTCGTGCCCGCGGCCTTGTACTCGAGACGAGCATTACCGATTGCTTTTTTTTTATTAACACTCCATTTTGTTTTTGTCTGGAGCCAGACTCCATGAGGATTGTTACTGTCCAGGCCCACCCAGCTTCACTTTTCTTTGTAGCTTTTGTTCAAAAGAACTGAAAGCAAAAGTGAAATGTTCACAATCAACTTCCAATCAACGCTCCTCGTTGTGTCTGTTTTCTGAGGACTGCCCTTCGGCTCGTGTGGCCTGATTCTTCTCCGTCCAATTCCGATGTAGGTCATATTACATGTGTTACCTTCCAAAACGCCGGATTGTCCCTGATGTCAAAGACTGGGAGTGAAGGAGGCAGGGCCTAAAGAAACCGAGACAAAGCCATATAGATTAGTGCTAATAATAAGAAGAGGCCAAGTATTGATTGAGAGCCAGACGGCCGAGAGTGATGATGATCCGTGTCGAGTCCAACTTTCAGCTATTATCTACAGGGGGGGGGGGGGGGGTTTGATTGTGTGAGGCAGAGAATAAGGATGATGTCAGCGCTCCTGGCTCTGTCCTGTATTTACTGGACAATAACCAGAGCTGTTACACTATGTAGACGTTATTTATCTTTACATTAAAGGTAAATGTCTCAGAGGACTTCTGGTGTGCAGTGGTTCTTTATGAACTGATGGGCATAATTAATTTACACTTTTATTAATGTAAATACACCATCCGTTCAACTTGAACTAATCAGTGCACAATTTATAAATGTTCTGATCCAAAATATGAATTAAAAGGAGGTGAATCCAAGAACAACTGACGGATAAAACGTTTAAGTTTCAAACTGTGCCTCAAAGGGCGGTGGGTGTAAAGCATTCCTTCAGGAGTGCTGGGACTCTCACTAGTTAGTTGTAGAATGGAAAAGGTCCATTCTAATGTGACCAAGTTGTTGTGGCTGTGCAAGTGTTTGTCATGACGGTGGACTTGTCTTCTCTCCGTCTGCTCTGGCACCGTCACATCAGCCGTGTCACATTCATGTGACACGCTGCTCTGAGCGTTGGTGGCGGCCACTCATGGCAGCTTATTGATGCAGACAAGGAGGACGCACAGCGTTTCAGATGACTGAGAGATGTGACGTGATGTGGCTGTCAGAGCGCAGTGACACCACAGATCAACAAACTGACAGACATGAACAAGGCTTCTCCTCATGACTGCTTCGACGGACATGTTTCACCTATTAAAAAGTTTAAAAGGAGCACATGGAGGCCTCCTCAGCTGTTAGGAGTCCAAGAGGTTAAGATGAATGGACAGTTTGGACATTTTTCCTCAGGATCATCCCCTCTGTCAAACTGACCACCTGCTTTACCCCAAACGACAGGTGTAAATATGTACGAGAGCACCATGAGGAGCCAGTCTGGGCCCGTCTCTTCTCATTACAAACTGTGTGATTAAAGTGGACTTTCATCCCAACGTCGAAGCATCAGATAATTTCCACTTCTTGAAAATGCGTGGCTTGTTGGAACGTTTCCTTCACTCTGCACAAAAACATGCATGAATTTATTTAAACACACACCGAATCTGTACCATTTGTCGTCTTTAAACCTTTCTTACTTCAGCTGCTGAAGTATCACGCACTTAAGTAAATACTTTGGCTTTTGTTGTTCTCAAATTCAGCAAATGTATATTATTATTTGTTTATTTAACCATAAATGTGTCTGAAAATAAAAAAGTAACATTGTTGCAATATAAACTAAAGCAGGGATTTCTTGCTCACTTTTTATTTGAAGTCTGCAAAAAATGAATATACTGTGTTTATAGTGTTTATATATGAACACTGGTACATTTCCATCTATAAATCACTCCTTGGTCAGATGTCTTCTTATATATCCTCTTACACACCACGTTATCAGTGCAGCTACAGTGTGCACTCTCAGGTAGAGACGCATTTGGGCCTAAAAATACGACTAGACCCGGCTCGTGTCCATAGCCTTTTTTTTTTCAGAACCCGACCCAACCCAATCAAATTAACTGTAATTACAGGCCCATCCCCTCCCACCCCCCTAAAACAAACATTTTTTTCTTATTAAGCTTTTACTGCTTTTGTAAGCAAATCAGTTTGACATTATAGTTTTTAAAACTAATTTCAAAGAAAGGACGGTGTAAGAGTTATTTTTTCACCAAATGGATATGAACATACAAAATGAATAGCCTAAAAATCAACTGTAAAGATAGGCTATCATACAGATGAACAAAAATATTTTTTGAGCTAAATTATTTGGAAAATATAGAACAAGGCTGTTTTAATTGAACGCACTGCTCGCTTCAGTTTTTGTAGATGCTGCTAATTCCTTCACAGCAGATGACAGCAGGTGCAGCCAGTGATCAACTGATCTGAGTTTAACAGGACTTATTTTTACCTCTTTCAACCGGCGGGCCAGCAGACGCACCCAGCCGGTGATCAGGTTGTTCATCTGAGCTTAACGCAACTTTTTTTTTTTTTTACCTCTTTCAACTGGCCGGTCAGACCTGCCTCCTCCTCAACATGTAGATTAACACAATTTTATATTGTTGTGCTGTATGATTCGTAAAACCGCATCAAAGCCAGAGACCGACCCAGCCCGCAGATTGTAGGGTTTTTGTCCTCTCTCTGTTTGTTTACTCATGCTTCCTGTTCAGCTCTGTGTTTTCCCTCCTTGTGTTTAGCCCCTGTCTCACCTGTGTCTTATGTTAATCACTGCAGGTGTCTGTCGTTGTCCCAATCAGTATCTGTGTATATATTCAGTTCCTCTGCGTCTTGTCTTTGTCACAGAACTGTCCTTCCATGGTGTTGTGTTCTGTCTTTTGTCTTGTCTGCCCTGATCTGCTTGCGTCCATACCAGTGAGTAGCTGTCCCGACAGCATTTTGATTTTGTTTTGTGAAAATAAATATTTTACGTTTCCTCGAGCGTCGAGGCAGAACCTCATACTCAACTCGAAGAGAGCAATCCACACTTCTCCAACTGAGAGCAATGGCCTCATATTTGGAGGTACTGATTCTCATCCCAGTCGCTTCACACTCATCTGCAAAGATGCCAACAGGACCACATCATCCGCAAATAACAGAGAAGGAATCCTGAGGCCACCAAACCATTTCCCTCCACCCCATGGCTCCACTGAGAAATTATGTCCTTAAAAGTTCTGAACAGAATACAGGCTACTCTTAACTGCCATTCGACACATAGGCACAAACAACAGTCAGAGTCTCCTACCCTCTCATCTACAGGAGAAAACTTCAACACACAGGCACTAAGTAATGTGGCTAAGAGTAGGCCCACACTAGCTCGGTGTCTCTCACCAAGGACAAATCCAGAGTGGAATAAAGTCCAGCCCCTCTCAAGGAGATTGGTTCCAGAGCCCATGCTGTGCATCAAGGTGAGCCCAAAGATACCTCTTAATCTCATGCACAAACTCGGGCTCCTTCCCGACCAGAGAGGTTTACATTCCATGTCTCAAGAGCCAGCTTTGGTAAGCCAGGGTCAGAGCGCCAAGGCCCCTGCCTTTGGCCACTACCCATTGCATCATGCACACGACTTTTATGGCCCCTCCTGCAGGTGGTGGGCCCACAGGAAGGCAAACCCATGTTGCTCCTTCGGGCTGAGCCTGACAGGGCCCCATGGGTAAAGACCCAGTCACCAGGCACTCACTGATGAGCCCCTTCCCCAGGCCTGGCTCCAGGGTGGGGCCTCAGTAACCCACGTTCGGATAAGGGACACTGAGTTCCTTGCTTTTGCTTGTCCATATGTCTTTGGAACTAAACTAGAAAAACTTTACTAAAACGAGGGACATAAAATAGGATAAACTTTGAATTGCTAATAGTTCACATTTTCACCATGAAAAGATGCAGTGTAGTCAACAGAAGTGGTCACTAAACTCATGTGGATAGAGTTCTGCGTTTCTGGTAACTTCTTTGATCCTTGTGTTGGTTAATGTTTGTAGCCATTTTGATTCAAGTTGGCTGCCACAGCTACCTCAGCAAACACAAAATTGACTATAACTCAGTCATTCTTTGTAATATTGAGCTGACATTTAGTATGGTTGTAACTTAAAGTGAGTTGTTATATATATCACATACTGAATCCAAATAAAAATCCAAAATGGCTGCCTTAGCTAAAAATAAAAAAAATATGGTAACTCAGCCATTTTTAGAGCTATTCAGCTGAAATTCGGTATACTGGTAGCTGAGAACGAATCCCAACACTATACTGTCAAATCAACAATTTAAATTGGCAGCAGCCTGGCAGTCCCTGTCAAAGTTTCTCCAGAAACTTTCTAGTTCTGTTTTTACTACTGACTTTGGCAGTGAATTTATTCTGCAGGCAAGTGGATGTTTATTTCAGCAGATTTTGAGTGAATCAAGGCCGACACTGAATGTCAGGTGTTGAACAAGACACAGACTTGTAATGTTTATTTACTGACATCAATGGCGAGGCTTTAAGGTTCTGCTGCTTCTGTACTTTTGACCACCACACCCACTTAAATGACTAAATCCCTGAAAAATACAAATGATTTGATGTATCAAACTAGAGCTTTCTTTAGAAGTACATGAACTAAGTTAAGATAGGTTTGAGAGCCCCCCCCCCCAACTAGTTTGACACAACATGTTTAAAATTCAAGCATCCAGATTGTGAACCTCTGCTGCTCCACCCCCATAAAGGTTTTGAGTCGTTTTGGAGACTGCTTGGCAAACACTGTCCATCGACTGGTGTCCACCAATCACAGCCCATTCAGAACCTGCTTTAAATCTAGGCTTCATCAGCTCTAGGAGGCTTGCTTATGTTCAACATTAAATCCACAAATTTCTATGGACGGTGCGTGTTTCAGTTGTTGCTAGAATTTGCAGCCGTGGAGCAGTTCCAGCA
>NC_056507.1:46125216-46132183 GCF_014905685.2 Nematolebias whitei | reverse complement strand
AAAAAACGAAGTCCAGATGACATGATTCAACCTTTTTTTGTTGTTATTTTCATTATAGTTTCATTTATTTTCTGAACAAACATGCTCCTTTACGTCAGTTCAGAATAAAGGACAAGACAGCCCCTGGTTTACTCCAGAGATAGCTGACCTCCTGCACAGGAGAGATCATCTTTGGGCTGCAGCGAGAAAATCTGACTCTGACTCTGATTGGTTGAGTTTTCGACAGATGAGGAATAAATGCACAACTGCTGTCAAAGCAGCAAAACGCAACTATTTCTTATCTCAGACCTCCAAAAATCTAAATGACCCTAACAGATTCTGGAAAACCATCAAATATCTCTCAGGCACCCCCCAATCATCTGACCTCCCATCACAACTTCTCATTAACTCTGTTCCTGTGTCAAATAAGCACGAGATCCTGAATTGTTTCAACAAACATTTTGTTGTTTCAAGTTCTTTATTTGACACAGTTACTAATGGAAGATCAGCCACTTCCCCTAATAACCAAATTTCTACAAATCAGACCCCTCCTACAAGTCAATCCTCAGTTAATCACAGCTTCTCTTTTTCTCCATTCTCAGTCAGTGAGGTCAATAAACTGTTAAAAGATCTTGACCCTAAAAAATCTGCAGGTCCAGATGAACTTCCACTTTATTTCTTAAGGCTGGCTGCTCATATCATCACAGTCCCTGTGACCCACATCTTCAATCTCTCCATAAGACAAAACTCCATCCAGACACTTGGAAAACAGCCTTTGTTCTTCCTTTGCTGAAGGGAGGAGACCCCACCTCACTGAACAACTATCGACCAATCTCTAAACTCTGCATTTTAGCCAAGGTTCTAGAAAAACTGATAAACTCTCAAATCAAAAATTACCTGGACTCATTTAACATCTTACCTCCACATCAATCTGGTTTCAGGAAACAACACAGCACAACCACTGCTTCACTGAAGGTTCTTAATGACGTTGTTGAAGCACTGGATGCTAAAGATTATTGTGCTGCACTTTTCTTAGACCTGTCTAAAGCTTTTGACACTGTGGATCAGAACATCTTGTGTCATAAACTCTCAGAAATTGCTTTCTCAGATCACACCATTGGTTGGTTCTCTAACTATCTTTCAGACCGGAGGCAATGTGTTCAACATAATGGTACTTCCTCCAGTTATTTAACAGTCAACAATGGTGTACCACAAGGCTCAGTCTTAGGACCCACCCTCTTTACAATCTACATACATAATGTAGGTAAAAACATCCCTAATGCATCCATACATTTCTATGCTGATGACACAGTTGTTTATTGTCGAGCTAAAACTGTTGCTAAGGCTTTCCAGCTTTTGAAATCTGCATTCAACAACATCCATTCTGATTCTGAAACTTGTCCTAAATGCCGACAAAACCAAAGGGATGCTTTTTTCAAATAGGAAGTTGGTCCCAGCAGTTCTTCCTCCGATTTTATCCTCAAATGGTGTCCCCATTGAGTTTGTTGATTCCTATAAATATTTGTGTATCTTGGGTCGACTCACATCTCTCTTTTAAGCTCCATGTGGAAAACTTGGTAAAGAAACTGAAAGTTAAACTGGGTTTCTTTTTCAGAAACAGATCCTGTCTAACCCTGAATGCTAGAAAACACCTTGTATCTGTGACTTTCCTTCCCTCAATTGATTACGGTGACATTATTTACATGAACACTCCTACAAGATCCCTGCAGATGTTGGATGCTGTCTATCATGGTGCACTAAGATTCATAACTGGCTGTGATTATCGTACCCACCACTGCACCCTGTATTCACTGGTTAACTGGACATCATTAACTTTACGCAGACTCTCTCACTGGTACATTTTCATCTTTAAATCACTTCTTGGTCTCCTGCCTTCATACATCTCCTCCTACATGTCTCTGCGTGAGTGCAGCTACGGAGTGCGCTCTCAGGACATTATTACCTGCAGTGTTCCCTCAATGAGGACTGAACTAGGCAAAAGGGCCTTCGCCTATTCTGCTCCTGTTTCCTGGAATATCTTACAAAAAGATTTGTAGCTCTCGATCTTGACCTCTCTAAGTGGCTTTAATAATCTGTTGGACTCCTGGCAGTGACCAATGCAGACATGTTCCTGTTTTTAGTTTTCTACATTTGTCTTGGAATCTAGCTTTTTTTTGTTGTTGTTGTTTTGTTTTGTTACCTTTTCCTTTTAGCCATCCTATTTGTTAAAAAAAAAACAACAACAAAAAAACCCTGCAGTATGACTTTTTATAACTGTTTATTGTTGTTGCTGTTGTCAGTTGTTGTTATCTTTCTTTGTTGAAATCAGGTCTCTCTTGTAAATGAGTCCTCGAGGCTCAATGGGATTTACTTGTCTAAATAAAGGTTCATGATAATCCAGGTAGAAAAATCTAAAAAAGTTAAATGTGGTCCTCTGGACATTCAAAAAACAAAACAAAGCAAAACAACAAAAAAATGTAGAAACGTTTCGTCTTTCTTCCGAATGACTTCCTCAGTCTGAGGTGCTGTATTCAGCTCAGTCTCTTAAATAGCACCTTCTCAGAGTGGATCAACCAGTTTGCTGCTGACAACCAAAACCAGCTGATCACATGCTCAAGAAGGACCATCAGCCTAACAATGGATCATTAGCACACTGATGGCTGTTTACTATTCACAGGAGGCTGAGTGATACTTGCAATCACAGCATTGTAAGAGGGGGACAGTTGAACACGTAGGCCTCCACCCCTGTTTAATGATGGACGATCTTTGTGAAAAGAAATCGTCCATCGTTCATCAATAAGCAATTAATAGTGTTAAATCTTAACAATATCTCAAAGTATCCAGCAGGATGTCACAATTGTGGGATATTGTGAAGGCTTAAAAAAATTAATTAATCATTAGGAGTTAGTTTAGTCAAGTTAATATGTTTTAGTGTATGTGAGAATAACTGACTGGCAGCTGTGAACCAGGAACCTCTGTTAATTACACCAGCAGGAAGGAAGGTTCAGCCTCATTTGAAGATAACCTTAGGAATGTTGTAGGGCCTCTCACCATTTGGAGGCACCAAGAGATAATATTGTACATTGAGTCATAGACACGCCTCTGTCTGCCTGAGGAGTTGAATTGTGGTCTTCGTGTGCAGAAGGTCAAAATATATCCCTGGGGGAGGCCCCCAGGTATTATACGGAGGCACTTTTCCTTTGTTTTTCAGAACCGGCTCCTGTCATACTGGGTCCGCTTCTCCAGATCTGCTTTTATTGTGTGCATACATCTATTGTGAAAATAAATGTTGACAAACCTGAAAAAACACTGGTCTTTCCCTCCCGATCAAAACCAATCCTGGAAGAACGAACAGACACCCATCCTTAACACATACTACCATTTCTTATTAAGCAATCAAATATTCTTACTTGTTGTGTTTGGTTAACATAGGAAAGACTTCTTCAGTCTGAAGTGCTGCATTCAGCTCAGTCTTATAAATAGCACCTTCTCAGAGTGGATCAACCAGTTTGTTGCTGACAACCAAAACCAGCCGCTCACATGATCAAGAAGGACCATCAGCCTAACGATGGATCAGTAGCACACTGATGGCTGTTTACTATTCACCGGGGGCTGAGTGATACTAGCAATCACAGCATTGTAAGAGGTGGACAGTTTAACACGGAGGCCTCCAACCCTGTTTAATGATGGACGATTTATTTTCACAAAGATGGCCTCCTTTACTCCTCTCTCAAACCAAAGTTCCTCTCTATCCAGGATGTGAACATCTTCATCCCTGAAAGTGTGAAAACAATGAAAACAATAGGAGAAACTGGAGACCCCATAGCACACCCATGTTTCTGCCTATAATATTGCTCCCCATATGTGAAGTAGGTTGACTGCAGGCACAGTTTCAAGAGTTGACACTGTTGTTACGTGGAAAGCGTGGTCCTGCTGCTCAGAGTGGTGTCTGATTTTAATCTTAAACTGACCACCTCTACTGCATCATCAACAGGAATGCACATAAAGAGTGATGTGACATCAAAAGAGGCCATTGTTTCATCAGTCTCCATGATGAAATCCCTCACTTTATCCACAAAGTCCATGGTGTTCTGTATGTGATGTTCTGAGCTGCCAACTAAAGGGATGAGTACAGACACCAGATATTTGGAAACATTGTAAGTGACAGAGTTAATCATGCTAACGATTGGTCTTAAAGGTACACCTTGTTTGTGGATTTTAGGTAAACCATACAGACTAGGTGTGGCCTCCCCTGGGTACAGTCTGTGGTACAGAAAACGGTCAATAGCCTTGTCCTGCTCCAAATTTTTCAAGCAATCTATTAACTTCTTGTATCCACTTCCTGGATCTATTTTCAGAGGTTCATAAGTGTTTAAGTCACTAAGGAGTGTCATAACTTTCTCATAGTAGTCTTTCTGGTTCAAAATCACTGTGCACCTTCCTTTGTCTGCTGGGAGAATGATGATGTTTTTGTCCTTGCTAAGAGTGGTGAGTGCATCCCTCTCCTCTCTACTGATGTTGGAAGGTAGTGGTTTGGCATTGCTGAGGCAGGATGAAACTTTGATTCTGAGCTGTTCTGCTTCAGCCTCTTTAATTTTGTTGTTGCGGATGGCTGACTCAGTAGCTGTGATCATCTCCACCAGAGGAATTCTTCTTTGTGCAACTGCAAAGTTCAATCCCCTGGCACGAATCTCTGTCTCTGGCTGGGTGAGCTGTCTGTCAGATAAATTCTTCACCCATTTTTCTGTCTCCCTGGCATGTAATTGTAGAGGGGTGAAAAACAAGGTATAAGTAAATAAAAAGAATAAGTAAGAAAAGAGGCACCCAAAAATAATTTTTCATTTTGTATCTTTGACTTTTCATTGTAATAAGTTCATTAGTGTTAGTTCAGTCAGTTAGTGCAATTACACACACAACCGCTAGGGGCGCTGTCACGTTGATTGCATAGAGAAGGTTGAGCGCACATGTAGAGTAAATCTTCCGGTTGAGTGTGAAGGAAGCTTAATGTGTGTGTCTCGTCTTTCTCATACCACAGGTTAGTAGAAATATGGTTTTATACATATTAGTTCTCTTGAGTTGAAAAGGTTTTTAAATCGAATGCCAACTAATGAGTCGTGTAGTTCGTTTTGTGACAGCTATTGTGTACAAAAGGGCAAGTGTTCATGAAGGCTAATTGGAGCTAACGCTAGCGGATTTATACACGTGTGTGAGCTAACTGAGGAGCTAGCTGAAGGACTGCGGAGTTCATTTGAACTTGTACTTTGCACTTTTTGAGAGAGTTATTACTCAATTGACATTATGTTGGTTTCGTTATTGTATTTTATGTGATTCTTATGGGTTTGTTGAACGAAACCAGATAAACTATATATGTTAGCGTTGTGCCTTTTTCAGGCTCATTAAAAGAATAGTTGTTTTATACAAGATATAAAATATTGTTTTATTGAAACAATGGACATTGTTAAAAGCTAAGATGCTTAAAAGTTAAAATATATTTTATTTGTGCTGATTAAAAATGGTAAAAACTATTAAGATAATTAAAAGCTATTTTACATATTTTTATTTTGATAGTTAAATATAAAAGGTCTCAGAAAAGAGGACAATGTATTTGATTTAAAGCACTAACTACAAAACTAATGTGGTGTAGAGAAGTAAATCTATTTGTGAATTAATTTTGTCATTTGATGGAATTCATAATGCTAAATGAAACATGTTAAAAGAATAATTGTTTGGGTTAAAGGAATATTACAGCCAATTCTGATGTAATGAAGTTAATGGTTTTCTACTGCAGTATGTGATACCTGAAATATGTTGTACACGAAGTGTGTTTATGTAATGAGCATAATACCTGTCAGATATTATCCATAATTTAAACGGATTCTTTCATTTTTCTGGACTGAGTACTATTGTGCATTGAATGATTAAATGTGGACGGAAACGTGTTTTAATTTCTGACTCACCAACAACAGTGGGTCGTTTATTAAAACGATTTAAAACAACATCACACGTTTACATTAATTGGCAGATTGATTACAATAACAGCTTAATTGATGAGCTTTACAATTAGAAAACCATACGGCCATGGTTTCCACTTGCAGCTTTTAAACCAACAGACATTTCTGAAAATATCTGGATGATTACTGGCAGATAGAAGAGTTTTAAAGATGGGAAAATGAAGTTTAAATGGAGAGAGATGGGTGAGGGAATTTGTCTGTTATAACCAGAACAACACGCTCCTTTGGACCTATCAGGATTGTACAACGTCGACCCCCAAAGTAGCAGACCAAGGAAGCAAGGACACGAGGCAGGTAAAAGGTAAGTGATATTTATTTACAGGTGAAGATAAAACTCGAACAGCTGTAAGGGAAGGGGAGAGACGGTGAATATATATCCTCTTGGTAGATGATGATGTGATTGTTAAATCAAGAATTGATCCTTACTTTGTTATTGTTGCAGGAGATGGTTGAGGAGGAGCAAAGAGTGGGATCCTGGGTGTAAGGAGGAATCCAGAGGAGAGTAGCAGGTTGACCCAGACAGAGTGGTGGATGTTGTAGCTGGAGATGAGACATCAAGATCCACAGGAAGGAGTTCCAGTGGTGAGAGAAGCCCTAGAGAGGACCAGATGAACCAGGCCGTGGAAGGTCCGATTGGCAGAAGATGTCCCAGCACTGGAGAGGAGACTGGCAGCTGCTTAAGTAGGTGAGTCAGCAGTACTCCTCAGATTGGTGGCAGGTGTGACGAGTTGGGTGATTAGCTGTGGAGGGAAAGTGACAAACAGACACAAACAGACAGAGGGAAACCAGGAATCCCACAGTGCCCCCCCCTCAAGGATCGCCTCTCGGCGATCTAAGCCGCTTTTCAGGGTGAGCTTTGAAAAAGGAGGTGATAAGGCCTGCGTCCAGGATGCGAGACCTAGGGACCCAGGAGCGATCTTCAGGACCATACCCCTCCCAATCTACCAGATATTGGACGCCCCGGCCCCTGCGTCTCA
>NC_056507.1:46122142-46125206 GCF_014905685.2 Nematolebias whitei | reverse complement strand
GTCGCCAGACCCGACGACAGCGCTTGAGGTGAAGGTGAATCGAGGGAACGCCCACGTCGGCCTCCTGAGAAGGAAAGAGAGGAGGGGAAAATCCCAAAGCCACCTCAAATGGAGATCGTCCAGTGGCCGCCGAGGTCTGCGAATTGTGGGCGTATTCGATCCATGGAAGATGCTGGCTCCAGGATGATGGGTTGGAGCCGATCACGCACCTCAAGACAGCCTCCAGATCCTGGTTACATCTCTCCGTCTGACCATTGGATTGGGGGTGGTATCCCGAGGTGAGACTGACAGTAGCCCCCAAAGCTTCACAGAACCCCTTCCAGACCTGGGAGATGAACTGAGGGCCCCGATCAGGCACAATGTCCAATGGAATGCCATGGAGGCGGAAGACATGTTCCGTGACAATCTGTGAAGTCTCGAGAGCAGAGGGGAGTTTAGGGAGAGGAATGAAATGAGCAGATTTGGAGAAACGATCAACTATGGTGCAGACGACAGTGTTACCATTGGAGACGGGAAGGCCAGTGACGAAATCCAAGGCGACGTGAGACCAAGGACGAGTGGGGATGGAGAGAGGAAGAAGAAGGCCAGCAGGGGGTTGATTGTTGTTCTTGTTTTGAGCGCAGGTCGGGCAGGAAGAGACGAACTCCTTAACGTCCCTCTGCAGGTTCGGCCACCAGAAGGAAGCTTTTGTCAGGTGGAGCATGCGTCGTATACCGGGGTGACAAGAGAAACGAGCAGTGTGGAGCCAATCCAGAACCTTGCCCACCATGGAAGAGGGAACAAACAGCCGTCCAGGGGGACCCGAACCAGGATCAGGTTTGCTCGTTTGGGCCTCCAGGATGTCCTTCTCGATGGGCCAAGTTACAGCTCCCACCTTGCAGTAGGACGGGAGGATGTCTTCGGGAGTTCCGGAATCCTCGGCTGATGAGAATTGTCGAGAGAGGGCGTCCGGCTTAACGTTCCGAGATCCTGGGATATAGGTTATGGAGAACTGGAAACGGGAAAAGAACAAGGACCACCTGGCCTGTCGGGCATTGAGCCTCTTCGCCCCTTGAAGGTAGGCCAGGTTCTTGTGATCCGTCCAAATAATGAAGGGGAGTTCTGATCCCTCCAACCAGTGCCTCCATTCCTCCAAGGCTAACTTGATGGCCAACAACTCACGATCACCCACGTCGTAGTTGGCTTCGGCGGATGAGAGGCGACGGGAGAAGAAGGCACACGGGTGAAGTTTCCCATCGTCGGACGACCTCTGCGAGAGGACGGCCCCAACCCCAGCGTCAGATGCGACGACCTCCACGATGAATTGCTTTGAGGTATCTGGATGGGATAAGATAGGAGCAGTGGAGAAGAGATGTTTAAGGGTGGAAAAAGCAAGTTCAGCCTTGTCAGTCCATGAAAACTTTATGCGGGTTGAGGTTAGTTGTGTGAGGGGAATGGCAATCTTGCTGTAGTTCTTTATGAAGCGTCTGTAAAAGTTGGCAAACCCCAAGAATCTCTGTAATTGTTTCCGATTAGTGGGTGTCGGCCAATCCACCACCGCTTGTGTCTTATCTGGGTCAGACCTCACTTGTCCCCTCGCAAAAATAAATCCCAAAAAGGTGACTGAAGACTTGTGGAACTCACACTTCTCAGCTTTTACGAACAGTTGATTCTCCAGTAATCTTTGGAGGACTGCTTTAACATGTTGGGTGTGTTGTGCCTCGTCTTTAGAGTAGATTAATATATCGTCTAGGTATACGAACACGAAGACTTGGAGGAAATCTCGTAGGACGTCGTTGACAAGGGCCTGAAAAACTGCTGGAGCGTTGGTCAAGCCAAAAGGCATGACCAGATATTCAAAATGTCCAAGGGGTGTCTTAAAAGCAGTTTTCCACTCGTCCCCCTTACGAATACGGACTAGGTGGTAGGCATTACGGAGGTCTAGTTTTGTGAATATTGTAGCACCTTGTAATTGTTCATAAACGGAGTCGATGAGAGGTAGTGGATATTTATTCTTAATAGTGATCTGATTCAGGCCCCGATAGTCTATACATGGACGAAGGGTTTTGTCCTTCTTTGCGACAAAAAAGAACCCAGCTCCAAGTGGAGACGTGGATGGGCGAATAATACCAGATTTAAGAGAGTCTTCGATATAATCCTTCATGGAGGCTCTCTCAGGACCAGATATGTTATACAATCTACTAACGGGTAGAGGAGCTCCAGCCAGCAAATCGATCGCACAATCGTAGTGTCTGTGACGTGGCAAAGATAAGGCTAGTTGTTTGCTGAAAACCGGTGCAAAGGAATGGTAGAGAATAGGGATTTTGGAAAAGTCAATCTCCTCTTTTTTCACTGGAGGAGGAGAACTGGGAGAAATGGCGGAACGGAGGCATTTTAATGAACATTCCTCTCCCCATCTTTCAATCCTATTTTCAGCCCAGTTAATGTGGGGGTTGTGAATCCTTAACCAAGGGTATCCCAATATGAGTTGAGATGTGGGAGAATCAAACACAAAGAACTCACCCATCTCTCTGTGATTTCCTGAGACCACAAAATTTATTTTTACTGTCTTAGATGAAATAGAAGAGATGTTTTGTCCAGTTATAGCGGTGACGGATATGGGTGGATCCAACCTTGTTGTGGGAATCTGTAATTCCTCCACGAGGTCCCTGCTGATGAGGCTCTGTTCAGCGCCCGAGTCGATTAGTGCCTGCACAGGGTGATTTTCAGAGGTTAGACAGAGAATAACAGGTAGGGTAAAGTTCTTAGGAAAAAAAGAAGTATTGCCCACCAGTATCTCCTTACTTACTAGCAGGCGTTGGCTTTTACCCGTAACCTGCATGTCTTAATTGTGTGACCTTGTCCTCCACAGTACGTACATGCCTTCGCCTCATGACGTCGCTGTCGCTCTTCATGAGAGAGTCGGGTCTTTCCGACCTGCATCGGCTCCTCTTCGGAAACCAGCTCGGGAGTAGAGAAGGCGGGGCTTCTGGAAGCGAGGGGCTCACGGGAGTTGAAGTCCGCCTCGAGCAGGTTCTCCCGAACACGGTTATCGATGCGTATAGCTAGAGCAATAACGTCATCT
>NC_056507.1:46113428-46122042 GCF_014905685.2 Nematolebias whitei | reverse complement strand
TCAAAAGGCTGTCCAATGCCCTACTTTTACCTGTGTTGGCTGCATGTATAACATTAATCACAGCTTTAACTCTCTTAGATTGTTCTTGTAAAGTTTCAGCACAAGTTACAGATTTGTTAGTTATGTACTCCATACCTGCTGACAACATTCATTCACACATGCATTCAATTGTTTTTATTCTCAAACAGTCCATGCATCTGTTGGAAAAATCAACACAAGTCCCCACTTTAAGCAAGTAAAGCCTTGTAATTGCCTAATACAACAGCGCCCCCTTTCGGTCAGGATATGGTAGCACCAGTCCCACTGAAGCTCTGACACGGAAACACTCCCTCCTTTCTGAAAACAGTGAAAGAGAAAAAAGAAAGAGAGAGAAAAAATCCACCTTCCCCCCTCTCAGTCTAACACTGATAAGAAGAAGGGGAAAAAAAAGAAAAACCGTCTTACACACAGAACCTGCAAATCACGGCCCACACTGAAGACAGTGAAGAGAAAAGGAAAGAGAAAAAATCAACCTTCCCCCCTCTCAGCCTTACACTGATAAGAAGAAGGGAAGAAGAGAGAAAAAAAAAACGTCACACACACAGACAGAATGTCTGTCACAATCTGCAAAGCACGGCACACAATGAACTTATACTAATGATACACTACGGTGATCTCCCAGAACACCGGAAATTTGGCAAACACACTATGCTATTTCACTCATTTTCTCTCAAAGCTAAAGTAATAATGGGGTCCAATTTAGGCGGCAGTCAACACTGGCCAGAGGAGTCCCGACCCTCAGCCCCCAAAGACATTTGTGAGAAGCTTTGGACCTTAATCTCGTCAGACTAAAGTTTTGGATGGCCAATCCCGCTGAATTTTGAGAGAAAACGTTGTCACCCACGTGACTTCCGGCAGGCTCCTCGCGCCGTCCACCGGCACAAGCCCACAAGCTTGTGAAAACTACCTAAAAATGTCTAAGTAAGCCGTGTACATTAAATCTATTAACATTACGCTTGCGCAACACTTTACAATTCTGAGTACAAGCAAACCACTCGTCTGAGGACACACAAATAAGTTTAAATTAGCTTACCAAATGTCTGTTTCAGGAGGCGGTACGAACTCCCACAGTGGAAGAATCTAACTAATTCAATTTAGTTTACAGCCGAATATGCAGAGTTTTTAGAGCCGAAGCCAACAAGGAAACTCTCGCTTACCTTAAACTGAAGTAAGGGGCCCAGAATTTCACAATGTGGGAGTCCAGGACCGACCTCAGCTCAATCCGTGGACGCCTCAGCTGCCCGTTGGGGTCACCAATTCTGTTGTGGCTTATAAGAACCACATTGGCGTTCAATACAGCTGAAGCAGTTCCTTAGTTCAAAGAGATTTATTCGACAGGGTTTACAAGTACTCAGAAGTTCAAAGATACAATTACATGTATGCATACACGGGCATTTCAAAGACAGACCTGTCTGATGGCAATCCTCCAGCAAATGCAACGACCTCGGTCCTGACTCTTTCCCTTATTTTACAGAGACTGCTCCTGATTGGTTTAAACACCCCGTTGTCATGGTTACGGGGCTCCTCGGCCTTGGAGGTCACATACCAAAAAGATAAGGTTTTATGGTTTTATGGTCCTTTGTTAGTTAACTTTCTCTTGAGCTGAGCATACTTGTTAAACGATTAAATGCTTGTTAAACGATTAAATGCTACTTTCTACTATCTTTACTAATTATGTTTAGTCAGCTATATTAAGTTCTATCATCTTTACTAAGTTTAGTCAGCTATATTAAGTTCTATCATCTTTACTAATTATGTTTAAGCAAACTACATTCTCATCTGTGTGTGTGCGTGTCAGTCCCTGCATGTGTGTTTGTGTGTGTGTGTGTGTGTGAGTGAGTGAGAACTTCTACTAGATTATATTTAGACAAACTACCTGAAGTTAATATTCTATTTAACTAAGTAATTCAAATCAAAGTAACTGATTAATATTTAAATGATTGTAAGGTAATTAAAGAAATTTCAAGCTTGATTAAAATAATGATAAAAGATAAAACATGAAATCCAACACACCCCACACAGAAGAGGGGCTGTAGAGGAAGAGGAGCCATTGAACAAGATAGAAAAGGTTCTATCAGATAAATAGGATGTGAACCACTTCAGAGCAGTACCACGAATCCCAACAAAATCATGGAGGCGAGACAGAAGGACAGAGTGGTCCACAGTGTCAAAGGCTGCTGTGAGGTTGAGGAGCACCAGAGCTACTGGGCACCCAGAGTCAACTGACTGAGCTATGTCGTTATGAACTTTCAATAATGCAGATTCTGTGCTATGTCGGGATCTAAAACCAGATTGAAATTTATCCAGGATTGTGCTTTTTTCCAGAAAAGGCTGAATTTGCGTAAGAACAATTTTTTCTAAAACTTTGGAGAGGAAGGATAAATTAGAAATAGGTCTAAAATTAGATAAAACCAAGGGATCAAGATTTGTTTTTTTGAGAAGGGGCGGACCGTTGCATGTTTAAAAGCAGAAGGCATAATTCCAATGGACAAACATGAATTGAAAAAAGGAAGAAGGTAAGGACCAACAATATTAAATACCTCTTTCAATAATCTGGTGGGGAGAAAATCAGTGGGGCAGTTGGTGGGTTTAATGGATTTGACGATTTTGTCCAAGAGGGAATAAGACACTGGTTCAAACTGCTCGAATAAAGCAGAACCAGCAGAGATAAAAGAACACTCTGAAACAGAAGTAGCAGGTGTGCCTGTGGCTTGTCTAACCGATGCAACTTTATCAATAAAAAAGGAGAGAAAGTTCTCACAGATGGATGAAACTAGAGGGGAAAGCGATGTACAGAGATCAGAGAGAAGAGGAAGATCAACAGAAAGACTAACATATGAGACACTTGGCCAGCCATCATATAGCTGTTGGAGTGCAGGTGTTAGCCCGTTGCTATTCAATCAACCCTTCACAATGACACCTGGCCTACTGCCATTTCCCTATGTTCCATATCCACATCTGTATCAGCAGTACACTCCCATACAGTGAGACTTACAAAAGAAATTGTTAATGTCAGGAGACATTTTTTTTTCAAGTGAGGGAGAGTGTAGAGGGGTGGAAAAACAAGGTATAAGTAAATAAAAAGAATAAGTAAGAAAAGAGGCACCCAAAAATATTTTTTCATTTTGTATCTTTGACTTTTCATTGTAATAAGTTCATTAGTGTTAGTTCAGTCAGTTAGTGCAATTACACACACAACCGCTAGGGGCGCTGTCACGTTGGTGGCATAGAGAAGGTTGAGCGCACATGTAGAGTAAATCTTCCGGTTGAGTGTGAAGGAAGCTTAATGTGTGTGTCTCGTCTTTCTCATACCACAGGCTAGTAGAAATATGGTTTTATACATATTAGTTCTCTTGAGTTGAAAAGGTTTTTAAATCGAATGTCAACTAATGAGTCGTGTAGTTCGTTTTGTGACAGCTATTGTGTACAAAAAGGCAAGTGTTCATGAAGGCTAATTGGAGCTAATGCTAGCGGATTTATACACGTGTGTGAGCTAACTGAGGAGCTAGCTTAAGGACTGCGGAGTTCATTTGAACTTGTACTTTGCACTTTTTGAGAGAGTTATTACTCAATTGACATTATGTTGGTTTCGTTATTGTATTTTATGTGATTCTTATGGGTTTGTTGAACGAAACCAGATAAACTATATATGTTAGCTTTGTGCCTTTTTCAGGCTCATTAAAAGAATAGTTGTTTTATGCAAGATATAAAATATTGTTTTATTGAAACAATGGACATTGTTAAAAGCTAAGATGCTTAAAAGTTAAAATATATTTTATTTGTACTGATTAAAAATGGTAAAAACTATTAAGATAATTAAAAGCCATTTTACATATTTTTATTTTGATAGTTAAATATAAAAGGTCTCAGAAAAGAGGACAATGTATTTGATTTAAAGCACTAACTACAAAACTAATGTGGTGTAGAGAAGTAAATCTATTTGTGAATTAATTTTGTCATTTGATGGAATTCATAATGCTAAATGAAACATGTTAAAAGAATAATTGTTTGGGTTAAAGGAATATTACAGCCAATTCTGATGTAATGAAGTTAATGGTTTTCTACTGCAGTATGTGATACCTGAAATATGTTGTATACGAAGTGTGTTTATGACACAGAAGGAGAGTAAATCTTCCGGTTGAGTGTGAAGGAAGCTTAATGTGTGTGTCTCGTCTTTCTCATACCACAGCATCACACGTTGAGGGAAGATCATCTTTAATACATTACCCTCAGCCATCCAAGGTTGCAGGGTAACATAATTGACTACTGGAGTGTTGTCCTACACTGAATGTGTTGTTATTGGAATAGTGATGGTGTTGATGAGTTATTAGTAAGTTAAACTTGTTTTGTTGTCGAGTCTTGGACTTGACATGCTGTGCTAAGCGTGCCTGATCTGTACAGTCCAACACTTGCTGAAGTGTGGTCTGATCTAGACACGTTGTTAGTTTCTGTTTAATGTGCTCTTCTTTGGGCTTCAAGGCCTCAATAGTGTAGTGGACTAGGCCTCCGACCAAAACCTGCCACTGAAGACCTTCATGGGACAGGAACTGTTATTTCATTGATTTGAATCCAGAAATACAAATGAGCTCATCCAGAGACTGTATAATTGTATCTTGAACTAATCAATTGAAAGAACACTCTCTTTTTTATATTATCATTACTATTTTACAATATCTTGATAATCAAAAGTGTGTTTAGTTCATACCATTTTTAAATGTTGAAGTAAACCACTCATTTTAAATCAACTGTGAAACAGTATTAATGATTTTTAATCCTCATTTAAATTAGAAATCAAGTTAAATGTCTATTTTACAAAGTAATTATGCATTTTTGATATTCTGTCTGAAATGAGAAAGAGTGATGTCGGTCAAAAGTCGGAGACAGTCAAAAACAAGTTGTTAGAACGGGCTGTCATGTTTTTAAAACTCTCAGACAGTAAATAAGAAAACTGGCACCTGCAGTGTTTCTCACTTGGCCAAAACATTTCTCTGTCTGTTCCTAAAACATTCTTGCTGTTTTCTTGACTTATAAAAACCCTTTGGCATCACTAGAACCACACCCCTGTTGGTTGCTTCAACCAATCAGGACTTACTAAAGTGACCGGAAGCAGAACTCTTTAAAAGTCTACTCTTCCTGGAACTAGGGTTTTTTTCTAAAGTCTTCTGGGTCTTCTGGGGTCTTGTGAAGTAGTCCTGGAGTGAAGTTCTGTTCTTCAGCTCTAGCTGTTCTGGAGTTTTCCACTGCTGAGTGGAACTTCGGACTCAGTTTTCCAGTCTGATGGAGTCAACCATCTATGCTGTGGTCAAGGCGCCTTGCTGTGACTATCACCAGGCGAATGCCCTACAACTTCTGAGGAAGTTTGTTCTGTAGAACGGAGTATCTCACGACTTCTGCCGAGTCGCAGCCGCCCTGAGGAGACGCTGAAAGGTAGCGTGCCAGGGACCTCTTGACCATAGCGGACCCATCCTCTGCCAAGGTAAAGAGTCGTCACGAGCTTCACGCAAAGTGTACCACAGGCGCTGCGTTTGAAAGGAGCGTGTTGTTCTGGTCTACAGACATACATCTTCCTGCCACATCTCCCTTTAAACTCCTTCATATTTCCCATCTTTAAAACTCTTCTATCTTGCCAGTAATTAATCTAGAGGCCTTCAGAAATGTCTGTTGTTTTTATTAAGTAAAACGTGCCAAGTTTTATTAATCAGAACCAGATCAGTCTAATCAAGTGTACAATGTTTTGATGTTAAATTTTGATTCTGTTCAATAAATGAACAATTTATTTTGATGGGTCAAAGAAAATTAACGTCTCATGTTGTAGTGAGAGAGCCGAGAGATGGATTTAGCTCAGGGGTGCTCTCTTACATTTTATAATATCTGGACTAGTTCAAGTACATGATATTATACTTAATTTAAACGGATTCTTTCATTTTTCTGGACTAAATGATATTGTGCTTAGAAGTACTGTGTGGAGATGGTCTAATCAGTGACATGAGACGTTAATTTTCTTTGACCCATCAAAATGAATGTGGTCATTTATTAACAGAATCAAAATTTAACATCAAAACATTGTACACTTGATTATTCTGATTGAATGCAATAACACAGCTTAATTAATGAGCTTTACAATGAGAAATCATACGGCCATGATTTCTCACTTGCAACTAAAAAACAACAGACATATTCTTAGATCTTAAATTAATGTCTGCAGGCTTAGCTTATCTTTTACTGGCAAGATAGAAGAGTTTTAAAGATGGGAAATGAAGGAGTTTAAATAGAGGAAAAGATGGATGAGGGAAAGTGTGTTGACGAAGAACAGCACCCTCCATCCGAACCCAGCTCAGCCTCGGTGCACTCGGTAGTGAAGCGACTCGTTACCTTTGCAGAAGAAAGGCCAGCTCCGGTACGGAGTTCCATTTCAACGCTACCTTTCAGCGTCTCCTTAGGATGGCTGAGAATTGTCCGAAGTAGTGACGGTACTCCGTTCAACAACACGCTCACCTCACGGGTGGACTCACATGAGCTGTGAGTCCGTCAGAGGTTCCACTCAGATGTGGAAGATTCCATAATCCCAACTAGACTCTGAAGAACTCCCAACTAACTCCAGCACTTCAGAACTTTTGTTCTCTCTCGTAACTTCTGTTCTTCTCCTGTGCTCCCAGAACTAACTGGAACTAGGAAGTGTCGACTTTTAAAGAGTTCTGCTTCCGGTCCCATTTGGGAAGTCCTGATTGGTTGAAAGAACCAACAGGGGTGTGGTTTTAGTGACGTAAGAGGTTACTACAAGTCAGAAAAACAGAGAAATGTTTAGGAACAGACAGAGAAATGTTTAGGGGCAGACAGAGAAATGTTTTGGCGAAGTGGGAGGATGCAGGTGCCAGTAGCTTCTTATTTACTGTCTGCTAGGTTTAAAAACATGACAGTTCGTTCCAATAACTTCTTTCTGACTTTCGACCGACATCACTACTTCTCATTTCAGACAGAAGATCAAAATGCATAATTACTTTGTAACATAGACATTTAAAATTATTTCTACTTTGAATGAGGATTAAAAAAAATCATTAATACTGTTTCACAGTTGATTTAAAATGAGTGGTTCATTTCAACATTTAAAAATGATTTGAACTAACACACTTTTGATTATCAAGACATTTGTAAAAATAGTAATGATAATATAAAAAGAGAGTGTTCTTTCAATTGATTAGTTCAGGATACAAATTAGAAAGTCTCTGGATGAGCTTAATTTGTATTTCTGGATTCAAATCAATGAAATAACAGTTTCTGTCCCATGAAGGTCTTCAGGGTCAGGTTTTGACCTGAGGCTTAGTTCACTACAATGTCACTGATTAAACCATCTACGCACAGTACCTCTGTCACATGGCTGTAAGTAGCTCAAAAAAGAGAGGACCCGTTATTTTAAATATGACTGTAGTGAAGCTCTAAAAAGCTAACCTAGCCCATAGAAAACTGCAATAGTAAAATTGGTCTGTCTGACCCGTTCATTCAGCAGCTGGGTTTGTGACTTCTGAAGGATCTTGCTTGCCCAGTGCCCACTGACTGACAATTTTAGATCCAGGCTCTTGGGAATGATGCCACTTTGTTGACATCTGAGGTTGAATCGCAAGCGGTTCCTGTAGTCTGCCCTCTTCCTTGCTGTTTTCTCAAACTCTCTTACTAGTTTGAGGCAATCATGAGAAAGTTATGACACTCCTTGGTGACTTAACCACTCATTAACCTCTGAAAAGAGATCCAGGAAGTGGTTACAAGAAGGAAGTCAATAGATTGCCTGAGAAATTTGGAGCAGGACAAGGCTATTGACCGTATTTTGTACCACAGACTGTACCCAGGAGAGGCCAGACCTAGTCTGTATGGTTTACCTAAAATTCCCAAACAAGGTGTACCTTTAAGGCCAATTGTTAGCATGATTAACTCAGTCAATCACAATGTTTCCAAATAGCTGGCGTTTGTACTCATCCCTTTATTTGGCAGCTCAGAGCACCACATACAGAACGCCATGGACTTTGTGGATAAGGTGAGGGATGTCATCATGGAGACTGATGAAACAATAGTCTCTTTTGGTCACATCACTCTTTACGTGCATTCCTGTTGATGATACATGTAGAGGTGGTCAGTTTAAGATTAAAATCAGACACCACTCTGAGCAGCAGGACCATGCTTTCCACAGAACAACTGTGTCAACTCTTGAAACTGTGCCTACAGTCAACCTACTTCACATATGGGGAGCAATATTATAGGCAGAAACATGGGTGTGCTATGGGGTCTCCAGTTTCTCCTATTGTTGCCAACCTGTACATGGAGGAGGTAGAAAAGAGAGCCTTGACGTCCTTTTCAGGGACACCACCAAGTCATTGGTTCAGGTATGTTGACGACACCTGGGTTAAAATTAAATCTCAGGAAGTCCAACATTTTACTGACCACATCAACTCTGTGGATAAATACATCAAGTTCACACGAGAAGATGTAAAAAATGGTAAGTTGGCTTTCTTGGACTGTAAGGTCTCAGTTTCTGATAGTGTCATAGCTCTGCTCTCAGTCAGCTCCTCTGTCATGCTGCACACTC
>NC_056507.1:46087125-46113418 GCF_014905685.2 Nematolebias whitei | reverse complement strand
CAGTGGTTGTTGTTGTTGTTTGCGATCCGGCCTCTGGTTCATGACAGATAGAGGACATTTACAAACTGAGGTGTACCGCAAACCCACCCACACAGACCAGTATTTGCAGTTTGACTCCCATCACCCTTTGGAGCACAAGTTAGGAGTCATCAGGACTCTGTATCACAGAGCAGACAGCATCCCCACTAGCTCAGGAGCCAGGCAGAAGGAGAAATCCCACACAAGACAGGTTCTAGAGCAATGTTGATATCCTAACTGGGCCTTCCTGAAAGTAGAGAAGAAACCCAAACAGGACTCCAGTCAGCCATCAGGTGAAAAGGAGGAATCCAGACCCAGACCAGTGGTCATTCGTTTATTTTCTAAACATAACGTCCCAGTGGCTTTTAAACCCCAAAATACATTACGGGAAAGACTGGTTCATCCCAAAGATCCAGTCCCCCAGCACAGAGTAATATTGTGTATGCTGTTCAGTGTCAGGAGGGCTGTGATCAGTCTTACATCGGGGAAACTAAACAGCCACTGGCCAAAAGGATGGACCAGCACAGAAGATCAACGACATCAGGCCAGGATTCTGTTGTCTACACTCATCTCCAGGCCAGCAGTCACTCTTTCTTTGTGAAAAGAAATCGTCCATCATTAAACAGGGGTGGAGGCCTCCGTGTTCAACTGTCTCCCTCTTACAATGCTGTTATTGTCAGTATCACTCAGCCTCCTGTGAATAGTAAACAGCCGGTGCTAATGATCCATCGTTAGGCTGATGATACTTCTTGACCATGTGAGCAGCTGGTTTTGGTTGTCAGCAACAAACTGGTTGATCCACTCTGAGAAGGTGCTATTTAAGAGACTGAGCTGAATACAGCACCTCAGACTGAGGAAGTCTTTCGGATGAGAGACGAAACATATCTACATTTTTTTGCTTTCTTTTTGTTTGTTTATTTTTTTGAGTGTCTAGAGGACCAGATTGAACTTTTTTTGGATTTTTCTACCTGGATTATTGAGCATGCATCAGAGTATCTGTAGGTGTTGTTACAAAGTTTGAAGGTGTAATATGTGACTTTGCAGCAGTTAAAATCTCAATATAGGTAGTTTGTTTACTTAAGGTAAAGATATTTAATTCTGTTAATCAAGTTTTTTGATTTTATATTATTTATTGTAACTAATATTTTATTCAACCTGATAGTTGCTTATTCTATTATAGTTCCATAAATCATTGTTTGTTGGTTCTTTTAAACTTTATTTACTTTTCCTAGAAGTTGTCTTTTAGTTTCACATTACACTATAATCTGAAACTCTTTTTCTTTTAAATTATACCTTTTTTTGTACTACGCTTGGTTTGATTTAATGTGTTTAAGAATGTGTTATTGTGGAAACTGGTAAGTTAAGTGGCCTATAAGAAATGTTTTTGTTGTGTCGTACTCAACTTGGGCTTGACGTCTTATTTCCTTGTTGCTGGCAGCTGCTTTTTGTTCTGATGAATGGTTGACGTGTGTTAGATGAACTTTGGTGATCTTTGGTGATCTTCAGTGATCTTTGGTGATCTTCAGTGATCTTCACCTTCTCCAGCAGATGGTTTGTCAGTGTCGATGCCTCTAGCATCATTTAAAACAAAACAGTCAGACATTTTCTGCCTTTCTCTCAGTATCAGGTTCAATGTTTATCTGTGAAGCAACACTGTCCTGAGTCGTCTTGAGCTTGTGATGAAATCATGTTGAGCTTCCCTCGATGTTGATTGCAGTAGGTGCGGCTTGCCTTGGACCTTCTGGTGTGGACCCTCATGCCTTGTGTCATGTCATTTCATTTTGGAAACCCTTGGCGTTGAAGGGTTTGGGGTGTTCAAAATGACCCGAGCATAGAATTTCAGGAGCACTTCACCTTAGTATAAAAGATTTAATTGAGACAAAGTTAAAGTATGCAGATATTACATGTAATCAGAATGCATTCTGAGGAACAAAGTCAGAGCGAACCTTGCCTGGTCAATCAGCCTGATGTTTGTTCAACCAAACTTTGTGTCTGAGCGAGATTTATAGGTTTGTCATGTCCCACCCTTTCGGGTTCAGACAGACTTGTGATTGGATGTCAAAACCTCTTGATGGTCCGGGTTACACCATGTTCAGCCACTCAGGAGCAGATCTTACCTCCATGGCAACCTCCTAAGGCCGCAAACAGCTTTCGGCTCATTCCTACTGATAAGGGTTGATTTAAGAGCTTTGTTTTGGAACGCAGGACACTTACTCTGGCTCTCGCATGTGTAGAGTTTTAAAACACGTTTTCTGTGTGTCTGAACTATTATTAATGTGAGAGCATAAATACTCAACCTGTGTTAAGTATAAAGTATATGAATGTTGTGTTTTAGGGTTACTTATGTTTAATCAATATGTGCGCAGTGTGTCACATTGCTGGGCCCTCAACTCTCAGCTGCTTTACTCAGAGAACAAAGAAGGATCGTTTCCTGCTGCACAAATAAATATTTTACCCGTCTCTGTTTCCCTCAGAGTTATATCAAATGTGAACTTGTATGATTATCCTTAGCACTTGTAAGATTATATATAACATGAAGTAATTAGTGTATGATTATACACGCACACACCTTGTAGAAAATATATCATTTCACATCATCAGAGAAATGTCAAGGCTTGTTAAAAGATATGAAAAGATATAAAAGATATCAAATCCAACACACCCTCTTTTGGTCTCCCCATATTTATGGGAGACCACACCACGTATGATTTGATTTTACAGATATTTTGATTCTGCCCACTCCAGGTGGCTCTGATCATCTGCGGAGGTGTCACCTGAGCGCTGCATCAGCATCATAACATTAGCAGTTTCAGTCTCAACCTGAATCATTCTACGAACGATCATTCTAGCACCAGGTATAATACCAATCATCCATCCATCCATTATCTTTATCCGCTTATTCCATTTTGGGTCACGGGGGTCGCTGGTGCCCATGTCTAGCAATCACTGTGCGAGGGGCGGGGTACACCTTGAACGGGTCGCAAGTCCATCACAGGGCCACATAGAGAAAAACGAGACAAACAACCATTCACTCTCTCATTCACACCTAGGGACAATTTAGAGTTACCAATCAGCCTAACATGCATGTTTTTGGTCTGTGGGAGGAAACCGGAGTACCCGGAGAAAACCCATGCATGCACAGAGAGAACATGCAAACTCCACCCAAAAAGGCCCCTGGACTGGGGTTTGAACCAGGGACCTGCTCGCTGAGAGGCAGCAGCTCTACCAGGTGTGCCACCGTGCTATCTAATACCAATCATCAAAACACAAAAAATAATAAGAATTGCAGTCAGGGGGGGCCAAAATCTTTAGCACAATCTGACTCCAGAGCCGCTCGTGAACCAAGACATAAACTTCCAGGATCCTGGAGAAGGATCCTCACTCTTAGCCTTCTGTAGCGCATTAAGTTGGTTCAAGGTGTTGGTCACCCTGGCCTGTGGGTCGTGTCCGGTCTCCTCTGGAACATAGGTGCAACAGGTGTCTAAAACGTGATGATCATACAGCTTGACACTTGTCAGGAGGCAGTGAGCCCACAGCCTTCTGAGAAGCGTCCTGCAGGTGGTGGTAGACACAAATAGGAATTGTTCCTCTGGGGTTCATTCTACTAATTGACTCAGCACCACTACCTGAGATGATTGCATCAGGGAGTACCTGCAAGTTTTACAACGATGTGGATCTTTAACATAACGGTACCCGCTGTTCATTTGAAAACTATGAGACAGATTCAATGACAGATGATCCACCTCATTCACTTGGGAGTTTAGGGTCGTTACGTTTGACCATTAGTTGTTGATGCTGGCAGCGGGAGTGACCTGGAATTACGCAGTAATATTCACACAGAAAAATTATGGAAGTGAGTAACACTGTCACCACACCCCCTATTATTGTAATCCTCAAGGGGTTCTGGAACAGACCCATGGTGTAACACTTCAAAACCTGTAAAAAATACCAAATGAGTAAACCTTAGAAGTTAATTAAAATACTACCAAACTACTGGAAGATTAAATTTGAAATGAGTAAACAATTAAACCACTAGTTCTAACTAATAAAAAACTCAAAAATAGCCTAAATTGACCCCTGAAAATTGAGTAATACCAAAAGATTGACCTCTCTTTAAAATATCTCAAAGAATTTTAGAATCATTATGATGTTCAATTGAATGAAGTAAAATTTTGAATATTTAGAGTTCTCAATTGAATCTACCGACCCTTTTTAAAAGCTCTGGTTGTTTCCTCAGAATGACTGAAAGAAAAGATAAACACTCATATTAAACACTCCTAGCTAACAGGTATTCTGTGCTTGAGCTTGCGGTGGGGGGCCTTGTTCGTCCACAAGGGTCCTTTTGGTGCTCAGTGGGATTCGGCCCGCGGAGATGTCTTCATGTAAAGTCCTCAGAAACTTTATCAGTCTGAGCAGACGTTCTAAATGACGTGTGTGCAGTGGTCAAACCTATATCAGTGTGTTGCGTCTTCGTTTCTTCACAGTCAGGGCTGGGAATCTTCTTTCCTTCCCCGTTCCACCTGACTGACCGACTTAGGCAGAGCGGAGACTTCTTCTCCAAATTTTGCTACTGCCTTTTTCAATAAGGGGCAAAGAATGAACTCTCACGAAGTTCAGATCACCTCCTCCAGATGCCGTGGGGATCTTTACTCCTGCAGTTCCAGCAGGTCTGCTTCGACTTCTTTCAGCGAGCGGTGGGGTTCTTCAGCAGGTGCACATTGGCTGAGATGAAACCACGTGGAGCCTTTTCCTTTCAGACGTACTGCGTGTGAGGTACGGTCTTTGATCTCGTACGGCCCCGTCCACCTTGGTTCCATCCACTTACGTTTCACCACGCTCAGCAGGACCCAGTTTGAAGTCAGACTCGCCGGCTCCTCCTCCTGAGGAGAACTAGAATCTGGAATCTGTTGAGCAAAACTGGACAACAAAGCTCTGAGTGTTTTGTAATACATCTTGTGTGACACGTTCATTACCTGTTCAGAGGGCAACTCGAGATTTTGCTGAGGCCCAGGGAAAAACCTCCATGTTGTTAATTCATAAGGGGTGAAACCTGTACCCCTATTATTCGATGGTCTAATGGCCAGGAGCGCTATAAGCAATGAATCAAGCCAATTGGAATGAGTCTGTGCACAGATCTTTGATATTTTTTATTTGAGGTTTCTGTTTAATCTTTCAACCTTGCCCTGAAATTGAGGGTGGTAAACTGTCCCAAAAGCATGTTTCAATCCTAATGCTTTTTCAACCTTCTGAAGATCTGAGTTTTTAAAATGCGTTCCATTATCCGACCTAATTTTAGTTGGAAACCCGTGTCTCGGTATATAATGGTTTATCAAGCACTTAACGACTGTTTGACTGTCCTCTTTTTTCGCAGGCCAAGCTTCTGGCCAGCCCGTGAAGGCATCCACGCAAACCAACAGATATTTGAATCCTCGTATCGCTTGAATCATATCTGTGTAATCCATAATTATCTCCTGACCCGGTGTCATGTTTATTGGAAATTTCCCTTGCTCACGCGTCTTAATGGTTGGTTTAGAGTTGTACATGCTGTTTTATGTCAATAAATGTTCTTTCAGCCTCCTCAGTCCAGTCCAATGGAACTGTGAGGTTTCTCATTCCTTTCTGTTTAACCAAGGCATGCAAAGTTTGTGTTAGGTCTGTGTAGTTTGGGATGAAATTTCTGCTGTAACCTGTCAGGCCCAGAAATGACAGCATTTCTTTCACTGTCCGCGGTTTTGGATGTCTCTGTGTTCCAATCAGAGTATGAGGGTTCCAAGACCTCACTTTGTTTTAACCCCTCTATAGTTTCAGAAATTCCCTCTTTAGTGACGGGTCTGTGTGGATATTGTTTTAGCCAAATGGGATATGTGTTTTGGACCTGAAACGATACGGGAGTGCAGTTTGTCAGTCCCACGTCCGTGGGTCCTGCAGACCATAACGATTCAGGCATTCTATCCATCAGCTGACACGCGAGCGGGTGGTCAGTCTGTTCACGTCCATGCTCCATGGGGAGGACATCGTGCTGTAATAAAGCTGCATCATTTGCTTCAGAATCCACTGAATAATACTTACAGCTAGGCGAGAACCAGGCATGTGATACAGCTGTTTTTACCCAATCTCTGGCTTCTGAAGCCATTTTTACCATTGGACCCAAATCTTTAGCCTGATATTTTGGATTTAAACCCAGTGATATGTGAGGCACTGCTTCTGTGCTCATCATATACCAAGCTTCTTGGTCTAGAGTTAAGTTTACAATAGCTGCCACCCCTTGTTTTCCCGCATAAATGTTACCTGTTTTAATTGACCAGATTTTCCCTTGTAGTTGCTCTGCAAAGTGATCCTGAAAAACCTTGTCACCTTTTCTGTCATAACAGAGGGTTACATGTGAGGGGTCTGAGAGCGGCGTGTATGGCCCAAGAGTCCGGAACCACAGCTCCCACGCCAGGTACTCAGAGAAAACACCCATTCCCCCAGGGATCTCAGGTTCAATCAGCCCCCAGTAGACGTCACCATACTCGTCTTGGACGGGTTGGATCACACATTGAGAGTGGGAAATGGTGACCTGGCCACAGTTCAAGGTGGTTCCATCCGGGAGCCGGACAATCAGTCCATCAGGTGCACAAAGAATGGACGCTCAAAGCTTTATGAGAAGATCTCTCCCAAGGAGATTCGCTGGTGCATTTTTCGCAATCACAAAAGGATGGGCCAGTGTTTGTGTTCCCACTTTAGTGGTAAGGGGAACTGTTACAGGCAGTCTCTGTTTTACCCCAGAAAAGCCAACAACGTCCACTGACTGCTGTGACATCTGACAGCCAGGTGGTGTTGAAAATGTCGCTTCTTCTTCTGCCTACTGCTGGTATTGTGTTTGGCCTCTCATATGTTGTTGGTATGGCTGTTATTCCCACATTGGCTGGTGGGGAGGTGGGCCTGGGTACATGCAATCTCTCGCCCATTGTCCATGCTGACCACAGAGGAAACAAGCATCCCCCTGCCATCCCCAGCGCGAGACGCCACGTCCCCAACCCCTCCGCGCCGCACCTCCACCCCTTCTCCCTCATCCAGCTCCCCTGGCTGGATGTCCCCCTCTGGCCCGCGGACCAGATGTTTCAGATCACTGTTGCACAGCAACTACCCCTAGTGTAGAGGTTTCGACACCCTCCTGAACTGCCATTTGTCTTTTTCTCTTTCACTTTTTTCTCCTCATTTATTTTATGTCTGGCATCATTCAATTTAAGCTTAACCAACTGATTTTTCATGTCTTGTAACTCATTTGCTTCCTTCTCTCACTGTTTTTTTTTAGCATAATAGTCGATGTACCACATGTCTCTCCCACCTCTCAGCATCAGCTGCAAGCAAGTCAGCGTTTTTTTTTTTTTTTTTTTTAGGTCATCTACAACGTCACTAGGCGAACCTTCAAGTACAGCCTTCCTAAAATACGTTTTTTTGTTGTTCGGATTGTGTATGTCTACCAGTGATTTTCAACCAAGCATCCTAAATCTGAGGCTCCTCTCAGAGGTTGTAGGTTCTGTTCAGCCAGCTGCTGGCTGATGTCTCCTTCGTTCTGCATCCATCCTTCGGCTCATCCCTCCTTCATCACCTGCCTCCTCTTCCACTTCTTTCCAGCCCTCATTCCCTTTGTGTACGGTCCCTGATGTCACGTGTATCACTGGGTACACTCCAGCATGGGGCGCCGTTGGACAGGTCTTGAAGTCACATAGGGTGGAGGTTGTTTTCCTGTGTACTCCTCCTGATTCAACCCCTACACACTCTGGCAAATGAGTGCCAGTTCTTCATAAGCTTTTTTGACTCTTGCATGGTTCTTTTGGTCCTTTTTAATTTGTCTGCGGCCACAGAAAGACTTGCCTGTCACCTTTTTTTATGCAAGTCCATGCATCTCCAATTGTATTTGCTTGACTCTGTCCCACACTATTCTTGTGAGTGGCTGTCTGGAGTTTTCATCTTCTTTTTTGACCATCTGTGTCAATATTTCATTTAGTTCTCTCCTTCTTGCTCCGTCTCTCGCATAAACTCGGTTGATTACCGCTACTACCCGATTTGATTGTTTTTTCACGGTTTTATATATCACATTACTCTGCTCCAAGAGCTCCATCTCTCATTCAGCATAAACCACTCTCATAAGGCCCTCAAACTTTATTTTGTAATCCTTTCACTCCACGAGCTGCTGACCGCGCGTTGATCGGAGCCCACACAAGCCTCGACCCAAAACAGTCAGCTTTTTTGTTGCACCGATCGAAGCACTGATCAGCCACCTCCACCCGAGGTGTCTTTGCTCGTTTATTCACACACAGAGATGAGCCTCACTCGTTTCACATACACACAGATAGATGAGTTTTTTAATGCATTTTAATTGTTTAATTTTTTTTCTTTCGCCTCATGTGCGGGATTTTTTAATTATGAGTTTTTTATTAATCGCATCGTGTGCGGATTTTTAAATTATGAGTTTTTTATTTTTATTTTTTATAGCGTGGTTTTCTCCTTTTATTAATTTATTCATGCATTTTCCACGGTCCCCGACTCGCGTTTTAATCCTAGTTTTATTTGCCAATTCCGTCCGTTTAAGGGGTCCCTCAATTCCCCAGCCCGACGTCAGCTGAGCTCACGTGACCCAGTCTATGTTTAACTACCGGCCCATCGACCGATAGGAGGCGCGCTACTGCAGAGATACTACTAGGATTTTTTTTCTTCCCTTATTTCTGTTTTTGGCCTTCTTAGTCTCTTTTTTTTTCTCTTATCTCTTATCTTCACTTTTCCCTTTGACCTTAGTCTTAGCGCTTCTCTTTTCTTCATGGTACTCTCTTATTCTATATTCTGCACACTTTAAGCTCTGCACTCAATGCCTCTAGTTATTATATTAACATTAGCTTCTATTCCTCCTTTATTTCAGGAGACAGAACACACCATGCCCATCCAGAGGCTCAATTTGGTTTACGGCCTAATAGCGGAGTTTTTCGGCCTTTCGGCCAACTTAGGTAACCCGCTTACCTGTTTAATGTGAGGCGCCTCTCCTCTGGATGCGAACAGTCGCTCCGCTCATGGGTCGAATCTCACCGCTCCTCGTGTGCTCGTAGATCATCACGTCGAGGTCACCATTTGAAGGGTTGGGGTGTTCAAAATGACCCGAGCACAGAATTTCAGGAGCACTTCACCTTAGTATTAAAGATTTAATTGAGACAAAGTTAAAGTATGCAGATATTACATGTAATCAGAATCTAGTCTGAGGAACAAAGTCAGAGCGAATCTTGTCTGGTCAATCAGCCGATGTTTGTTCAACCAAACTTTGTGTCTGAGCGAGATTTATAGGTTTGTCATGTCCCACCCTTTCGGGTTCGGACAGACTTGTGATTGGATGTCAAACCCTCTTGATGGTCCGAGTGACACCATGTTCAGCCACTCAGGAGCAGATCTTATCTCCATGGTAACATCCTAAGGCCGCAGACAGCCTTCGGCTCATTCTCTACTGGTAAGGGTTGATTTACGAGCTTTGTTTTGGAACGCAGGACACTTACTCTGGCTTTCATCTGTATAGAGTTTTAAAACATGTTTTCTGTGTGTCTGAACTATTATTAATGTGAGAGCATAAATACTCAACCTGTGTTACGTATAAAGTATATGGATGTTGTGTTTTAGGGTTATTTATGTTTAATCAATGTGTGCGTAATGTGTCACATTGTTGGGCCCTCAACTCTCAGCTGCTCTACTCAGAGAAAAAAAGAAGGACCGTTTCCTACTGCACAAACAAGTGTCTTACCTGTCTCTGTTTCCCTCAGAATTATATCAAATGTGAACTTGTATGATTATCCTTAGCACTTGTAAGATTATATACAAGATGAAGTAATCAGTGTATGATTATACTTAGCACTTGTGAGATTATATATAACATGAAGTAATCAGTATATGATTATACTTAGCACTTGTGTGATTATATATAACATGAAGTGATCAGTGTATGATTATACTTAGCACTTGTAAGATTATATATAACATGAAGTAATTAGTGTATGATTATACACGCACACACCTTGTAGAAAATGCATCATTTCACATCATCAGAGAAATGTCAAGGCTTGTCAAAAGATATAAAAAGATATAAAATATATCAAATCCAACAGCACCTAGCTTGATTTACTGGCGAATAGAAGTTTAAAGAGAAGGAGTAAAGAAGTTTAAAGATTTAAAGAGGAGGTTTAGATGGATGAAGGAAGATGTGTTGACCTGGAATGGCACCCTTCTTTCGACACTAGCTCAGCCCTCGGTACGCTCAGCGTGTGACGACTTGTTACCTTGGCAGAAGATAAATCAGCTCTGGTACAGAGGTCCATTTCACGCTTCTTTCAGCGTCACCGGTCAGAGTGGCTGGATATCGTCAGGAGTCGTGACAAAGTACTCCGTTCAACAGAATAAGTTTCCTTAGAAGTTGAGAGCATTTAATGCTCGGGGTGAGATCACAGCGAGCCAGGCTGTGACTCCGCTGGAATGGACGGACCCTTGGCACATGGTCCAATTCCATACTCCAAAGCTGACTTTCAGTAAGAACTGACAGTTCCTGTACGACTCGCCATCAGACTGAGCCTTCCAGTAAGACTTGTACGACTTAAAGTTCCAGGAAGACTGACTAGTTCCAAGAAGTGTTGACTTTAAAAGGTTATCCACTTCCTGTCACTTGGTACTTCCTGATTTGTTAGCACAACCAGCAGGGGTGGTGTTTTAGTGATGTCAGAGGGTTATTAGAAGCCAACATACAGCAGAAATGTTTTTAAGAACGGTTAGTACAGACAGGAAAATATTTTGAAGAAATGACTGACTTTGCAGGTGCCAGTTTCTTATTTACTGTCTGAGAGTTTTAAAAACAAGGCACTTCGTTCTCATAACTTGTGCTCTGACATTTGATCGACCGATTAAAATGCACACTTACTTCGTAAATAGACATTTAACTTGTATGATCTAAGTCTAATGAGGTTTAAAAATCATTAATACAGTTTCACATTTGATTTAAATGAGTGGTTCAGTTCAACATTTTTAAATGGTATGAACTAAACACACTTTTGACTATCAAGATATTGTAAAATAGTAATGATAATATAAAAAAAGTGTTCTTTCAATTGATTAATTCAGGATACAATTAAACAGTCTCTTGATGAGATAATTTGTATTTCTGGATTCAAATCAATGAAATAACAGTTCCTGTCCCCTGAAGGTCCTCAGAGACAGATTGATGCCAGAGGTCTAGTTCACTACACTTAGATGAATAGTCTACACATTCACACACGTCATGCACTAACGTCTGCCTCATGGTAGGACATGGACGATAGAATGAGCGAAGCTAATTAGCATAAAACAACATTTTAAATCACAGTCCTAAACATCAACCATTTAATGAAAAACACTCGACCTTTAGATGAAAATACTCAAAAACACAACAGAAAATGGACTTGCGACCCGTCCAGGGTGTCCCCCGCCCCTCGCACAGTGATTGCTGGACATGGGCACCAGTGACCCCCGTGACCCAAAATGGAATAAGCGAGTAAAGAAAATGGATGGATGGATGGACAACAGAAAATGTTTAATAAACGTTTTAAACACAAAAATTATTTAATTACCTGAAAGAGGATCAAATTAAAAGATACTCTTGACACATTGCTTTCATTCAGGCAGGTGCAATGGGAATGAAGCAATGTCAAAGCTCCCCCTAAATCAAATCCCGCAGCCATGACTAAATGATCACAGACCATCAGAACTCAACGAGTTGATCACAGATAGATAACTAAACAGGAAAGTCCTTACAGAAAGTTATTTTAAACATTTTTAACAATGAATTTGTATTTTTTGTCACAACTGTTCATTAAGAATAGTTGATCCAACTATTCTTTTAAATAACTTTCAATGTATCACATCTGCAGGATGAGATCACTGACTCCAGCGTGTTCCTGCCAGGCTTCCTGACCATATGAGCAGATAGAGATGTAAAGAGGACTGGCAAAAGCAAAGGAGTTCAGATACTGAACTACAGT
Source organism: Nematolebias whitei (assembly GCF_014905685.2). Lineage (NCBI taxonomy): Eukaryota > Metazoa > Chordata > Actinopteri > Cyprinodontiformes > Rivulidae > Nematolebias > Nematolebias whitei. Next base: position 46,101,374 of record NC_056507.1, on the reverse strand, counting down.
AGTTCCTTGCTACTTCGCAGTTCGATTTTCACAGACTTGCTCTTTCACGATTTGTCAAAGTAAGATTGGACATGACACATAACTGGCTGACTGATAAATGAGCCACACAAGCGGCATGGATTGTTTATTTATAATTAATAATTTTTAATGATTTAGCACCCGCTAAATCATTAGGTGCAGGGAGAAGCTCTGTACTGTAGTGTGTCATGATCTCCACTGTCTGCCACCCGCCAGCACTCTCTGTCACACCCACGTTTCTCCTCCATGCTGCTGAAGTTTCGAAGGCTTAACCCTTTGCTGTCCAGCTGCACTGATCAACTTTTGTCTTCCAACTTAAATCAAAGTATGACACAGTGTAAAATCGTCATAATCACAAAATACAAGTGTTAGTACTTTTAATTATTTTAGAACCTCTATGTTCAGTTGTTACAGTGTAATTGATCAAGAAGTATATTTCTACTCCGTAACGTCAGCTGTGTGAAGGGTTAACATTTTGCTGTCCTGCTGCGCTTCTCTTCTCTACAATTTCTACAACAGGAAGCAAAGTTGTAGTCCTCCACACCTCTCTGCTGCTTCTCCACCCACACCCCCATTGAAACAGTGTCAACTTGCCCATGGCTCAAATTAAATAAACCAAAAATCATCTCTAAAAATATAAACCATAAAAATCTTATTTAAATAAACACAGTTACTTTACCAGAACACAATAAAAACATTATTAAATGTGGATTATTGAACATCAGATCTCTTTTCTGTAAGTCCCTGTTAGTTAATGAACTAATAACTAACAGTTCAGTGCTAAATTCACGGCTCGAATTGTAGAATCTAAGAAACTTTATTAATTGGATAATCTGTTTAATAAGGCCCAAGTTTAACATACAACTGTGTTCAACAGAACTTGCTTTTAACAGATTCTGAGATGTGCTTGAGCTGACCTGTACTTGTTTAAAAGTACCAGGAATTTCTGGGCGTAAGATCGACTGCTTGTATAAGACTGTTTTCTATCAGAACTGTTTTTAACAACCAGAGTGATCATCAGACCAGCTGCTTTTGGCCATACCAAAAACCAGGCTGAAGCTCAGAGGAGATCAGGCGTTTTCAGTCATGGGCCCTAAACTCTGAAACAATCTGCCCATCAACATTTGACAGGCCACCTCAGTCTCTGTTTTTAAATCTCTCCTCAAAACATCTGTACTCATTGACATTTAAAAACAGTGTGATCTCATTTGGTATTTCATTGTTGACGATTGTGTTCATCCATTTTGCTTTTACTCCCTGACATTTAACAAAAACAATAACGTCATCCAAACCATCCACATGCCTGCTAGATCCCATCCCAACCAGACTGTTTAAAGAGGTATTTCCCCTAATTAATGTCCACATTTTGGATCTACTTAATTTGTCTTTAATGGATGGTTATGTACCACAGAGCTTTAAGGTTGCTGTAATTAAACCTTTACTTAAGAAGTCTGATCTTGATTCAGAAATTCTGGCCAACTATAGACCTATATCTAATCTAACTTTCATCTAAAAAATTCTAGAGAAAATAGTTGCAGGTCAGTTGCGTGAACATCTATAAAGAAATAATATGTTTGAAGAGTTTCAGTCAGGGTTTAGAGCTCATCATAGCACAGAAACAGCACTAGTAAAAGTCACTAATGATATTCTCATGGCCTCAGACAATGGACTTGTGTCTATACTGGTCCTGTTAGACCTCAGTGCTGCATTTGATACAGTTGATCACAATATTTTACTACAGAGGCTTGAATATGATATTGGGATTACAGGAACGGCTCTAAAATGGTTTAAATCATATCTTTCTGATAGATTCCAGTTTGTAAATGTAAATAATTAATCTTCTTCATACACCAAAGTTAGTCATGGAGTTCCTCAGGGCTCAGTGCTTGGGACAATACTCTTTACTTTACATATGCTTCCATTAGGTCAAGTTATTAAACAGCATGGGATAAATTTTCATTGTTATGCTGATGACACACAATTATATTTGTCCATTAAACCCAATGAAGCCAATCAGCTACTTAGACTACAAGCACGTCTTAAAGACATAAAAACCTGGATGACCCTTAATTTTCTCCTGTTGAACACAGACGAAACTGAGGTTTTGGTTTTTGGATCTGAGCACCTTAGGGATGAATTTTTCAGTCTTTCTCCCTCTTTAGATGGCATTAATCTGTCCTCCAGCTCTAATGTTAAAAATCTTGGTGTTATTTTTGATCAGGACATGTCTTTTATCCCCCACATTAAAAAGGTTACTAGAACCACCTTCTTCCACCTGCGTAATATCACTAAAATTAGAAACATCTGATCTAAAAATGATGCAGAAAAACTGGGTCATGCATTTGTCAGGTCTAGACTGGACTATTGCAATGGTTTATTATTTGGATGTCCAAATACTTCTTTAATGTCTTCAGTTGATCCAAAATGCTGCTGCTAGAGTCTTAACTGGAGTTAGTGGGAGAGATCACATTTCTCCAGTTTTAGTTTCTCTCCATTGGCTCCCTGTCAAATCCAGAATAGAATTAAAAATCTTACTTCTAACCTACTGTTTGCTTTCCGATAAGCAAAGGTAACCACTGGAAGTAGCGATAAGCACCTTTGCTTGCAGCCTCTCCTCCAAGGGGTCCGGAAAGTAACTTCAGCGCCGTGGTATTACCTATAGCTGTCTAAAGTAGCCTCATTAAGGCTGCGACGAGGTGATTCATCCAGAATATTACTGACCTTAAATCCGTGAGTCACACCCTGATCTCACTCTGTTACCTCGAACCTCCAAGCAGCAGGGATGGATCTTCTGGTCCAGAGAAACTCGCGTTGTGGCCGCTCACCTCTTACTTTAGCGTTGCAATTGTTAACTGTTCTGGTAATCTTTAGGGCCCTGGAAATGGGCACAAGGGTGTTGTCACTCAGTAGCTATTAAACCTTTCAAAACCTCCTTTATTGGTGTTGTTAAGTGAACCAAGCATTACCATGTATTTGGTTGATAAGGGTGAAATAATAGTCCAGATGTATACGTTTTGCTTTGCTTTAATCAACAATCTGCGTAGGGGTACAGCAACAGGCACAGTTTTATAATGATTAATTTTCATGATTACACAGGATACTCTTTCTTCACTAAAATAAGGTAATGGAATCTTCCTGATGACTTCTAATCTCCAAGAGCCCTTGGGGACTTTGTGAGCACTACCTTCCCTCAGACCTTTCACACATCAAGCCAAAAGAGGTTCTCTCTCAACTCCCTCATGAACCAGAAGCACCTTCGAGCAAATCCCATTAGTACCCAGTTTAATACTCTTGAATTTATCCTGTATGCTAAATTTCTAATTTGATGAATTAATTTATTTAGACCAGAAGGACAGGGTAGTCCGTTTACTATGATTCTGAGGTGTCTCTCGGAGAATCTTTGTGTCAGTAAACGGCATATTTCCCGTTTTCCAGGAGGGAAATACGGGCCTTACCCAGGACAGGAGCAGCTTATGCCAAATTGAAGAAATCAGAGTTTTGGACGAGCCCGGGTCAAGCTTTTAGAAGTAGAACCTCTCTTTAGTATGTTGTTGCAAGTGGAGACCTAATCCAATCCCATTTCAGTGGAAAAAGAAGTAGATCCCCAGCCTTGTCCCAAACCGATATAATCCAACTTCTTTCAGGCGTCTCTGATCCTCTAACTGCTCTCTGCTGTAGTACCTTCTGTTCAGCTCTTCAACTCAGCTTTCAACTCTGCATTGACTAAGTTTCATCCGTTCAGTCTGTATTTAAAGACCTCTTTTTCCCTCCTCCTCTTAAGGAGGGGTTTTGGAAAATTACATAATCTTTTTTCCAGTAACTTGTCTGTTGTTTTGCACCTCAACCGGTTCAGACCAGTTTTCGGGTACTTTCCAGAACTTTGTTTTGCTCAAAAATGCGTCATCATGAGAGAGGCAAAGTTGAACCTCCTGACCCTCTGTTCTCCTTTCTACTGCTCGAGGCAAGCCCAGGCCTGTCCTAGACGGGCATGTCCGGACTTGTTTACTGTTACATGAGGCCTCAGAACTGCTCTTTAACTTCAACACTTCACAAGTAAATCACACAATCATAGAATGGATTATACAAACCTTAAAAAATCAATACTTTCATTAGTTGATTACTTGTTGATTATTAGTAAAACAGTAAAACACTTTTGATTACACATTATCATATTTAGCTTGATTTAAAGCAGGAGTTCAGTCCTTTTGTTTTCAGCTGCTGAGGAGAACTTTTTGATCAGGCTTCATCTTTATTAAAGCTGGTCGTCTGCCATGCATCATCACCTCAGACACCAGGTTTATCGACACCCCCTTCTTGAAGTCGGATCTTTCTCCTCTTCGGCACCAGGTTCGCTGTAACCTAGCCCTCCTGTTCTCCCTCCCAGGAGTCAACCACCGTCATGTTGTCCAGGTCTGCGTTTGAAGTGGATTGCCCCGCCTGATCTTCATCCGGCGCCGCTCGCTTCCTGGGTACCCGGACCTCCTGGGCCGGGACGGCGGATGGACCTGGTAGGTCGGCCTCTGTTAGGTCAGCCGATCTAGTAGACTGAAGTGTTGGTGGGATCTCGATCAGGGGTGAACCTACAGGAGTAATGGGTTCTATTATGACCTGCCTCCTGATTTGTGGGGTTATGGCAACTAAATTGGGCATTTGACGGAGCTGCTTTAGCCGCAGAGGGACAACCTATAACACTTCAGGTTCAGCTGTTTCTGAATGGGTCAAGCCTTTTGGTGTTAAGATCGGAGGCTCAGAATCTGATGGGCTGGTCGGGTCAGTGAGGACCGTGCCATCGGTACTCAGAGGACCGGACCGGCTCGCCTCGCTACTTAAGTACCTGTCAAAGTCATCCAGGTAGTTTTCCAGGAGACTTAGATCGTTATGATCTAATGGAAGTTCAGTCAACCTTCTAGGGGACATCTCCACCTCCATGGGCTCGGCTTCATTATGGGATGTAGTTGGCAAAAGGTCAGGTGGGCCAATAGGTGGTTCCTGGGGCTGGCTGGCTATCTCGGTTGGGGTTGTAGGGATACTAACACTGGCTCGTCTACCTTCTCCCCTAGCTACCATGGGCACGGAGACTACTGGACGGCTAGTTGTTAACCCTGCCGTTAAAATGACCATGATAGATGAGGACATGAGCTCTTGGGGCTCCTGTGTGACCCCAAAGGAGGGGCCGTGGACCAAGGGCAACCCTGTGGCCAAATGGTAGGCTACATGCCTGGTAGTTTTATTTGTGTTTTCCCAGAGTTTTACAATTACTGGGTAATATGTGGCTCCTGGAGGGATGGCTGTTCTAGGTATATAGGGTTCAGAGCCCTCAGCCGAGGTCCAGATGATCTTGCAGGTGCTTTCTATCTCCCAGCACTTTTCTGCAGACATCCGAGGAAGGCTGGCGGGCTTGTCTGAGACTAAAATACCATGTACTCCAGTCGCGATTATAACTTTAGAGTGGCAGCCCTGGCACCACCAGGTTGGACCCACGGCCCATAGGAACTGGGTATCTTCCAACTCCAGAAGGCAATAACAGCAGACCGTTTGAGGTCCCATTGCTGTTAAAGTGTTGGGGCGCTGAACCTGCATTTTGACTGTTGTGGCTTGTTTGGTTTAACATTTTTCCCTTAATTATCTCTTAGAGTGAGGTTTTCTTAAACCGATAAAGGGTGGTTCTGCCCTGTCGTCTTGTGATCCCACAATAGGTGCGGGTAATGAATTTCTCCCACTCTTCCAATTGGTTCAATTGTTGGGTTGTGATCACTGTTTTCCAATCACAGTACCCAGGTACTATTAACCCTGAGGTGTTGGAGATGCCGTATTCTCTATATGTAACGCTAATGTATCTTTCTTGCCCTATAGTTACTATTTTTTGGATTTTGCATACGTCACCACAAGGGGTTACTCTAATCCTCTGGATCTGCTGGTGGTCGTACACTTTCTCCTCACAGTGGCAGAGGATGACTTCTCCGGTATTTGTCGTTACTACGAGTTTGTCCGGAGCTGTGAAAGCGAACGCCCAGTTGTTGTAGACTGTCGCTGCGGTCAGGATGTAGAACAGCGTCTGCATTCTGCTCCTTATGCTTTCTAAAAAGAGAGTACATGTAATATAACATGGCAAAATAATAACAATGAAATCGAGGTCTGCCTTACTCTCGGTCCTCATCGTGTCTCTGAAACACTCAACTTCGTATTGCTGGGCCTATACAGGCCGTCAGCTATCCATTGAGCATTTACCAGACCGATGACACCTCAAGTTTACAGGATTCAAAAATAAAATCAAACATAATAAGAGAAAAATAAATATTTAAACACTAAACCAATCATTCAAAGTTAATAAAAGTTAGCATAAGCGGGGAGGGGTAAAGCTGTTGTTGGTTATTTGATTACTTCTGTTATTATCTCTTTAGATTGGCTTGTCTTCTCATCCTCCTGAGATTCTGCGGCCTTCGCTTCCCTCCGGTGCAGGGGGAGCTGGATCAGGTCTCGGCTTAAAGATGGCGGCATAGGTCATCATCCACACCACTATAGGCGTTGTGGTGCAGAGGCTGGCCCAATAGGCTATTGCACATATTCCCCAGACCAGACTCCATCCAATTAAGATGGCTAGCTTTTTGGTCCATTTACGTCTGTTCTGTGGTTGCAGGGATACTATCTGATATAGCATATTTGCCAACACTGTTACGGCTACCGTCCCTTCGACTATAGTTGCTACTATTCTCCCGGCGGTACCTCCACAGCTTGTGACTGGTATTGGCACAGGAGTAAGCGCTGCCGCACACTCAAGGCTAATCACTATGGAATCTTCTATCAGCCATGCTGAAATTATAATCTTTTGCAGATAGGTGAGTTTGATTCTTCCTAACAGATAGATAACAAAGAAATGAGGTGATATCTCAGGTCTCCTGAGTATCACATGGGATACAATCACTCTAGCGTACGTCTGAACTGCCACTGGAAATCTTATCAACCTTCCCTTACTCCACTCTCCTGTGTGGCAGTAGCACATCCATGCAACCATCGTTAAGAAGTATTCTATATTGCTCCCATTAAAATAGGCTGGACATTCTGACAAAATGGTAAGATTGGGGGTTACCGTAGCCTCTGTCTCCCAATCTATAATACTCACATCGGTTGTTGGAGTACAAGACATGCAGTCGTCTTGGTTGTCCATAGAGATTTTGTATTGCTTCTGTCCTGATCCTTGCTCTTTGCTGCTCCTGGGTAAGAGTGAAGCTGCTTCCCTGTTTATCTAATTTAAAGCTGAGCCGCACCCTACTCTGGTGGGGGTGGCCTATAGCTCCTCCTCCATGGGCGGCACCCAGCTCTGAGGCATTCTTGCAAGAAAACACGTCCTAATAAGGCAATAGCTATCACTCCGATCATGCTTAACAAATAAGGCCATATTTTAAGGAAGATACTGACTATCCATCCTTCAACAGTTTCACCACCTTCTTTGATTACTTCACCTACGCCTTTCACCACGTCCGTGACTTTTCGGCCTACGGTGTAACTAACGGTCTCATACCATGCGCAAGTGTGTTCATCTTCATGTGCGCCACATTTCTTCCAGCTTTCCTCTGGATACTGGCATGTGAGATTCGAGTAGATTTTATTCGGGCCCACCCACTCATAGCCATCTATCTCATCACCTAAGCATAGGCTGCGCCTCACTGCGTGGCCTTCTACTAAAGCTATCATTGAATCTGAGACAAAGGGGACTATCACTCCTTGAATTTGTTTCCTGGGGTGAAGCTGATATCCTTATATCTTATCTACGCAGGTACCCTCAGGTACTGATCTTATCCACTTGCCACTGTGTTTTTTCCACACTACCTTCGCTGCGTACAAGGTGTATTCAGATCCATAATAACTCTTACAGTAGCTTTCCCATCCTGGTATCGTACCACAAGGCCTTCGAGCTAATTTAATGACACATTGTGTTTTTGCCTTATCACAAGTCATGTGCCATGGTCTGGGACTAACATACCTATCCGGTCTGTACAGGACACTGGCCCATATGTCTTGCTCTTTAGAATAGACCGTGGCCAAATACTGATACTTAATCCAGTAGTTATTTGAAAGTTGCAAACATGGGGCTACCCATTCTCTAATTTCTTCTTCCTGAAACCCCCACCATGTTCTAGAGTCATCTCGTTGATGATATTCATGCCATGCTTGGAGTAAGATTTTAACCATTTCTTGTCTACGTAATTCTGTGCAATCATATCGCCAGGTGGACATAACGGCGACCTCTGTCTCCCATAATCTACATCTGGGCGATGCTCCACTACTCTCCCACACTGAGTTGTTAAGACTAAGAAAAATTCGCTCAGCTACGCATTTGTCTATTTTGTCAAAATCACCCTTAGGTGCATTGAGAAGCTCATCTGGTTTTGGCAATTTTTGTACATACATGTCTGTATAATACGGTCCCATGAGGCCCTCATGCGTCCTGGCATACCCCTCCACGAAGTCACCTTCGAAGTGAGGCACCCTAGACGCAATCCAGACCCATGGTAATGTCACATTCAACCAGTTCTCATGCCAGGCATTATGTGGGTGGAATATGGCCGCCCAACTCCAGTAATAATAACGCTGATTCTGTACTGGAGTTATGGGTAGATAATTTTGAGTTTGGCATTCAGAATTTATGTTCCAACAACAATTTGGTAGCCTACTCCTTTTAGTCTTTTTACATTGTTCTTCCAGGTCGGGTCTGAAAACCATTTTTATTCCATTTATCACTGTTGTTCGGTACTGATGTACCTGCTTCGTTTTGGCCTTAACTGTGGCATGGGGAGGCGGTGTAGGCCGCCTGTTAGATCCCCAGTCTGTAGCATTGATTTTGAGCGTTCTTTCATGTTGTATTGTGTGGATTACCTTATTATTGGTCGAATTCAGGTATTTATCTGTGTGATTTCTTCTAATGAGAGGGGGGATCCGGTCACAATCTAAGTGGATGTCGCCCCAGAACTCCCGACGAGGGAGAATCGCCTGGCAGCTGTCGTTTTTAGGTGGGGCCGGAAGAATTACTTCACGGTCCCAATAGCCTTGATGCTTTAATCCAATCAACGGTCGACATATCCAATCGCAGTGCCACTCAGGGGGTCCGTCCTGGGGCTGTATCCAATTACATCTTGTTGATCGTTTGATCTGATCTTTCAAAACTGCTATTCCGATGACTCTTTTGTCTGGTAGTATCATTAGATTTGTGACGACCCAATTGGGTCCGTCAGATTCTGGTTCGGTGGAATGGTCTGCTACTGTTAGGTTTTCGGATATTAAAGCCGTACTCCATCCTGCGGTGACTTTCAGTCTGTTCATCCAGGCCTGATGACCCTCTTTCTTTACTTTATTCGAGGCTGCTATTTGGTTTTGGGTGATCTTTGCCGGGTTCCATGGCAGGGAAATATTCTTTGTGGTGATATCCCAACAGTTCATGTCTGCATATTTTGATTTTCCATGGGCAACTGCCACATGCGTCAGGCTCCAGGGTCTGACTCCGGCTTGGTATAAGATAACCAACAACATTGCGAAGCCTATTAACACTACGAGTCCCCGCAGCAGGGTTCGTAGGCAGGTTGCTTTATCCAAAATCGTAATCCTTTGACGGTCCTTAGGTCGGTTTGGGGTCGCTTCATCATCGCTTTCATCGCTGCTTGGATCATCATTGTTGGAGTTCCTGTTTCTCATTGGAATCATGTTGAGAGGGGCCCTTGCCCTTTCTGGTTCTACGTCTCTGCCTTGAGTGCCTGTGGACTGTTGACACTCGTCCTTTAAGAAGCTCCCTGTATAGGGGAGAAGGGTGTGGCAGCCCTGGTTGTAGTCCTTTCCACACCCATTTCCATTGCGTTACTAGCCATTTTTTGAGTTTGCGTTCGGGTTCATATTGAAATGTGATAGGGCCATGTTTCATGTCCATATGGAAGGGAGGAAAGGCCGCGTCAGCTAATGTTTCTATTTGCGTTATCAGGGGATTTTCTTGGTATAGGACTTGTACTGCATAACCCTTTCCTGTCCAAGGCCAGTGCGTGTGAAATCGTTCGGTTATCCGATGCCTCTCAATTCTTATAGGCAGGTTTTGATTTTCGATCACGTACCGTTTTGGTGTTTTCATTCTTCTTGGGATAGCCTCTACCATTTGCGGGCTTGTGCTCCAAATTATTATCCCTCCTATCGAGATTTCGAAAAATCGGCTCTGGTATGGTTCGTGGTAATTAGGTCCCCATCTGAGCTTTATTTCCTTTCCCCATAGGGTCAGGTAGACTACGTTAAATATCCATGGGGACGTTGGTGGGCAAGGTTGGAGTTGGGGTTTGTATCCAAGGAGATCTACTTGCTTTGAATGTTGTTCCTTTTGGGGTTCCTCCAGTTGAGGTCTTCTCTTGTACTGGCGATTGGAGTAGAAATAGTTTCTCGTTTGGTTGTTCCATTTGGGAAAGTCAAATTCCGGTTTGTCGAGCCATATTATGCCATCTGTAGTTTTTAAGGCTGGTATCTTCGAGCCAGTTTGTCTGCACTGGATTAGTACGTTGGTTACTCCAGTACTAATGGGTTTTGAGTCCTTAATATCTTCCTCACGTACGGGGCCCCTGGTGAGGGTGCAATCAGACATGCTCGCTTAGGGTATCTTGTCTTCTGGTAGACCGGATACGTGGGCTGCTCGGATCCAGATCCTCTGGGATCTCTATTTGTTACTCGCCCTTTATAAAGTTCTACACTGAGTGGTGAGGGGTGGTGTAAGTCTGGTCTTAATCCTCGCCACACCCATTTCCATTGTCTGACCGACCATTCACAGGGTTCTCCTAGTGGTCCCGCCATTGGCTCAAGCTGATCACCAAGATAGCTAATCATTTCATCCCAATCACTGTATCGTTCCATTGCTTCTCCCATTACTCGCCCCACCAGCTCCTCTCTTGTGGCCTTATGTTGGTCGTAGGCTTCTCCCATCTCTGTTAGCGCTGTTGTCAGGCTGATCAGCGGGTGCCCTCTGTAAGATACTTTTACTCTGTTTGCCGCTCGTACGGGATGTGAATTCCACTTGTCGAGTGGAGTTTGGACTCGATCATACAACATTTTTAGGGGTAACTGAGTGTTTTCAATCACCACTCGTTCTGGTTCTGCTATTCTCTTGTTGATTTTGGTTCTCAGTGTCGGGCTTGTAGCCCAGATTATCAGTCCTCCCAGAGAGATCTCACAGTACTCCGTTTGGTGAGGTTCTTCATAGTTTGGGCCCCACTTGAGTGTAACTAGCTTGTTCTTTATCTCCATCTGGACCATATTAAAGATCCATGGTGTTCCCATCGGGCTAGGGTTATATGGGAATTTTAAGCTATCACTCAACAGGGTTAGGCCAGGGACTCTGTGGCTAGCTCTAGTGAGATCTGCTTCTCTAAATGTTTGCAGATGTGAATTATAATAATTTCTTGTTTTTGCCAGAAAATTTGAAAAGTCCTTCTTTGGTCTATCTAATTCCACCACTTGGCCTCTTACAAGCAGTGCCGGCTTATATATCTCAGTTCCGGGTGCTTGAAACAACATATTCTGTACTTCTTCTTCAGGTGTATGGCTACTCTGAGTATTAAAGGCATTTACTTTATACTTCCACGTTGGTAAGGCTGCTATTGCACTGGTTTCAATACGACACGTTTCAATAGGCCTGACTTGTTTTACGTGCCCTATTTTCTTCCAGATGTGGCTTGGGCTTTTTATTGTTTTTCTTAGAGGTTCTTTACCTTTTCTTTTCTTGCGATGACTCCCAGCGATGAGTCCAGCGACCCCTTGTTCATTTCCTACTTGCGCGCTTTCTTGTTCGCATGCTTCCATTTTCCTTGGAATGCTTTTTTGGCCCAACTTTTCAGTCCTTTTTTCTCAGTTTTGTTTGTTACTGGCTCCTCCGAGCAGTTTTTGTATTCCTTAATAGGGTGGGCTGTGGCTCCCACCAAGCACGTTCCTTCTTCCTGGATCGGGTGGACTGCGGCTCCCACCGAGTACACTCCTTGGTATGGTGCAATGACCATCTGCACGGAAACTTTAACCCTCTGGGTGGAGTCGGGCTTTGTGGGCGTTCCTGCCCTCTGTGCAGCAGTTCCGGGGATCTGAAGTACTCCTTTCCTCTCCCAAGCTTCAGGGGTTACTAAGAATTCAACTGTTTTCTGCATGGGTTTAGCTTCGTGCCTGGCCCATCCATCCAGACTAGTAGTATAATAGTACAAGTTATTACGTCTGGTTCCGGTCTCTCGGGGGACGTCTGGCAGGGGCACCAGGGGGACTTCCTGGTTCATAACTACCTCCGTAATCAGCTGAGCCCAGGTTGTTAATTCCCAGGGCCCTGTCCAGCTTCTCTGTCTAGCCTCACCGGTTTCTTCGTCAGGTAACATGCCTGCTTCTTCTTTTTTACTCCCTGCGCCTGTTTGGTTTCGAAGTACTCTAAAAACTAAGGGGAACTGCTGAGTACCGAGGGGGGCATTCCTTTTCTTACCCCTCGAAGAATCATAGGGCCAGGCTCGTTGTACAGCCTGCTCGACCAAATCTCTGGGATTTAACTTTTTCCTGTGCTTCTGCTTCTCTTTCCTTTCATCTAGTTCTCCTAGTTCTGGATATAATAGTGGGGCTGAAGGTGTTACCTTTAGAGAGCTGTAGATGAGTTCTTGGTCATACTGCTGTTCAGTCAGGGATCCCTCCGAGGTCTTGGTTTCCTCCTCATCAAGTTGAGCCTTGGAAGATTTGAGGGGACTGTGATACCTCCTTACTTGCCAGCCCATTGCCCTCTCAGAGTACAGTAGTTGGCCTTCCTCCATCTGTGTGTCACAGGCTGAACAGTATTTTACTTTGGTTCCATCCCACTCGCATGCACAGTCTTGTGGGCCTTTGCCGCTTTTGTCCCATTGTGTGATGATAGTTGCTCGAGGTAATGTAGTAATCCTGCATTCTCCACAAATGAATGCGTCCATCACCTTTACAGGTTTTATTTGCAGCTGTCGTGCGTCCATCTTGTTTGTTCTAGGCTTGATGGGCTTCTCCTTCCCTGGTCCTTCCCAGAGAAGAGGTAATCCACTTGGTTTCAGGCAGAGCGTACAATTGTTCTCCAGCAAGCTCCACCTGAAGGTTTCTCCTTCCTTTGACAAGTATCCTTTCTTTGCATATTCCAATGTGCTCAAGGCCCTACCTGTCCAAAGCCCTGAGACTGTTCTTCTTAGTATCACTCCCCCGCATATAGTGGCCAGTCTAATATAGGGGAGCATGGTGCTTGGTTCTGTGGCCATACTCTGGTTTCTGGTTTCAACTAGCTAGGAATTGGCTTCAGTTGCTCTATTCCTTGGATCCCTTTCTTCTCTAGCTCAACTGTGTTTTTATCTAACACTTTTCTCACTCTGTCTGTGGTGTTATATTTGGGCTTCACTGCAACAGCTGATGGGTGATCCTGTGCTCTGACCCACACCTTCTGTCCTACCCTGAATGGGGCCTCAGCGTCTGACTGTTCCTCTTTATCCTCAGAGCTCCACCCAACTTCAGGCATGCTAAACCGTCGTTGGTTGAGCTCTTCTGAGGGGGGAGGGTCTACTAGCTCGTCTCCTGTCATTCAAGGCTTGCCCTATCTCCACAGTTTTAGTACTCCATTCTTTGGTATTAGCATTTTTAGCTATCCAATTTTTGACTAAACCTATGGCTCTTTCTGCTACTCCATTGGCTTGAGGTGTGTAAGGAGGCGAATAAACGCGCATGACTCCAAAAGTCTGACACCAGTGATCTACCTGTGCATTGCGGAAGTGTGTCCCATTATCGGTTCTCAACTCTTTTGGAACTCCTAACGACCCACAGACTTGTAGATGAACAGATGCTCAGATATATTCATCAATTAACACGGATTCCTCATTTTTCTGGACTGAATAAAACGTGCATTGAATTTAATGAAATGCAAACGTGAGACGTCATTTATCTTTGACCCATCAAAATGAATGCGGTCATTTATTTACAGAATCAAAGTTTAACATCAAACATTTACATTAATTTGGCAAATTATGAAAATAACAACATAAGCAATCAATCAGGAAAAATCATACGGCCAAGATTTTTCCGTTGCTTCACCACAGACATTTATGAAAACTGTACAATTATGATCTTTTACCCACACGGCGGTGGATGAGCACTTTACACAGACATTTCTAAATATCTGGAAGAATTTCTACTTGAGAGAGGAGTTTAAAGATGGGAAAGAAGTTTAAAGAAGAGTAAAA
>NC_056507.1:46061563-46087025 GCF_014905685.2 Nematolebias whitei | reverse complement strand
GTCCAAAGCCCTGAGACTGTTCTTCTTAGTATCACTCCCCCGCATATAGTGGCCAGTCTAATATAGGGGAGCATGGTGCTTGGTTCTGTGGCCATACTCTGGTTTCTGGTTTCAACTAGCTAGGAATTGGCTTCAGTTGCTCTATTCCTTGGATCCCTTTCTTCTCTAGCTCAACTGTGTTTTTATCTAACACTTTTCTCACTCTGTCTGTGGTGTTATATTTGGGCTTCACTGCAACAGCTGATGGGTGATCCTGTGCTCTGACCCACACCTTCTGTCCTACCCTGAATGGGGCCTCAGCGTCTGACTGTTCCTCTTTATCCTCAGAGCTCCACCCAACTTCAGGCATGCTAAACCGTCGTTGGTTGAGCTCTTCTGAGGGGGGAGGGTCTACTAGCTCGTCTCCTGTCATTCAAGGCTTGCCCTATCTCCACAGTTTTAGTACTCCATTCTTTGGTATTAGCATTTTTAGCTATCCAATTTTTGACTAAACCTATGGCTCTTTCTGCTACTCCATTGGCTTGAGGTGTGTAAGGAGGCGAATAAACGCGCATGACTCCAAAAGTCTGACACCAGTGATCTACCTGTGCATTGCGGAAGTGTGTCCCATTATCGGTTCTCAACTCTTTTGGAACTCCTAACGACCCACAGACTTGTAGATGAACAGATGCTCAGATATATTCATCAATTAACACGGATTCCTCATTTTTCTGGACTGAATAAAACGTGCATTGAATTTAATGAAATGCAAACGTGAGACGTCATTTATCTTTGACCCATCAAAATGAATGCGGTCATTTATTTACAGAATCAAAGTTTAACATCAAACATTTACATTAATTTGGCAAATTATGAAAATAACAACATAAGCAATCAATCAGGAAAAATCATACGGCCATGATTTTTCCGTTGCTTCACCACAGACATTTATGAAAACTGTACAATTATGATCTTTTACCCACACGGCGGTGGATGAGCACTTTACACAGACATTTCTAAATATCTGGAAGAATTTCTACTTGAGAGAGGAGTTTAAAGATGGGAAAGAAGTTTAAAGAAGAGTAAAAGATGGGGTTTGAGGGAGTGTTGAACAGAACGGCACTCTCCGGGCTTTCTTCAGCTTCTTCCTTACAGTACACTTAGGTGGTGAAATCGACTCTTTTACCTGGAGATGTCTCAGGCGAGATTCCGTTTAACGCACCCTTTCAGCGTCTCCGTAGGATGCTGTTACTCGTCCGGAGTAGCGGCGAGATTCTGTCCGCCACAGCTCACCTCAGTGAAGATGTTATAATCCCATGAAACTCGGAAGAGCTCTGTTGTCATGTCAGGATCTTCCCGGCTCACAGAACTGAACAGAGACCCAACTCCCACAGAACTGAACTCTCACAGCCCTCACAGAACTGACAGAACTGAGTAGACCAGGAAGTACCGACATTTTAAAGAGCTCTTTTCCCGGTTCATTCGGGAGTCTCCCCATTGGCCAGAACCGACCAGACGGGGTGTGTTTTGTGACGTAAAAGGTTAGAAGGCAGCAAGAATTGTTATGGAACAGATCAGAAATGTTCTCACAGACAGAGAGAGTTTTGTTTTGGCGAGTTTAAGAAACAGGTGCCAAAACCCCCCTGTTGACGTCTGAGAGGATATAAACAGGACAGTTGTTCCAACGCATGTCTGCTTCGACTCCTGACCCTGGAACGCACACTTTGCTCATTCACAGACAGAAATCAGAAAATGCATAATTACTCTGTAACAGCTTTAACATGAGTTCTAACTTTGCATGAGAATTAAAAATCATTACACAGTTAATAAAATTGATTAGTTCACTGCAACATCTAAAATGGTTTGAACTAAGACACTTTGATTATCAACATTTGTAAAATAGTAATGATAATAAAAAGAGAGTGTTCTTTCACTTAAATTTTCAAGAAAGAAAGTCTCAGGATGGGTGAACCTGTATTTCTGGATTCAAATCAACGAAATGACAGTTCCTGTCCCACAAGGTTCTTAAGGTCAAGAGTTTTGACCTTAGGCTTAGTCTTGACCTCAGATTAAGTTCACTACACAACATACTAACAACACTGTTGCCATTAGCTTTTCGAGCTGGTTTCACCACCAGGTACCCTGACATCGAGTCTACCAGCACTAGAAGGTATTTCTCTCCTTTCTTGCCTGTGACTCCCATAGGCCCAGCTACATCCATGCATACTGAGCCCCATGGTTTGGTACTTTTGATGGTCTGTCCATCCACTCGGTGCCCTCGCCTTCCTGCGTTGTATTGACCACATACATCACAGTTTTGCAACACCTTGCGGACCCGTTTCAACGGGACCCTGAGCTCCTGACACTCCAACTCCTTACGTGTGGGTTGTACGCCTGCATGACCTAGACCCTCATGCACGCCCCGTACAACCTGCTCCACGTACTTCTCTGGGACTCTCCGACCTTCGGAGGTTCTGTCCCACTCCTCGATCCCGACAAAACTATTTTTCTCTGCTGTACATAACGGTCAACTTCTTCGTTGCCTTGCCAGTATTTTCCTTCTCTAGTGTGGGCCTTTTGGTGCTCTACTTCTAACTTCAGATTTAGCCTAATTTCAGCTATTTTCTTCCACAAGTCATGGTGAGCTACCACTTTGCCCTTGGCGCTTTCAAATCCATTTTCTTCCCAGATAGCTAAATCCTCATTTAGAGCTTGTGCACAATAGTGGCTGTCTGTCACTACTTTAGCTGTTCTTATTCTCTTGTGAGTTAATTCTAGTAGCCCTTCGAGTACTGCCGTAACTTCTCCTGTTTGTGCACTTCCCTGTACTCTCCCCCTTCTACGGCAGCACTCGTTCCCCTGATATTTGAGGATAAATCCCCAGTGTGCTACCAGATCTGACCCTTTTTTGGATCCATCAGTGTAGAGAGTCCAGTCGTGCTGCTTCAGTTCTTCGGGCACTTCTTTGGCTGCTTTTTTACTCACTGGCTGTGCAGGGCCTATCTCCAAATCGGGATCTAATAGAATATCTTCCCATCTACCCCACCTCGTGTTAGTAGCTTTGGTACTTTCTATTGTCCCTTTTCTGAGATACTTGTGCACCTGGCTTTGTGTCACTACTCTAATAGGCTGCCCCTGGGCCAAATCTTTTAATGTCCCCCAGTATCTAGCAAGCACTGCTAGCTCTTTTTCTTCCTGAGGAAACTTTTTCTCTACTGAGGTCAGGGTGTAACTCCATAGAGTAACTAATCCACCATTTTTGTTTTTTACTGCTATCATGGCATCATCACTGTCGCAGCTGACTTCAGCTATGAGTTTTGTCATTAGGCTTCTTGGTTCTAGCCTTACTACTTCTTGAATCTTTTTCCTTAGTTCTTCTAAGTCCTACTGGTTTTCTGCTGTCCAGACCCATAATTTCTTGCTATTCGTTTGACTGTCATTTTCTTTTTTCTTTAGGCAGGCATACAGTGGTTTGGCATATCTCTGATAGTTAGGGACATGATCTCTCACATAATTACACAGTCCTAAGATCTTTTGTAAGTCGTTCTCTGACTCAGGAGGCTGAATTTCCTCGAGTTTCTCCCTATACCTTTCTGAGAGTCCTAGGTCTACTGTCACTTGAAACCCTAAATAATTCACCTGGAACTGTCCAAGCTGGCATTTTTTCAAATTCAGTTTCAATCCTGCCTCTGTGACTCGCTGCACCACCTTAGCTAACCTTTCCAGGTGTTCTTCCTCTGTGTCATCTGCGATAAACACATCATCGATGTAAATTGTGGCGCCCAAGTCTTTGAGCACGTCCATCACGACCGACTGGAATACGTTAGGAGAGTTTTTATATCCCTGTGGTAGCCGCTGCCAAACATAACTTTTTCCCTGGTGGGTAAAAGCTGTCTTTCCCTGTGATTGCTTTGCCAGCCTAAGAGAGAAGAATCCATTTGCTAAATCGATACAGGATTTGTACTTTTTCACTTGCAGAGTTTTTAGGGTGCCCTACGGGTTGATTAGGCTCGCTCTGTTGGCTACTGTTCGTCTGTTAAGGGCTTTAAAGTTAATCACTGGTCGCCACCCTCCTCCTGCTGATTCGGGTTTCTTAACTGCCTGGATTGGGCTGTTAGTTATGGGGTTTGTTTCTTCTCTAATAATTCCTAACGCTCCTAATTCTTTCACAATTTTGTTCATTTCCTCAACTGCTCCTGGATTCAGGGGATATTGTCTCACAGGTGGGTGTACCCCTCCTTCGATTATATGTACAAACTTTGGGCCTAGGTCTCCGCAATCATTTTTAAATCTGGCTATTGAGGCTTTCTCTAGTATTTGTTTTAACTTCTCTTTCCCAGCCGGGGTGAAGTCACTCTCATCTATTTTTTGTTTTGTCACTTCAGGGATATTTACAGGTTTATACCAGTCCTCAGACTCATCCTGTTTGTGTGTGAACCCTATTTTTACTAGCCTAGATTTTAACTTCTCTAACCTTCTGTTTAAGGCTCTTCGGTTCTTTTTTGGTTTCTTTAGTTCTTTCAGATCTGTAATTGTCATAAGGTTATATGGCCCTTTTATCCACACAATTCCTTGCCATAACCCGTAAGGCATTGTTTCAATTTTTCCGTTTGCTAACTGAACTGTTAGGTGTCCTACTGTTTTTAGGTTCCTGCGGGTCATAGACACCTCTGCTCCAGAATCTATTAGGTAAGGTTCTCCCTCTACTTTAGTGTAGATTTCGTCCCCCTCCCAATAGGCATCTTCCAGAGTGACCCACAACCTATCTGCCATTATTTAGCTGGCCCTCCACTCCCTTTCTCACGGGATTCATGGAGGGCTCTTTTTTCTTCTGGGGTCAGTTTTGCATATTCTTCCGGGGGTAGGTATTTACCCCCTTTCTGTGGTGTGGAATTTGAGGCTGGAGCTGAAAATCGTTTTGGTTGTTGGTCCCTATATTGTGGCTCTGACTGCCTTGGTGGTCTTTCCCTGTACTGTGTCCCTTGCTGTCTCGGGAACTGTTCTCTGTATTGTGGCTGTTGAGGGGCCTTTTGTGTCGGCTTTGGCGGTTTTTGGCTTTGCCTGCTCTCACTTTTCTTCTTTTCTTCCCAGAACAGCTGTTCTAGGTCATATGATTTCACTGCCTGGTCTATCTGGGCGTCATTAGTTTCATGAGGCATTCTGGCAAAGGTGAGCTCTCCCGTTCTTCCCTTGGATACTATCCTTAAGGCTTTAACATACCTTTTAGGGGGAATTACTTGTTTAAGCTGATACCAAACTGGGGTGAGGCGTTGGCCTTGATCCATGCGCATTCTTGCCCGCTGAATGTGAGAGTCTTCATCGTCCATGTCCTCTAGGACCAGTTTCTCATACTGGCTTTGAGCTGATTCCCCTTTACTCATTGGGTTTGTGGTGACATTACCCAGCCACAATTTTTTTGCTGCGTCACACTCAGTGGAGCTAACTACCATGGGCCACACATCTTTGATGTATTCTTCGGTGGTCTCCTGGGGTTGTTTTTCCCTCACTAAGGTTTTCAGCTTTTTGTACTCACGATAACTGTCAGTTTCTGGGCCTGGGGCTTGGTTTTGTCTAGCCTGCCTGGGCTCATGGGTTGATTCGGGCACTTGATACGGTGGACTTGTCTCGGCCGGGTATATGTCATCTTCCTCATCGGCCGATATTTCATCTCGCAATTTCTTTTCTGTTTCTTGGGCATATTTGTAAGCCGTCTTTTTCATTCTTCTCAGCATCACATCATGTACTATCCCTAAATAAGCGGTCCTAAACTTACTGGTTAAGGGTTTGTGGGCTGCCAATGTGGGGTATGAGGGCATCATTAAGATGTTGGCCCACTCTCCCAAAGTAGCTTTAACAGTCAGTTCCACTGTCTCTTCTGACCTGTCTGCCCATACTGGTGGAATGTCATAGTGATTTTGGCCAGCTTCAGGGATGTAAGTTCGACGCCCATCACTCGCCTGTACCGGGCCCCAACTCAAGTCCCTGGCCAACCTTTCTGATGCTCTATGTACGTCCAGTATTTCTACTCCCTTCTTTTGTCCTTTTCTTTGTCCTATTCTTAATGGCTTAACTGGACTGTCGTACTGGCCTGCTATTGATTCTAGACTGGCACTACCTTCATCATCGGTATCTTCCTGACTCGGGTCTGCATCTGGTTCTCCCTGGGAGCTCTCTTCGTCTTCTTCCTCACTCTCTATATTTAAAGGTTGTATCTTTGTTAATGTTTCTCTCTTTGGCTGTCCTTCTCGTGAGTCTGCTCCGCTTCTGCGTCGTCTTGTGGTTGAACTTTTCAGGTCATTTTCTGAGGGTGAGGTCAGGGACATTTTCGACCCCTGAGGACTGATCCTTAATGGATCTTCACTTTTCTTGGTTCCCGGTGATGTTAATGATTTTTCTGTGTCTTCTTCCCCTAACTTTAGGGGTTCCTTGATTGGTTTTTCTTCTGGTTTTGTCATTGCGGCCACGACTCTGGATTTTCGATCTTCATCTAGATGAGTGGGGGTCACTATAATCATCTCTTTTAAGTGGGCTTCCACTGGCATGTCTTTGGCCAGGTACGTCATTGAATTGACCGCTACTCTCTCAGCTATTTCCCACTGCAAATGATGGGACTGAAGCCCATCTATCCCTATCACTATGCACCTGAAGCCAAACTCTATGGCTCGGAACACTCCTTTCTGCAGAGCTTCTAACATTTCCCTGAGGTAGCTGGTATTATCGGTTGCCTCTTTATAGCTTCGAATTGGGATGTGTATTATCGCATAATACGGAGCATCAGCTCCACTGGTCATTCTTGTTCTTAGCTCTGTGCTATTTGGTTCACCAACAAGTTGTTTTATTTCAGCTTGGTACTCCCTACCAGCTACTTTCTTTAGAGCTTTTTTGTAGGTCGAGTTATGGATTTTGTACTTATGATTTGTAAACACCAGTAATGCATCCGCTTCTATAGACCATGGTGTCCCCATCACCTGGTATACTCGGGTACCATTTTGAAACTTCACACATTGAGTCCCTTTTGGGAGTGGTTCTAGAACCTGTTTGAGCCCTGCTGTTTGCCTGATTTTCTTTTTTGGTTTCTTTTGAGAATTTTCTTTTTCCCATTCCTCTTGACTGGAATATGACTCAGATTCTGGCTTTAGGTGTTTTTCTTTAGCCTTCTTTTTCCTGTGAATTTTTGGGATTTCCCCTAAGGGGCTCTTTTTAAGATTCTCCTGCTTATTCGGCTGATCTTTTAGTGGTTCCGTCAGCTCCTGTTTCCGTACTCCTCGCAACTCCCCTCCTTTCCATCCTGTTTCAGTGGCTCCAAGTTTCCCCATCCTCTCCACTATGCTTTGGGCAAGATGGTCTAGGTTCTTGTTAACCTGTTTCATATACTCTTTACCCTCTGTGTTGTCATTATTACTTTCTTCAGGTTTGTTTCCTCCCGTGATTATACTTGTGAATAATCGTATTCGCTCTGCTCTCGTTTCGTCGTCTGTATCGAAATCTGAGCTGTATTTGGGAGTTTCCCTGTACCTACTCAGGTCTGGAGTGGAGCTCACAAACGTGGGGGGGTGATGAGAGGCTGGAACGTAAGCTCTCTTTTTTGGCTTCGCACCTCCGGAGTTTTCTTCTTCTATTTTGAATTGGAGGGGGGGTATGTTCTTTTTAACCAGATCTACCACTAGTTCATTTTGGTTTTCTTCCTCATTCTCCGATGCTTCAGGGGTTTGTGCAACGGAACCTTGCTCACTTTTCGGATCCATCTCTAATTTTCTTTCTTTCCTATATTCTCTCATTCTTGTCAATTCCATTTCGCACTCCTTGTATCTTGCCGCTGCTCTTGTTTCAGGGTTTGTGGTGAGCCATCCCAATCCTGTCACTCTGGCTATCATTTTTACTAAGGGGTCATACTCTTCTGAGGGACTAATTACGGACACTATTGTTGCATCCCTTGGTGTCTCTATCTGTTGTATCCACCATTGTAACCATTTTTTAACTTCTTTTTTTGATTTTATCTCGCCTGGGTCTCTTAGTACTGCTGTCTGAATTCCCTGTCAGATATTTGTACAGTAGTATACCCCAGTTTCTTCCATATATTTTCTCAGAGTTTGTACCAGGGTTCCCTCGTCTACCTTGAGGTTGCTTTCTTTTAGCGTTTTTTTTTTACTGTTGGATGCCATGTGACATATCCTTTCCCATACAGGATGATTCGCATTTTTGTCACTCCTCCTGCCAACGGTTCTTCTGTACTCTGTACAGCTGACTTTTGGGTTTCTGTCTTTCCTTCTACTGGCTTCTGTTCTTCTTGGCTTGTCTGAGTCGGCTTGGAACCTCCTAGCTCTGCACTCGTCGATGCCCCTTCTGAGGCCATCGTTATGTCTTTTCTTGTCGGGTCAAGGTTGTCGGTCCTCAAAGTCTCCAGACTTTATCCTAACGTTTTAGACTAGGACAGACTAGCTGCTTGCCTACGATTCTGGATTATGGTCAGTAACCCTCGTAAGCCTTCTACCCCTCCTCACTAGCCTCTAGTGATCTATTGGGGGTACTAACTGGGGGGTCTCCCAGTCACTAACAGCTCCTTACTCTCTAGAGCTGCTCTATTGACGCCTATCAGTCCTCTGTAGCGCGTCTTCACTTCTGTTTTTTTTTTATTCCCTTAAAAAGTGTCCCATCTGGGGTGCCATGTTTGCTTTCTGATAAGCAAAGGTAACCACTGGAAGTAGCGATAAGCACCTTTGCTTGCAGCCTCTCCTCCAAGGGGTCCGGAAACTAACTTCAGCGCTGTGGTATTACCTATAGCTGTCTAAAGTAGCCTCATTAAGGCTGCGACGAGGTGATTCATCCAGAATATTAACGACCTTAAATCTGTGAGTCACACCCTGATCTCACTCTGTTACCTCGAACCTCCAAGCAGCAGGGATGGATCTTCTGGTCCAGAGAAACTCGCGTTGTGGCCGCTCACCTCTTACTTTAGCGTTGCAATTGTTAACTGTTCTGGTAATCTTTAGGGCCCTGGAAATGGGCACAAGGGTGTTGTCACTCAGTAGCTATTAAACCTTTCAAAACCTCCTTTATTGGTGTTGTTAAGTGAACCAAGCATTACCATGTATTTGGTTGATAAGGGTGAAATAATAGTCCAGATTTATACATTTTGCTTTGCTTTAATCAACAATCTGCGCAGGGGTACAGCAACAGGCACAGTTTTATAATGATTAATTTTCATGATTACACAGGATACTCTTTCTTCACTAAAATAAGGTAATGGAATCTTCCTGATGACTTCTAATCCCCAAGAGCCCTTGGGGACTTTGTGAGCACTACCTTCCCTCAGACCTTTTACACATCAAGCCAAAAGAGGTTCTCTCTCAACTCCCTCATGAACCAGAAGCACCTTCGAGCAAATCCCATTAGTACCCAGTTTAATACTCTTGAATTTATCCTGTATGCTAAATTTCTAATTTGATGAATTAATTTATTTAGACCAGAAGGACAGGGTAGTCCGTTTACCATGATTCTGAGGTGTCTCTCGGAGAATCTTTGTGTCAGTAAACGGCATATTTCCCGTTTTCCAGGAGGGAAATACGGGCCTTACCCAGGACAGGAGCAGCTTATGCCAAATTGAAGAAATCAGAGTTTTGGACGAGCCCGGGTCAAGCTTTTAGAAGTAGGACCCCTCTTTAGTCTGTTGTTGCAAGTGGAGACCTAATCCAATCCCATTTCAGTGGAAAAAGAAGTAGATCCCCAGCCTTGTCCCAAACCGATATAATCCAACTTCTTTCGGGCGTCTCTGATCCTCTAACTGCTCTCTGCTGTAGTACCTTCTGTTCAGCTCTTCAACTCAGCTTTCAACTCTGCATTGACCGAGTTTCATCCGTTCAGACTGTATTTAAAGACCTCTTTTTCCCTCCTCCTCTTAAGGAGGGGTTTTGGAAAATTACATCATCTTTTTTCCAGTAACTTGTCTGTTGTTTTGCACCTCAACCGGTTCAGACCAGTTTTCGGGTACTTTCCAGAACTTTGTTTTGCTCAAAAATGCGTCATCATGAGAGAGGCAAAGTTGAACCTCCTGACCCTCTGTTCTCCTTTCTACTGCTTGAGGCAAGCCCAGGCCTGTCCTAGACGGGCATGTCCGGACTTGTTTACTGTTACATGAGGCCTCAGAACTGCTCTTTAACTTCAACACTTCACAAGTAAATCACACAATCATAGAATGGATTATACAATTCTTAAAAATCAATACTTTCATTAGTTGATTACTTGTTGATTATTAGTAAAACAGTAAAACACTTTTGATTACACATTATCATATTTAGCTTGATTTAAAGCAGGAGTTCAGTCCTTTTGTTTTCAGCTGCTGAGGAGAACTTTTTGATCAGGCTTCATCTTTATCAAAGCTGGTCGTCTGCCATGCATCATCACCTCAGACACCAGGTTTATCGACACTACAAAGCTCTCAACAACCTGGCTCTATCTTATATTACCGATCTTATTGTCCCATATTTTCCTAACAGAGCACTTCACTCTCAGACTGCAGGTTTACTTGTGGTTCCTAGAATTTACAAAAACAGAATGGGAGGAAGATCTTTCAGTTCTCAGGCTCCTCTCTTGTGGAACCAACTTCCAATCTCTGTCCTTGAGGCTGACACATTATCCAGTTTTAAAACTAGACTTAAGACTTTCCTTTTTGCTAAATCCTATAGTTACACCCAGTTCGGATGTTATCAGCCTATTAAATGGTCGCTATCAGTAGTAATCATCCCCATAGGTAGCGATCAAACTGTCCCTCCTGTACCTCCTAATAGGTTTAAAGGTACGTTACTATCGCTGATAATATTCTGCTTCGCCCACGTCTAAAACCGGAAGCTTTTTTTTTTAAACCTTTATTTGCAATTTAGTTACTACTTTTAAAAGCCACTGGGACGTTGTTTAGAAAATAAACATCTCAGGTTCTCTGATTTAACTTTTTTAGAAAATGAAAAAAAGTGTTCGTGAAGAGGGAAAAATTGAAATCATTAGTTCCTTAATATAGTGTTGGAATTGTACATCTCTTCTTCTCATCTCTTCTAAATGTTTGTATAATCTAAAATAAAGTTCTTATTGGTTTAACTTCATATTTGACTGTTTTGAGTGGATTTACACAATGCGGGTAAAAATAACCTGTAACATAACGACTGTTGTTTTTTCTCTCACCATAATACACGGATCCGCTGTCCTGTCCCCAGTGAAGCTTTGGCATTGTGTAGGTTCTGTTGTCCCTGTTATGTGCATTTTTAACATAAATATATATTTAACGTTTCCTTCAACAACTGTAATGGCGTGCTTCCACTCACTAATGAAATGGCCTTGGTATATTACTTGTACATTATGATTTTAAACAAACTTCAAATTGTATATTAATTTACAAAACAGACATCTCTTTTATTATAACAATTTAAATGTCAATACATTGATCTCTTGCTGGTTGCTGGTATTAAGAGGGCCAAGGCCACATATGCAAAGAGGATCGAGGGTCAATTCATCTCACAAGACCCTCGGAGCATGTGGAGGGGCATTAAGTGCATAACAGATTATAAAGGAAGGAGTGAACAATGTCCCAAAGACCCATCTCTGCCTGATGCCCTCAACAAGTTCTATGCACGCTTTGAAGACCCGAACAGACCACCCAGCACCAGACTCACCTCACCACCGGATGAAGAGCATCTCAGCGTGACCTCAGCAGAAGTAAGGAGTACCTTCAGGAGGATTAATCCGCACAAAGCAACTGGCCCAGACAACATCCCCGGAAAAGTGTTGAAGGAATGTGCTGATCAGCTCTGTGAGGTGCTGGCAGACATCTTTAACACCTCACTTACCCTGGAGACAGTTCCCACCTGCCTGAAGACTGCCACCATCATCCCAGTCCCAAAAAGCTCTACAGTGACTGGTCTGAATGACTATCGGCCAGTGGCCCTCACCCCGATAGTCGCTAAATGCTTCGAAAAACTGATCATGACTCACATCAAAACAACCATCAACATCAACGAGGACCCTCATCAGTACGCATACCGTGAGAACCGATCAACAGAGGATGCAATCTCCTCTGTGGTCCACACTGCACTCAACCACCTGGAGCAGAAAAACTCTTACGTCCGTATGCTCTTTGTGGACTTCACATCCGCCTTCAACACCATGATCCCCCAAACCCTGATGGACAAACTATCCACACTAGGACTAAGCCCCTCCATCTGCAACTGGGTACTAGACTTTTTAACAAACAGACCACAGTTAGTGAGGATCCACAACCTCTCCTCCTCCACCATAACCCTCAGCACTGGCTCTCCTCAGGGATGTGTGTTGAGCCCCCTCCTGTTTACTCTGCTCACATATGATTGTGCAGCTACCCATCCAGGCTGTCACATTGTAAAGTTTGCAGATGATACAGCGGTGGTGGGATGCATCACAAACAATGATGAGTCCAGCTACAGGCAGGAGGTGGAACACCTGGAGAGCTGGTGCAGAGAGAATAACCTTCACATCAATGTGAAGAAGACAAAGGAGATGATTGTGGACTTCAGAAGGAACAAAAACACCTACACCCCCCTGAACATAAGAGGATCTGCGGTGGAAGTGGTCTCCAGCTACAAGTACTTGGGTGTACACATGAATGACAACCTCAGCTGGAGCAACAACACCACCAGCCTGATCAAGAAAGCTCATCAGAGACTCTACTTCCTCAGACGGCTGAGGCGAGCTGGTCTGGGAAGCTCAGTCCTCACCTCCTTCTACAGGTGTGCAGTGGAGAGCATCCTGTGCTCGAGCATCAATGTGTGGCATGGAGGCTGCACAGCTGCAGAAAGAAAAGCTTTGCAGAGAGTGGTGAAGGCTGCACAGAAATCTGTTGGAGTCAGTCTCCCCACCATCACAGACATCTACACCTCCAGATGCAGGAAGAGGGCCACCTGCATCATGAAGGACCCCACCCACCCAGCACACACACTTTTTGCCCCACTCCCCTCAGGAAGGAGGTTAAGGAGCATTAAGTGTAGAACCACTAGACTGAGGAACAGCTTCTACCCTGAGGCTGTTAGACTCATGAATCTCTAACTAGAATAATCACTGTGAAAAACCATATCATGTTGCTGCTGATCTGTTTCATGTTGCTGCTGATCTGTTTCAATGTTGATGTGTTCATGCGTGCACATCTGCTCACAGACTCATGTTCATGTTTGTGCTGATGTTCAATGTTTTTATGTTATTAGTGCTTAGTGTATATTTAGTTGATGTTTTTCTTAGTTCATATCTTAGATGTTATTACTGTTTTTCTTATACATTTTATTGTTGGATGTAACTGGGACCCTGTGTACATAATTTCGCTCCACCACATGTACCACATGAGGTGCGAATGACAATAAAGAAACTCTGACTCTGACTCTGACTCTGAATCTTACAAATTACTTGTAGTATCAATGCATTTGTGCACATGACTGTATGGACTACGCACATCATTGTACAGTCTGTACAGTCAGCATTTTCATGCACTTAACATGCTGCTGGAATGTTTTTCTTCAGTATGTAGAACAACATATAAACACACGTTCAGAACAGATTAATGAACATTATATCCATGCAGTACATTTTTAACACTACACAATTAGCAGGGTAACAGAGTATTCTCAAGTGAAAGTACACTTTAAGGACTGTGATGCTGGCAATGAGAACACAAGTACTTTCTGAAACCACATGCCAAGTGTGACCAGCTGGCATGCACTGCACAGACGCCACTCACGCCATTTCTTCATTGCATTCTTCTTGTTGTCATTGTAATGACTATGGCAGATACAGCATAAGTCACCAGCCCCTAAAATACAGAAGAAGAGGTTATTATGTCATGAAATGAGTTTAATGTACGTAAAATAAGTGTAGTACATCAAATAATTTAAAGGTATACCTGAAGTCATTACCCCTGCCTCAACTGTCGCTACTTCCACAGGCTCCTCACTGCTCTGCATATCTAAACAATAGGTCACAGGTTAGTTCACCTGTAATTGAAAATTATATCTGATTTTTTTTTTTTTATTATTGTTTACTGTTCAGCCACCACCACTGTCATTTTCCTACATGCATGGTAGTACTTAATAAATATTAAATTGTACAAATGCAAGAAACTTACTATTGCCACACATTGCCTCCAAAATATGTTCCACATTTGGTGGCTGAATTTCCCTCTCACGGACTGAAACATTGAAAACACAAAACTACAATATGTTAATATTGTTCTGGTTACAAAGGTTGGACATGAATATATTACGAATCAATATCAATAACTGTGGTAAATGAAGTAGGAGTATCAAGAAGGTAGCTTTACACAGTCGTTATCATGCACTTTTGGATGTTTGAATGTGAAAAGCTTTGATGTACGCAGAAATTAAAACAAAGAACATTGGAATTATTCATGTGTAACATCTATTGATGATTGATGCTTCAAATGTCAGGGCAAATTGGTTTGGTTTGGCTGGTTAAGTTGACAGCTTCAGCTCAGGAGTTTTAATAATAACTATTTTACCACAGACCATTAGCGCCAATAACTACAGTATGTAGAGCTCTTTATCGACATATGTAATATGGTTGGTGCTGGGAAGAAAAATCTGATATTTTCATTCCCAAACTGATGCTAAAACACCCATACAATGCAAATTAAAACTGTATGATTAATACAAGCCAAAAATAGTCCCATATTACGTCAAATGGAAAGATGAATGAAGAATTAAGAATAACATTCATCTGAAAGTCATAGCTCTAACCTCTAAATTGATATCCTTATGTATGCTCAATAATCCAGGTACAAAAATCTAAAAAAAAATAAAACTGGTCCCATGGACATTCCAAAAAAAAAAAAAGGAAAGAAAAGTTACTTTAAAAACACACATCATGAAAAATCTCCCTCAACAACCAACCACCCAGTACATACTTCAATGTACCATATAATCAGATGAATTACATAAGAAGTATATAAACAATGAATTTACGTGTGACCACTTACCGATTTGAAAGGATATTTGCTCTGCAGACTTTAAAAGATCTTCTAACTGTTTCCTTCCGTATTGGGATGGCTTTTTCAGGATCAAGCCATCGGGCAGTCCAGAAGCAGTTATGATGATGCTGTTATTTTGAAGAGATTGGTATAGTAGCCTCCCTCTGCCCCCTGCTTCATCTAAAACGAGAGGCAAATGTTTAAAAATGTTGTAAATATTTGCAGTTAAGCTGAGGACAGACAAGTGGATGATTACTAGAGGTCACAACTTAATAATCACTTGGTTCTTTGACAAGGTGTTTCAGTCAATTATGTGCAAAGACACAATTAAACTAATATTTATTGTAATAAAAGAAACTAATCGGAATAGCTTAGTTTGGCCATTTGTTGCATGACTGCATTATTTTTTTTGTATTATAATGTGTCCTTACTGTATTTTTTGTTGAATACCTCCTGCACTTTCTTCACAAGGGCATCAACTGGCTCGTTGACAGCAGAAGCAGATGAAGAGCTTGCTGGAAACAATGCAAAGAATAATAAATAGTGAGTTCATTGAGCCATTAGTTAAGATTTGATGTATCCATGTCAGTTTGTGCAAACCTTTAAAATGAAAAGCAAAACTGTTGAGTGTGTCTGTTGCATCTAAAAAAGCAGCACCTCCTTTGCTGCTTCCTTGAAGTACTTCCAAGTTGGGCCGTTGATGGTCGAACAATATCACAGCTGTATGTACACCCATCATCTCCAGACTGGATACCTTGAACAGTGTTTAGAATAAGAAAGCCATGCAAAACATTAGGAATACATGAAATTACAAGAGCTAGAAAAGATGTTATTGAAGTAGTTTAGTTTGTTTATTTCAAGCCAGTAAGTAATCAAATACAGTACAATATTATGTAATTTCCTTACACTTGGTAAGAAAAGTTATATCAAATTAATAAATTCATGCTAGTCTATTAACTACTGTTTTTTCAATTAGGAAACCATGGATTGCTTACAGTGATGTGTAAGTGTTTGCCCCCTAACAGATTACTTCTGTTTAAGCTTTTTTGTCCCACCTAAAGGTTTCTGATTAAGGTTAGGTACTCATATTTTGTTACCGTGCAAAAGTCATGATTCTATTAATTATAACAAATCACCAAGCTACTGGGGCAGCAAAGTACCCCCAAACTGATCTCCGATGTGCTTTTCAAGTAGTTTTGGTTGATCAGCCTCTCCTGAGAAGGTTCACCTCAGGTGCATGTTTTCTCCAGTTGTTGTGCAGGCTGTCACTGTGGTTTGCTGGTATCCCATAGTTTAGAAATGGCTTTGTAAGCAGACTGATAGATTAAAAAAAAAAAGGTTTTCTAGTTTTTGATTTTGCATTCATCTTAATCCAAGTAATTCATGATTTAACAAGGTGGGGGAGCAGTTACTGTTTCACATAGGGCCATGTATATTTAGATAGCTTTTTCATTAATGATTGAAATCATTATTTGAAAAATGATTTTGTATTTACTTGTGTTACCTTATCTAATAATAAAATTTGTTAGATGATGTGAAACATTTAATGTGACAAAGAAGCACAGAAGAAATATGTAATGTGCAGACAGCTTTTCACAGCACTAAATGGTAAATGGCCTGTACAGTACTTGTATAGCGCTTTATCAAGTCCAGAGGACCTGAAAGCGCTTCACACAACATTCAGTCACTACTGATGGTGGTGAGCAACTGGATTGTAGCTAGAGCTGCCATGGGGCTGACTGACAAGAGGCAAGGCTGTCATGCACCAGTGCCACAAGACCACCACCAGCAGGCAAAGCACAATGTCTGAGACAGACGGAGCGAGGATTCAAACCGGCAATCTACCGATTACAGGTTGAACTCCTACCACCATCATCACTAAATATTTAAATGGCTTAAGGCTCTTAAACATTCTTAAAAGTTCTTAGTATATGACAAACCTCAATCCTGAGCTGCTTCATGTGCTTTTTCAATTTAAGTTTCCTCATCTCAGGGCTAAGATGGTCTGTTCTCCCTTCAGCTTTCAAAGCCGCTGCCTCCTCAATGTACTTCTTCCTCTGTGCTTCCCCTAATGAGGACCATTTCTGCTTAATATCTTGCAGGTTACCTAAGGAAAAACAAAGCAGCAAGCCATCAATTTAGATTATACCAATCTCATATAGTTCACCCAAACTCCATTTGTGTAAATGTGGAGAAAGTTAAGGAACCCCTCTAAAATGACATGTGAAATAGGACAATGCATATATCATACAACAAAACCAGCATGATAGGATTCTGCTTCCAAAATATACAGGTATGGATATACAAGGAAGGAAGGCAAGGAAGAGGGCAGACTACAGGAACCATTTGCGATTCAACCTCAGATGTCGACAAAGTGGCATCATTCCCAAGAGCCTGGAACTAAAATCATCGGTCAGCGGGCACCGGGCAAGCAAGATCCTGCAGAAGGCACAGACCCAGCTGCTGAATGAACGGGTGAGACAGACCAATTTTACTATTGAGGCCTTGAAGGCCAAAGAAGAGCACATTAAACAGAAACTAACAACGTGTCTAGATCAGACCACACTTCAGCAAGTGTTGGACTGTACAGATCAGGCACGCTTAGCACAGCATGTCAAGTCCAAGACTCGACAACAAAACAAGTTTAACATACTAATAGCTCATCAACACCATCACTATTCCAATAACAACACATTCAGTGTAGGACAACACTCCAGTAGTCAATTACATGCCAGGGAGACAGAAAAGTGGGTGAAAAATTTATCTGACAGACAGCTCACCCAGCCAGAGACAGAGATTCTTGCCAGGGGACTGAACTTTGCGGTTGCACCAAGTAGAATTCCTCTGGTGGAGATGATCACAGCTACTGAGTCAGCCATCCGCAACAACAAAATTAAAGAGGCTGAAGCAGAACAGCTCAGAATCAAAGTTTCAGCCTGCCTCAGCAATGCCAAACCACCACCTTCCAACATCAGTAGAGAGGAGAGGGATGCACTCACCACTCTTAGCAAGGACAAAAACATCATCATTCTCCCAGCAGACAAAGGAAGGTACACAGTGATTTTGAACCAGAAAGACTATCATGAGAAAGTTATGACACTCCTTAGTGATGTAAACACTTATGAACCTCTGAAAAGAGATCCAGGAAGTGGTTACAAGGAAAAGTTGATAGATTGCCTGAAAATTTTGGAACAGGACAAGGCTATTGACCGTTTTCTGTACCACAGACTGTACCCAGGGGAGGCCACACCTAGTCTGTATGGTTTACCTAAAATCCACAAACAAGGTGTACCTTTAAGACCAATTGTTAGTATGATTAACTCTGTCACTTACAATGTTTCCAAATATCTGGCGTCTGTACTCATCCCTTTAGTTGGCAGCTCAGAACACCACATACAGAACACCATGGACTTTGTGGATAAGGTGAGGGATGTCATCATGGAGACTGATGAAACAATGGTCTCTTTTGATGTCACGTCACTCTTTACGTGCATTCCTGTTGATGATGCAGTAGAGGTGGTCAGTTTAAAATTAAAATCAGACACCACTCTGAGCAGCAGGACCACACTTTCCACAGAACAACTGTGTCAACTCTTGAAACTGTGCCTGCAGTCAACCTACTTCACATATGGGGAGCAATATTATAGGCAGAAACATGGGTGTGCCATGGGGTCTCCAGTTTCTCCTATTGTTGCCAACCTGTACATGGAGGAGGTAGAAAAGAGAGCCTTGACGTCCTTTTCAGGGACACCACCAAGTCATTGGTTCAGGTATGTTGACAACACCTGGGTTGAAATCAAATCTCAGGAAGTCCAACATTTTACTGACCACATCAACTCTGTGGATAAATATATCAAGTTCACACGAGAAGATGTAAAAAATGACAGGTTGGCTTTCTTGGACTGTGAGGTCTCAGTCTCTGATAGAGGACATTTGCAAACTGAGGTGTACCGCAAACCCACACACACAGACCAGTATTTGCAGTTTGACTCCCATCACCCTTTGGAGCACAAGTTAGGAGTCATCAGGACTCTGTATCACAGAGCAGACAGCGTCCCCACTAGCTCAGGAGCCAGGCAGAAGGAGAAATCCCACACAAGACAGGCTCTAGAGCAATGTGGATATCCTAACTGGGCCTTCCTGAAAGCAGAGAAGAAACCCAAACAGGACTCCAGTCAGCCAACAGGTGAAAAGGAGGAACCCAGACCCAGACCAGTGGTCATTCCATATGTTGAGGGAGTATCAGAGAAACTGAGACGTTTATTTTCTAAACATAACGTCCCAGTGGCTTTTAAACCCCAAAATACATTACGGCAAAGACTGGTTCATCCCAAAGATCCAGTCCCCCGGCACAAACAGAGCAATGTTGTGTATGCTGTTCAGTGTCAGGAGGGTTGTGATCAGTCTTACATCGGGGAAACAAAACAGCCACTGGCCAAAAGGATGGCCCAGCACAGAAGATCAACATCATCAGGCCAGGACTCTGCGGTCTACACTCATCTCCAGGCCAGCGGTCACTCTTTCAAGGATGAAGATGTTCACATCCTGGACAGAGAGGAACGATGGTTTGAGAGAGGAGTAAAGGAGGCCATCTTTGTGAAAAGAAACCGTCCATCATTAAACAGGGGTGGAGGCCTCCGGGTTCAACTGTCCCCCTCTTACAATGCTGTGATTGCTAGTATCACTCAGCCCTCTGTGAACAGTAAACAGCCATCAGTGTGCTAATGATCCATTGTTATGCTGATGGTCCTTCTTGAGCATGTGATCAGCTGGTTTTGGTTGTCGGCAGCAAAACTGGTTGATCCACTCTGAGACGGTGCTATTTAAGAGACTGAGCTGAATACAGCTCCTCAGACTGAGGAAGTCTCTCGGATGAGAGACAAAACGTTTCTACATTTTTTTGTTGATTTGCTTTGTTTTTGTTTTTTTGAATGTCCAGAGGACCAGATTTAACTTTTTTAGACACACTTTTATTTTATTTTCACATCAAATTACTTCTCGCCATCAGAGTTGCAAAATGTTTCTGTAGTAATAGCATGGACAAACGTACTTCTATAACAACTGGTGCCAAACCAGTGGCCTCTGCTGCTGCTGTTATCAGTGGTTAATTCCTTGCTGGTAGGAATTTTGGAGGAGGACTTTATGCTCCTCAGAGATAGCTGTTCTCTCTTATCATGAAATAATCAAGAAAAAAAGAGCATTGGCAAATATAATATTGAGGACAACCACATATTTTGATCCATCTTGCTTTATATCTCATCATCTAAGAGCTGTTATACATACCTCTTGTTGTATAATGTCATCTTTTTTGCTATGCTCTGACATGAAATATTTCTCTGTGTATGGTAAAAACTGTAAAATCATGATGTACGTCATAGAAGTTCATGATGTGCGTAACTCCTTGTACAAGAGAACCAGAGACTGTTGCTATCTTGCTGGAACAGACCACTGTCAGCTGGGGCAGTGGCCGAAAAAAAACGAGACCATGCCAGACCATACCCAGGAGCATCGACTGACCCAGAGAACAACTTCACGATAAGGAAATCCCAATGTAACTGATAACGCTGTATTTAAACGAAGCAAAGACATTTGTAACTCAGACGTGTTTTTGATGGATGTAAGGTGCATGCGAGACGTCTCCCTTTCCAGCGCTATAAAGGTAAAATAAATCTTTGTCTGAATTCAGAACCACTTCTCAGGCTGTGTTTTTGACTCTGTCTTCCTTCCACTGAACGATCTCGAGTTGAGGCAGTTTTTGAGCTAAGTGTTTGAAGGTTAGTTCTCATAGTCTGAAGACCTCAACACACTTCTTGACATTCGACTTAAAACAAAGACGGAAAACAAAATCATGGCTATTAATAAACAGAAGGTACTTTTTTTCTGAAATTACGTTCATTAAAGGCTATATAAAAGCAAATCAAAGACAAATTAATTTGATGTGAGCATTAGGGATGCAAGTTATCGATTAATGAGTTAATCTAAAGTTGATTGATCTTATTATTAATTAAATATTAATTATTAATAATGAAAATGATTGTCAATAATGATATTTAATAATGATTAATGCGTTTGGTCTTGTATCAGGAGGGCCAACTGCCTTTCCATAACAAAGGGATACATTTTTAATATGCTGAATTAAATTTAAAAAATATTTAAACTTTAACATCATATAAACAAAAAATTGTGGTTTTCACACATTATTATACTTATACATATTTATAAAATATAACAAATAGAAATTAGAATAGAAAAATAGCTATATAATAGAAAATAATGACTATATAAATAATGAATAGAAAAATAAAAGATGAAAAGAATAAAATACAACAGAAGCTCGGTCTGTGGATGCTCTTGAAGGAACGTTAAAAGTTAAACCACTGATATACAGTATATTACTTATTAATATATATTACTGGTTAAGGCTTGGCTCCATGAAGTGCATTAATTAACTCATGACAGCCATCAAAATAAACCGTACTTAATGGCATCATCTTTTTTTTCTATCATATTAAAACGTTTCTGCGTGATCCCCTCCACTTTTCTGTCAACTTCTTGCCTTCTGGCACATCATCAATTTATGGCTGATAAATTTACGCTGCTCGGCTGAATGAACGCTATTATGGTGAAACTTGAGCAAGTTGAGAGTTTATATTTTAAAACAGAAGCGCATAAAGTGCATCTCGCATCTGTTTAGCTCATCTCTTTTCCGGGTCATTTATCTTCTCTTCCTGTGTCAACTGGCTGCCAGCTGCGCCCTCTTCTGGGTGGCGGCTAAACTACAACACAGAAAAAATGTCTAAGCGAACTTTATTAGTTAATCGATTGGAAGTAATTTTAACTTAATAAAGCATTAGTCAAGAATTAATCCTAAATCGATAATTTTTTGTGTCCCTAATGAGCACAACTATGAAAATTTAATATAATGACTAAGTATCCCACCTGGTCTAGCTAAATGTAAACAAGTTCATAAAACTGAATATTATCAACCAGTGTACACTTTTTAAGTACCATAACTAACACATAGGAACATTAAGCATAGATAAGCATTAGTTAAATTATTCGTTAAAAAAAGGTCACATGTAGTTTTTTTTAACCTTAGCATCAATATCGCTAACACGTTAGCATCGCTTAATAACAAGTAACAAGAATTTTTCCTGCTACACTTGCATACAATACTAAAGTTCCACGTTTTACTTATAACAACACTTTCGGATCATTAAAATACAATGCAAAAAATGATGAAATACACATTTTGTTTGTTACCTGTTATAGCTTTGACCTCGTGCTATAGTGCTGTGCAGATCGATAATAAAATAACAAGACTATCGAAACCAGAACGTTGTGTCCTAAAATCGATTCTTGATTAGAACTATCGATACTTTTGGTACTTCAGTCATTTCATGTAATGCATAGCAGTAAAGGTGGAAAGTAACAAACTATTGTGATCGTGAGCATGCATCAGGATATTGTGATTTTGTCTAAATGATATGCGTTTGGTGTGAACTACTGTTTCTTCCACCTGTGCAAGTGTGTAACGCTTGTAAGCGGAGTGTTTAATTCCTTATTTTAGTTTAATTATATTGAATTCCTTATTTATTATTATTAATAAATAATTATATAATTATTAGTTAAATAGTTATATAATTATTATTATTTATTATTCCTTATTCATATTAAACAAAGGAAAAACAAAAAAAAATTATATCCTCTCAAGTGAGTTATTTTTAGATACACAATTAAAACCTCATCACAGTTAAAGCTGGAATTTATTTGAAGTAAATCCGTGATATCCAGCTTAAAAGTATTAACTAAATTGCAAATAACGGTTTTGAAAAAAGGAAAAAAAAAAAAGCTTCCGGTTTTAGATGCGGGCAAAGCAGAATATTATCAGCGATAGTAACGTACCTTTAAACCTATTAGGAGGTACAGGAGGGACAGTTTGATCGCTACCTATGGGGATGATTACAACTGATAGCGACCATTTAATAGGCTGATAACATCCGAACCCGGTGATAGTTAGGGTCGGCTTGGGTTTCCTGAGCAGTCCCTTAGTTATGCTGCTATAGGCTTAGACTGCTGGAGGACAAACTGACCACAATTTTCACTCTGCTACTGTCTTTACTTACTCTGCTCAACCTGTTTTGCATTTGTAATTATTTTTTCCATCTTTAACATGTGTTTTTTTGTCTTTCAGATAAACCTGGACCTATACCTGGACCTACCTGTCTGTGTTCATCTGTCTCTCCTTCCTGTCCTCTCAACCAGCCGGTCAAAGCAGATGGCCTCTTGTCCTGAGTCTGGTTCTGCTGGAGGTTTCTTCCTTTTAAAAGTGAGTTTTTCCTTTCCACTGTTGCCACTGTGCTTGCTCAGGATGGGAGACTGCAAAAAAGCCAAGATTCAACTTGTCTGCTGGATTCCTTAGATAGAGAACTTTACTAATTGGCTTTTATACCATACCATACCATACCATACCAATTTATTTATAGAGCACTTAAAACAGCAACAAGGCCAACCAAAGTGCTGTACAAGAGAAAACAAACATGCACAGCGGACAGGAAAACAAAATAAAAATACAGATAAAAATAGCAGCAGAAGCTAACTAAAATGGCCAACAGTGTAGAGTACAGACAGGACTAAAACAATTCACACCATGTTAAAGGCAAGAGAATAGAAGTGGGTCTTCAAGCGAGACTTAAAGACTGAGAGTGTGGGAGCCTGCCGGACACTCAGTGGCAACTCATTCCACAGTCGTGGACCTGCAACAGAGAAAGCCCTGTCACCTCTGAGCTTACGACGGGTTTTTGGGACTGAGAGAAGCATCTGGTCTGCTGACCTCAGAGAGCACGGTGGGACATATGGCTGCAGAAGATCAGTGAGATAGGATGGGGCAGAACTGTTCAGTGATTTAAAAACATACATGAGAATTTTGAAATGGATCCGAAGGTGAATGGGTAGCCAGTGCAGGGAGGCCAAAACTGGCGTGATGTGCTCTCTATAGCCTGTACCGGTTAAAAATCAGGCTGCAGCATTTTGGACCAGTTGTAGACGAGCAATGGAGGACTGACTGATTCCAAACAGAAGTGAATTGCAGTAATCAAGCCTAGATGTTATGAAGGCGTGGATCACTGTCTCAAGGTTCTTTTTGGAGAGTATAGGCTTCAGCTTAGACAGCCGTCTCAGCTGAAAAAAATAGGATTTGACCATCATGTTTACGTGACTGTTGAGTTTTAAGGACGGGTCCATTATCACCCCCAGATTAGTGACCTTTTGTTTCTCTAGCGGGGCTAGACAGAAAAGGTCAATGTCATGGTTCATGAGTGAGCCACTGGGATGGAACAGCATGACTTCAGACTTCTTCTCATTGAAGCTTAAGACGTTTAAAGCCATCCAGTCCCGGATGTCAGCCAGGCAGTCACGAAGAGGCTGAATAGAGCGTGTGCCTCAGGGGGAAGTAAATTTGGCAATCATCGGCATAGAAATGAAAGGCTATGTTGTGTTTGCGGAAGATAGCACCGAGTGGCAGCAGGTATAAAGAAAAGAGAAGGGAACCGAGGATGGACCCCTGCGGTACCCCCCACTGGAGCGCTGTCGATGCCGAACTAAAATCTTTGATATTGACACAGAAGGTTCTGTCAGAGAGGTAGGACCCAAACCATTTAAGGGCTGACCCTGTGATGCCCACCCACTGCTCCAGTCTAGAAATGAGGATCTTGTGGTCGATGGTGTCAAAAGCAGATGTAAGGTCCAATAGGACAAGCAGCACAGAATCACCTACGTCTGTGGATATGAAAATGTCATTAAAAACCTTCTGTAGAGCATCCTGATGCATGCTCAATAATCCAGGTAGAAAAATCTAAAAAAGTTAAATCTGGTCCTCTGGACATTCAAAAAAACAAAACAAAGCAAATCAACAAAAAAATGTAGAAACGTTTCGTCTCTCATCCGAGAAACTTCCTCAGTCTGAGGAGCTGTATTCAGCTCAGTCTCTTAAATAGCACCTTCTCAGAGTGGATCAACCAGTTTTGCTGCTGACAAACACATACAGAACACCATGGACTTTGTGGACAAGGTGAGGGATGTCATCATTGAGACTGATGAAACAATGGTCTCTTTTGATGTCACATCACTCTTTACGTGCATTCCTGTTGATGATGCAGTAGATGTGGTCAGTTTAAAATTAAAATCAGACACCACTCTGAGCAGCAGAACCACACTTTCCACAGAAAAACTGTGTCAACTCTTGAAACTGTGCCTGCAGTCAACCTACTTCACATATGGGGAGCAATATTATAGGCAGAAACATGGGTGTGCTATGGGGTCTCCAGTTTCTCCTATTGTTGCCAACCTGTACATGGAGGAGGTAGAAAAGAGAGCCTTGACGTCCTTTTCAGGGACACCGCCAAGTCATTGGTTCAGGTATGTTGACGATACCTGGGTTAAAATCAAATCTCAGGAAGTCCAACATTTTACTGACCACATCAACTCTGTGGA
>NC_056507.1:46058996-46061463 GCF_014905685.2 Nematolebias whitei | reverse complement strand
GTTAGGCTGATGGTCCTTCTTGACCACGTGAGCAGCTGGTTTTGGTTGTCAGCAGCAAAACTGGTTGATCCACTCTGAGAAGGTGCTATTTAAGAGACTGAGCTGAATACAGCACCTCAGACTGAGGAAGTCTTTTGGATGAAAGACCAAACATTTCTACATTTTTTTGTTGTTTTGCTTTGTTTTGTTTTTTGAATATCCAGAGGACCAGATTTAACTTTTTAAGACTTTCATACTAAGGTTGGCGTAAGTACAAAATGTGAAATGCATGTGCTGAAATATTCAGATTTATGAGTGTGTGCTTGTTTCTGTGCTCCGTCATACATCCCAACAAATGTAGAACTGAATTATGCCCTTTGCACAATCACAAATGATGTCTAAATACTGGAAAGTGAAATGTGAGTCAGAGATGCTCCTAGTGTTCGGGTGGTGTAAAAACATTTTTGCCACACATGCACAATGAGGAGTGTGTGTGAAGTTGTGAGGTTGCCATTGAATGAAGTGAAGCTGGGGACACAGATCTGCCAATGACGCACCTCTGAGGCTGAGGCATTTCCATCTTTCAATAAATTACTGTAAACTTTAAAATCAGCCAGCAGTCAGAACAACACAAAGGTGCAATGAAGACAGAGCCACTATGAAAACACCACAGTCTGTCCATACTTGAGGGTCTAGATACTCCCAAACAATGCATCAAAGCTCTTGTTACTCACCTGAGGAGGTACACGTAAGAAACACAAGTCAGGAGAATAAAGCAGGTATTTTTCACCACACCGTCCGGAGTGTACTCTGCATGGCAGGACAGTCGATCAACCCAGAGCTGAGACTGAGACATACTGGAGGAGGAAGCATTGTTCAATGATAATGTACCAGGAAGCTACTCAGCCAGATTATTGAAGAGTGGCTATGGCTCCATCATGGCACCTCCCCATACATGGAACACATCCAGCTCTCTTCTTTGGTGACATCATGTGGCTAAAAGTAAAAAGAGCAGCTTAAAACTACAACAGAAAAGGAAATGCTTCACCATGCCCATTTATCAAAGTTGAGGGGATGTTGTTCGATATCATATTTCCAACTGGTATTGGAGTGTCATTGTAGTGCTTTCAACATGTATATTTGTGAATGAACAAAATGTTATGGTTATTTAATGAATAAATAATTCCAATAAATAAACTTGATCAAAAATGTGCAATGTTATGTTTCCCTTTTGCTTGTGACTTCTTGACATTTACAAACTCAACATTAAAATCATTATATTTAATTAACAACATAATAGTTGAATCTATACTCACCTGGTGGCCTCCATCCCTTTGTGTAAGTAAAAAAAGTTTTTTTACTGTGAAGTTATATTTATTATAACTTCTATATGTATAGTGTTTTTTTTTTAATTACTAGGTGTAGAAGTACTTATGAACTGGTATAATTTAAACACTTAAAACACATATACTGAGTGGCTCCATTTCTATAAGTCTGTAACATGAGATCTAAAGAAACCCAAGCCAACCCTAACTATAGGATTTATTTAAAAAGCAAGTCTTCAGCCTGGTCTTAAAAGTAGACAAGGTGTCAGCCTCACTGACAGAAACTGTGAGTTGGTTCCACAAGAGAAGAGCCTGACAACTGACAGATCTGCCTCACATTCTGCATTTGAAAACTATAGGAAGCACAAGTAAACCTGCAGTTTGAGTGCAAAGTGTTATTATACCCTTCAAGATTAGGATTTTTGTGTGAAAGCATTTTAAGATGGGTAAATGGTACTTATATAGCACCTTTCTATCTTTTTTCAAGATACTCAAAGAT
Source organism: Nematolebias whitei (assembly GCF_014905685.2). Classification (NCBI taxonomy): domain Eukaryota; kingdom Metazoa; phylum Chordata; class Actinopteri; order Cyprinodontiformes; family Rivulidae; genus Nematolebias; species Nematolebias whitei. The sequence continues at coordinate 46,059,660 of NC_056507.1, read as the reverse complement.
CTTTACACAACAATCTGTGTCCTCATTGACCCATTCATACAGCAATCTACTAGATCTATACAAAGATAATTGAACAAATCATTCTAATGAGACTAATCAGAGCTTTAGATCACATTCATTCACTGATGACGCACACGTCAGAGGCAATGAGGGGTTCAGTGTCTTGCCCAGGGACACTTCAGCATGTGATTGCTGGTGGATTTGAACCCCCAGCTCTCGCATTGGAGGACGACTGCTCTAACCACTCAGCCACAACTGCCCCCAAAGATGTAAAGATGGGTCATGGGAGAGTTTTTTGTTTGTTTGTTTGTTTTGTTTCCTAATCATTCTGATCATAGTAGCCAGAGTATTCAAAAAGCGTTCAATACAAAAACAACTGGACTTTATTTGTGACAGAAGACGTTTCGCTCCTCATCCGAGGAGCTTTCTCAATTCAAAGAGCAGAGAGTGAGAGATACAGGTTATAAGGCTGAGTGAGATAAGACACACACACACATAAGACACACACACACACACACACACACACATATGTAGATTGGCAGTTCACACCTAAAAACCTAAACAATAGGTCTTTGTTCCTCTAATTCACAGATGAGGCCCCTCTGTTCCCATCAGGTGTGAAAACCGGCTGGGGATCTGTTTTAAAGTTGCATTATATGTTTTT